>NC_057807.1:331236016-331595418 GCF_018294505.1 Triticum aestivum | reverse complement strand
CCCGGGGACTGCTACAGCCACGCCCGGCCCGGGGACTTCAGCAGTCGGCCCGAGGACTTCTCCAGCACAGCAGGCGGAAGTTGCTGCCAACCCGCCGCCTCCTGGCCCAACCGCCCTCATTCAAGTTGCAGTAGTCACAGTCGAAGAAATTGCGGCGCCCTCATGGGCCCAACCAATCCTCAAGTTCTTAGTGAATAAAGAGCTACCAACCGATGAAATCTTAGCCCGACAAGTGTAGAGGCGAGCTGTGGCTTACACCATAGTCAACAAAGAGCTGGTGCGACGAAGCATCACAGGAGTTTATTCGCGGTGTGTGGAGTCGGACCAAGGCCAAGCAATACTCAGAGATATCCACCAGGGCGAGTGCAGCCACCACGCGGCTTCAAGATCACTTGTGGCCAAGGCTTTCCGCCACGGCTTCTTCGGGCCAACTGCCCTGGAAGAGGCCAAAGAGCTAGGTCAGAAGTGTCAAGGGTGCCGGAGGTTCCGCTCCAGGCCACACCTGCCGGCTTCTGCACTCAAGACCATCCCCATAGCCTAGCCCTTTGCTGTATGGGGACTGGATATGGTGGGACCATTCAAGAAGGCCCGCGGTGGCATGACTCACTTGCTGGTTGCTATGGACAAATTTACCAAGTGGATAGAGGCAAAACCAATCAAGAAGCTGAATGGGCCGACTGTCGTGACCTTCATCACCGACATCACCACGCGATACGGCATCCCACACAGCATCATCACCGACAACGGCACCAACTTCGCCAAGGGAGCCTTGGCTCGTTTCTGTGCAACACAGGGCATCCACCTAGACTTAGCGTCCGTTGCCCACCCACAGTCAAACGGCCAGGTGGAGCGTGCAAACAGCCTAATTTTTGTCCGGCCTCAAGCCGTGACTGGTCGAGCCTCTGGAGCGTTCGGCCGGCTGCTGGCTCGACGAGCTGCCGGCCGTCCTCTGGAGACTGCGCACAACTCCAAACAAGTCAACAGGCTTCATGCCCTTCTTCCTCGTCTACGGTGCCGAAGCCGTCACCCCGACGGATATTGAGTTCGACTCCCCAAGAGTCACCATGTACACCGAGGCGGACGCCAAGGAGGCACGAGAAGACGGTGTCGACTTGCTAGAAGAAGGCCGGCTATTGGCACTCAGCCGGTCGGCCATCTACCAGCAGAGTCTGCGCCAATACTACAACCGCAAGGTGAAGCTAAGATCCTTCCTGGAGGGAGACCTTGTGCTCCGGCTGATCCAGCGAACAGCCAGATAGCACAAGCTCTCGGCACCTTGGGAAGGCCCTTTCATCATCAGTAAGGTACTGGGCAATGATGCCTACTATCTGATCGATGCCCAGAAGGCCAGAGCGCGTAAGAGGGATGATTCAGGCAAAGAGACGGAGAGGCCATGGAACGCAAACCTCCTCCGAAGGTTTTACAGTTGAAAGTATGTATCACGCTACCTTTTGTACTATGTATAAAGACTCCGGGTCCCCCGAGAAGAGCTCGGGGACTGCCCTCTTTTACCTATATGATAAGTGTCATGCCTATGAGAATGTATAGTCTATTTCTTCCGCCTGGCATCGGGTTCGACCAGTCGGCCCGGAGCCTCGCCGCCTTGTACAATATGCCGCCTCCTGCAGCCGGACAAGTAGTGTTACGGCACCAAAAACTTCCTTTGTCAGAAGCCACAACTCGCAGAGCGACTGTATGGCGGGAAAACGTTGCAAAGAAGTGCCCCACACGAAAAAAATGACGAAGGAAGAAAGCACATATAGAAGAAGGCGGCATCGCACCAAGCCGTCTGGCTGTGTGGCAGCCAGACGGCCGGCCTCCACCTTATCACCCAAAGCTCCGAATGGCTAAGTCCTATCCCCCCTCACAAACGGTTAGAGTGCTCAAACCAGCCACGGTCCGCAGAGCGGCCGCCTGGCTGGTGAAAGCAAAGCCAAAGGGTCGACGGCAAAGGAAAAAAACAAGGAGAAAAAGGAAAAAAGATTGGAGGTCGGCACAGCAAGCATAAGCAATGATAAAATATTTACATGGGTAAAAGGCCTCTGGCCGGCATTCAAACAGAGTTTGATATACACCCAGTGGGTGGAATTGTGCGAATTTAACCAAAGTGATCAGAGTAGCAAGCAGAAAACAGATAAAATCCTAAGGAGCAACAGAAGACTCCGGCTGGACGGCGCCGATTGGTGCAGCAGAGGACTCCGGCTGGGCGGCGCCGGATGGCGCGGCAGAAGGATCCGGCTGGACGGTGCCGGATGGCGTGTCCAAGGGCTCCGGCTGAACGCTGGAGTCGACTGCGCCACCTGGCATGGCAGGCGGCTCCGTCTGAGCAGAGGGATCGCCAGCAGCAGGCGGGATGGCGGAGGACTAGAGGACGGAGTCGGTGGCATCCGTTGGAGGAATGGGTGGCTGGTCGATCCTCGCCTGTCCATCTCCAGTAGCAGCCGGCTCCTTGGTGCGTGGCTCGTTGCTTGAGGCCCGGTCAGGTTGGGGCTGACCATCCGCCCCGACCTCCGGCAGGTCGACATCGCTCTTGTCTTCCTCCTCCTCCTCCTCTTCCTCCTCCCCGTCCTCGCCTTCGTCGCTGGAGTCGATGACTTCAGCTGAGTCTTTGCTGTCTTCTGGGTTTAGCCCAAGCCATTCGTGTGGAGCTTCTCTGCCTTCCTCTACCACCTCCGGGATGAAGACGTTGGTGTCGATGAAGTCGGTGATCGTTGCTGCCCTACTGACAAGCTCAGCTTCCATCACCGCCAGCTCCTCCTACTCCTCCAGTCGGAACGTGGCCAACTGGGCTAGATCTAGCCCAGGGTACCACGCCTTGACAAATTCCAAGGCCCGGCGCGCCCTTGCCCGGGCTGCTGAGCCTTTCTAGGCTTCCAGGCGGTCGGCCGCCACCTCCAGCCAGTCGGCAGTCCAACTTGGGGTGCACGGAGCCACCAAGCCTGGCCAGAGGACGGAGACTGCCTGGGCTCCAATGCGCTGCAGGCGGTGCAGCAAGCGGTGAGCAGGCCGAAGCCGGGCCTGAATGCTGAGGACCTGTTCACCAAGGGTCCGGGGGGCATCAGCGGCGATCTGCGCACCCTCTGCCCCTTTGCTCCTCGCGCTGGGCCTCGATCATCTAGGTCGCGGCTATAGAATGGCCCGGGAAGAAGTTTGTCCGGGTAGAAGAAGAAAAAGGCCAAGGCTATAAGCAAGGGCTGATAACTCAAAGCAAGAAACTAAGAGAATAGGGCTTACCATCGACCAAGTCTGCGATGCTGCTGAAGCAGGCCGTCACCTGGGCCTCCTTGTCGGCCCAGGCAGAGCACTCGAGCTCAAACTCGGCAAGGAGGTTGGTCTCCGCCTTCAGCTGGGCCGCCTTGAGGGTTTCCGCCTGTTCGACAAGTTGGGCGACCAGGTGGTCCCGCTCCTCCGCCAGCTTGCTGCACTCCGCCTCCTTGCCACGCAGGGCGGTCTTCGCTTCGCCCAGCTGCTGCTGCAAGTCAGCATTGGTCTCTGAAGAAAGAAAGAAAAGAAGAAGGCATCAGTCAAGCGGACAAGACAAAGGAAATAAACAACCGAGGAGATTCGGCCCGACTGCTCAGCAGTCAACCCGAACCTCGAGGACTACAGCCCACGGGCGTGCCAGCGCACCCCCACAGAAAAGAAGTCGTTGACAAGGGAAAAAGACAACTGAGGAGATTCAGCCCGACTGCTCAGCAGTCGGCCCGAACCTCGGGGACAACAACCCGCGGGTGCGCCAGCACGCCCCCCGTGAAGAAAAAAGATAGAAACTTACGCCGGCTTTCGGCCAAATGGGCCGTCTGCACCTCCGTCTCCCGAACCTTGGAGTTGTAGGCGTCGCGCGGAGGTTGTGATAATCCTACAGGAGAGGCAACGGATGAAATTAGCAGTCATTGCAAGATAAAGTTCGGACCCGCCTGCTCAGCAGCCGGCCCGGAACTTGGGGACTACACCCAGTGGGTGTGCTTGCGTGCCCCCACGAGAGAAGCAAAGAAGATCATTCAAAGAAATAACCGAAAGACAACTTACCCAGATGGCGGTGCGCGACTCCAAGTAAGCCTCGTTGCAGCGCTTGAGCGCCTCCGCCTCCGCCCGAAGCTTGGCCTGGACAACAACAGACGCCTGGTTCAGGGCGCCAGTCCCGCCCCCGTGTATCCACCCCACGGGCGCGGCGCTAGTCGCCTCGGTGTCGGGGGCCGACGAGCTCGTGCCGCCGATCTCCTGCGGCCGCGGTGCTGAGGCCGCCTTCTCCAGATAGCGGCGCGTGGGGATGTGAACCGAAGGAACCAGGACCGTCACCACCGTATTGTCGACTAGCGGCATCAGCGGCGCCACCGGCTGCTCATCCCGTGGCTCGCTGGCTGCCGGAGGCGGCGGGAGCGGGGGCGGCGGCACGACGACATCTGGCATGGCTACATCGCCGCCCCCTGCTCCCGGATCAGGTAGTCGCCGCCGACTCCTCCAGCCGTCGCCTTGAAGTCAGGCGGAGGCGGCGCAGTGTTCAGGGGTGTCACGTGCAGCGGCTCCTCGCGGCGTATGGCCTCTGCGAGCCGCTCCTTCTCCGCAGCCTGGGCTTCCGCCTGCGCCAGTGCCCGCTCGGGAGACGCGGCGGACAAGGCCGCCTGCTCCCTGGCCAGGCGGTCGGCCTCTTCCTCGCGCGCCTCCCGCGCGTTCCGCTCTGTCGCCTCCTGGAGGTTGGTGGCCGGGTCGATGCGCCGACTGGTCGAGGAGGTCGCTGCTGACCTGAGGACCGAGCCGGCGCTCGACTTCTCGAGGGTTAGTGGGGCCCTGAAACAAGAAGACAAGTCAGAAGGCTTTCACGCCAGATTGATGAAAAGACAAGGAGTAAGGGAATGATGCTTACGCCGACACCATAACTGGCACCTTCGGTTGCCTCTGATATTGGGTCGCCCTGGCCGCGGCTTCTTTTCGCCTGGTCGTCGCAGCCGGGTTCTTGGGCTTCTTTGGGGCGCTGCCGAACAGGGTCGAGCCCTGTTTCTGCTTGCGCTTGCCGCCTGGGGTGGGCGGCCCAAAAGAGGGGCCTACACCGGTGGTGGCAGAGCTCCGGGTAGGGCGCGGCTCGTCTACGTCTTTGTTGTCGTCAGGCCAGGCCTCCACGCCGCCGCCTCCCTCGGAGCCACCTGCTCCACTCCCGCCGTCCGCCCTGCCACCGCCGCCTGTCGCGTCGTCAGCCAGGGCAGCCGCCCCCAAGTCGGGGTCGTCCAAATCACTCTCCGCCCTGTCCGCCTGGAGGTTATCACCCGGCCCTAGGAGGGCGGTCGTAGCCTCGGACATATAAATTTGCAACCAAGAAGGAATTAAGTCATGAAGAGAAACGAAGCAGAAGGAAATAGTTCGAAGGACAAAAAGAAGAAACTTACAGCAGGAGGCGAGTTGTGGCGAGAGAATGGCCGCTTCCCGTACCGCCACTCCTTCTCCATCATCTTGAGGTCGGAGATCTCGTTTACCATCCGCGAGACTTCAGCGGGCGGCATCCCCTTCGTGCACAGCTGGCACAGATCACGGTGTCCACCCATCCGGAAGATCGGATGAGTGCGGCTCTGGAGCGGGAGGACCTGGAGCTCCATGAAGGCGACGAGGAGGTTGGAGGCCATGAGGCCCTCCGACTCTTGGAGCACTCGGAGTCGGCCGATGGAGGCCGCCGCGTCCGCCGACACCGGCTTCGGCTTGTACTTCCAGGAGACGCGAGCTCTGGTGGGGGGGCCGGCCTCGTAGGCCGGCAGGTTGAGGAAGTCGGCAGCAGGGCCCACGTTCTCGACATAGAAATAGGACTGCTGCCACATCTTCACCGATTGCGCCAGCTTGATGACGGGGAAGGCGTTTCGCTTTGCCGGACGGCGTACGGCGACGAAGCCCCCGCACTCGGCCGCCGTCTCCTTGGCGGAGGTGCCGAGCTTCCCATAGAAGAATGCTCCCCACAGCTCGATTGTGGGGAGGATGCCGAGGTAGCCCTCTCACACCATGACGAAGGCGGAGAGCAAGGTCACGGCGTTGGGCGTGAGGTGGTGAGGTTGAAGATTGTAGAAGTTGAGGAAGGTGCGGAAGAAGTCGCTCGCCGGGAGGCCGAAGCCGCGCAGGAAATGCGAGCGGAAGACGACTCGCTCGCCTTCCTGCGGAGCCGATGAGATATCCGTCTCCGGCGGCACCCGTGCCTTGACAAAGGCCGCGCTGGGCATCTGGCGCGTGTCGTGGAGGAAGGTGATGTGATCCTCGATCATGGTCGATCCATCCCAGTCGCCCATGGCTCCGGCTGGCGGGGCGGAGAGGAGAAACGCGTCAGCGGTGAGCAACGGCGGCGGCGCTACGGCAGCAGCAGCAGCGGAGGCTGAGAGGAGAAGAAGAAGAGTGGGAGGGGGCGCATGAGCTTCACCGCACCTCTCCCCCCTCCCTACTTATAGCGCCCGGGCTGCGAAGCCGAGGGGACGGGACATGGGGTCGTGGGATTTACTGCGCCCACGTCCCCACGACCCCCCGTTTCCCGCGCACATTCACCATGCTGTAAAGAGTCGTGGGGAACGGCAACCGCCTCCTTCGACGCAGTAAATCCGCTCGGTTGCCGAGGCATGGTAGTGGCGGGCCCAGCCCTGTGTCACGTCCCATCCAGAGCGTGGGGTGGCAGACTGACCGGGCTGACGCGCGCCGCATGGCGCGTCTGTGGCCAGCAGCTGCCTGGGAAACTCAGCAGGCATGCCACCTATTTCCCGCCTTGAAGTTCAAAATCGGCCGCATAGCCCCGCCTGGGCGAAGCCGGCTTTAGCAGTCGGCTAGCCACAAGATGGATCGACATTCTCCCGGAGCACGGTGAGGAGGGAAGCCGCTGAGACTTCATGGCCCCTCGACCACGATGCACCACCGGCTTCGGGGACTACTATCAGAGTAATGGGCCACGGGTAGGCTCACCCGAGTCCCTAGATTTACCAAGACTTTGGGCCAGCTCCGCCTAGCTGGGCCCCAAGCTGAAACTCCGCCCTCTGGGGCCGGCTGGCTCAGCGGCCGGCTGCCAGAGGGCGGCTGACCCAAGACTACGGCGCACCGAGTGGCCGGCTCCTGGCGGCCGCACTCCAGAGAGGGCAGCAACGGGCAGGCGGCCACCTCAGACTATGGGGTGGCCGAGCTCCCTTCGAGAGTACAAGTCAAAGCATGGCTACAGTGAGGAACGACGCCTCCCGCATCCGAGACGGGCGTGGCTACAGTGCTCCGTATAGACGGAGATCTCCGCATGACGGAGCACTGTGTCGTATCTACCCTGACGTCGCTCCGGGCAGGCGGAGCCCTGTCCCCCATGACGGCCTGTTGGTATGGCCTGCCAGAGGCAGGCCCTATCAGGCAGTGACCCCAAGGAAGACGGCGGAAGCTCAACCAGGCGGATTAGAGAGGGGCCGGCCTCCAGCAGGCGGTCGTCCCTTGTCCCGAGGCGAGCACGCCATTAAGCTGATAAGACCAGGTGTGGCTACAGTGTCCTCCCACCAGGCGGCGGGATTGTAGCCACGCTAGGATGACCAAGCCCCCGTCACCAACAACGCAGCTACAGTGAACAGCCACCAACCAGTCGGCGGGGCCCACCAGGCGGCGGGCCCCAGTGGTCGGCGGAGAAGCCGGAGGCTGAAGACACTAACAGCCGGGCTCAGCAGCCGGCCAGATTACGATTGTACCCCTGGGGGTTAGGCCTATATAAACCCCCCAGGCCACCCATGCAAAGGGTTCCCACTCCATTAGAACTAGCCACTCCCCTAGAGCAGGAGGAGAGCTAGCCTTGCTTCCTTCTGCCTCTAGCACACAGCTCAAGGAGCACCATTGTATCACTTGTGCCTTGGTGATCATGCAGAGACCCTGCAGAGCAGGACTAGGGGTGTTATCTCCTAGGAGAGCCCCGAACCTGGGTAAAGTACACTGGTGTTCGTCTCTACGCCTTATCCCGCTTCCAGGCACCGGCGACGTTCTACTCGCTCCCACCATGATAAGCCATCCATTGGCATATGTTGCACCCAACCCCCGACAGAAGTGGCGGGCGACTGCCACCTGTCTCACGTCCTTAGACCAAAAAACAGCTTAGGAGAAGAAAACAGCTCGAAGGATCAGCGTTCGGGAATACCAAATCCATTGAAAGACTACTAAAAAACTGCAAGCAACTTCAAAAAGCAAATGAACAGCCGCGTCCGGCACCTAATCTAGTCTTCTCACCAGCGCGGAGCTAAGTGCTGCCACTAGAACATGGGAGGGAGCCCTCATGTGTCCCCAGGGCGGCTCTCAGGAGACTCCGAGGCATGTACAGCCCCACTCATTATTACGTGAGAGTGTCACGAGCGGAGACCTTCACAGGCCGGAGCCTTGCTTCACAGGCCGGAGCCTTTCTTCAGGGGTAGAACTTCCGGAGGTGCTGGATGTTCCAGGCATTCTGGATAGGGACCTCGTCCTGTGTCTCCAGGCGCGTGGTGGCAGGCCTAGAGACACGGTAAATCCTAAACGGGCCCTCCCACATGGGAGAGAGCTTGTGCATCCCTTCCCTAGAGAGCACCCGCCTCAGGACGAGGTTGCCCACATCTAACATCCTGGAGCGGACGCTGTGGCAGTGGTACCGCCGCAGCGCCTGCTGGTGCCTCGCTGCTCGGAGCGAGGCTTGACGGCGGTGTTCCTTCCCTAGCACGAGATCCATCCCCTGCGTGGCGTCTTGTTGATTCTCATCAAATGCCAGGACCCGCGTGGAGAGATGCTTGACCTCGTGAGGGAGAACCACTTCTGCTCCGTAGACAAGGAAGAACGGCGTTTCTTCTGTTGGCTTGGTTGCGGTGGTGCGGGTGGACTACAGCATGGACTGCAGCTCGTCGAGCCAGCCCCTGCCGCAGGCCTCGAGCTTCTTCTTGAAGGTCCGGGTCTTGAGGCCCCTCAGGACTTCCACATTGGCCCTCTCAGCCTGCCCATTGCTCCGCGGGTGCGCTACTGAGGCGTAGCAGATCTGTGTTCCAAGATTAGCACAATATGTTTTGAAAAGGCCCTACGACGCATACAATTCTTAATATGTATGTCAATTATACCTGGGGGCTTCTCGTACAGAAGCTTATTATTATTATTATTATTATTATTATTATTATTATTATTATTATTATTATTATTATTATTATTATTATTATTATTATTATTTTCCGAGCATGAAGCTCACCACATATGTGTCTTTTCTACGTATGTACCTTTTCTTCGCCATTATATGCATCGATATGACTTAAGTTTTGGCCAAGCTGGGTTGCCTGGCTCCTGTGCTTATGCCCTATGTTCCTGTTAGTTCAGCTAGGGCATAAAGGGAGCACCTCTGTGATTGTTACTGTCGGGTCATTCGGATGTGTACCTCAAACTGGGTGAAGCCGAAAGCTAGCATTCTTAAGGGAATATTCAGTCGGCAGACTAAAGATGTTTTTTACCTATCACATTATGAACCCCCAGATGTTATCTACACTGTGGTTTTTTCAAACACAGTTCGGACATGCACATTAATGCATGCTTACCCAGGGAAAGGAACCCTTAACGGAACTATTCTCTCTGGAAGATGTTTCTTACGATCAAAATGTAATATAACATAACTAGCCGGATACCTGTATGTTCAAGCAACTATGACCCCTACGCATGGTTTCCATGCATACCCCGGTTTACATTACCGAGCGGGTATTCGGAAGCACTCCGCACCTTCGGGTCCAGAGGTTGAAGCGAAAAGGTTTGCCATGACAAGCGTTTTACAATTCAACTAGAGACATAATTTGTCAAATGAAGTACATAGTCACTTAGGCTCAAACACTTCTTCCTCTATTCCATCCAATAGGCTATCTAGCCTACAATCCTGTTGGGAATACTTGGCAGCTACTTGTACCTGGTCATATACCAAACAAACAGGAATTTCTTCCCCATTTGACACTATAGGTCTGACTCAGGCCATGTGATTCGGGTCGAGCTTGGTATACCGAGTTTTCACCATCGCCCAGGCTTCTCGCTCACCTTCCCAGCAGGCCGATATCTTCCATAATCGGAAGCGCCACCGCGCTCCCTTGAGTAGTTGTACAAGCCCCTCCATACTTCCTGGAGGGGAGTCGGATGGCATAAGGCCTTGGCAATACTTTGCATCACCTGCCGAGCTCGCTCATGCATGTGCGACAGCTCATGTAGCAGATCGCTCAACGATCCGGACACCTCCTCTTCGGGACGGCCCGTCAATATACCTACAGACATAATTATTGTCAGTTTCTTTCCTTGCCGAACTACGTAAAGGTAAGTACAAACACATACTAAATATGCCGCCTCGCAGCTTCTTATTCTCCTTCACGGAGTCAGCTAGATGGGCCCGCACATCTTTTAGCTCTTTGCCGAGCTTGGTGTTGGCATCTTGGAGTTTGTTCTTCTCCACCCTGACCTTTGTCAGGATACGTTCGCCCATGGATCGTTTCCTTTGAGCTCCTGAACCTCCCGCTTGTGCGACCTTTGGTGCCTCTATCATAAGATTTGCACCTGTATTAATACTCCTGGTATATGATCATGTTTTCTCAATAGAGGGGAAAATTACCAGACGCTGCCTTCTTGGATTTCTCCAGTTTGGTGGTAGCAGCAGTTAGCTGGGCTTGACACTCCTTCAGCTCTCGAGACAACATGTCGTTCTTCTATTTGAGCACCTTGGTATAGAACGATCCTTAAATTAGTTGCTTAAACTGCTTCAAGTTTCGAGGGCTACTGGTATATAATTATCAGAATTGTGCAAGTATGAACTTACCCGCATATCTTTCAAATACTGATCTGTGGATCTGGAAAGCCCATCTCGAGCAGCTCGGATGTATGCATCACCTGAGTTGAAGGCATTGAAAGCCTCTTCTAAAAAACCAGGGTCGCAAAGAGCGGCCCGCCGACGCTGATGATTCATGGCGCTTTCCACTTCGGAGTTTGTGGCGGATACTTTATCCAAATCCTCCGCAGAAGGACAATCCGGTGTCACTTCTGCGTTAGCCTCGATCCTCGTGACAGGGTCCGGAATCCGGCTAGTAGAGGCATGACCGGCAGGATCCCCGGACACAGTCCGACAAATGTTTTTCCTGATAAGACACAACGGATAAGGTCATACTTTAAGATGACGACCATGGGGCATATTTAAAACCATACCTATTCAATGAAGGCTCAGCCATATCTCTATTTGCTTTCCTCTTTGAAGGCCTGCCCATCGTAGGCGTTGCCTTCTTGCCCGTCGCCTCAGGTGCAGCATGGCGTGCTGATCGCCTCCCCTTTAGAGCATAATATAGTGTGGTGCGTAAGGCGGAAGGGGGAAATTCTCCCAAAGTACAAGTCTCCTAATTACTTACATGCAACACAAGGAGGAGACCGGGATAGTCAGCAATGATGGCCACTTCGGTGTCGTCACAGCTCGCCCGGTAAAACACCCCTTCCCCGAGCTCCACGAATATATCTGGATCCTCTTCGAATCCAGGATCGAGGGTCTGGTTGTGGTCCTATGGCTGTGGTGCGGGGCTGTGGATTTCCCTGGTGACTTTCCGCCATTCCTGTTATGAATGTCGGATTAATATTTATGAAAAAGGATTCAAGGAGTTGATGGACTAAAGTAGTGGGAAGGAAACTCACCCAGCTGGGAGGGTTGTACATGGAAAATCCATCCCTAGGCTTAATGTGGATGAACTCCTCCTCCTTCCCTTTGTATGATCCGGACAGTATTTTCGCCAAAGCAGCGGAAGTGTCCTGACCCTTCCGACCATAGCGGGTGGCATCATCTTCTCCATTGAAATGCCACATAGGGCGCCCTTGGTATTGGAGTGGCTGAACCCCTCGCATAATGGATATCGCCATAACCTCGACTATTGACAATCCGGATTAAGCAAGCGTCTCTATCTTGCTCATCAGCTGGTGGACTTCCATGCTATCTTCCTCCCTGGGCTCCGAGGACAGCAGCTGAGGCGCTTCTTCAATGGAGTACTTGAATATTCAGGAAGACCCCTACGGATTGGGTCAGGTAGGGATACATCTTCAACATAAAACCATTCGGAGGGCCAATCTTCAGATGCCTTCTTCAACGTACCAGATAGGTATCCGGTCCCGGCAATGCGCCATATCTCGGCTCCGCCCACTTGGAAGATTGATCCCTCCTGATTACGAGGGACGAGGCAAAACAGCTTCTTCCATAACTCGCTATGAGCCTCGCAGCCCAGAAATAGCTCGCAAAGAGCAACATAACCCGTAATATGTAGGATGGAGGCATGTGTAAAGTTGTGCAGTTGGAGGCCATAGTGCTCCAGAAGCCCTCGGAGGAATGGGTGGATTGGAAATCTGACGCCTGTCCACAAATAGGGAACCAAACATACTCGTTCCCCCCTGGATGGGTTGGGGAACTTCTCCGCCTGCTCCCTACCGTTGAAAGAAGCCAATCCGGCTCGAACAGGGACTAGATCTGCGGGGGGAAGAAATCCTGGGTCTGTAGTTTCACTAGTTGGACGTGGGATGCGGAACACTTTATCCAATCACCCTGTTTGGGGCCGTGAGAGCGGGAGGAAGAGCAGGGAGCGCTAGCCATGTTGGGGTAGTTTTCGCGGGCAAGCTCAAAGGATTCCTCTATTAGGGGAGATGGTGTGGATTAGATCTGAAGATCCCTGTCTCCTTAAATAGACAATTTTCTCATGGGGTCAAGGTGGTAAATGCAAAAATGCCCCGACCTCTCGCATTCGCTCGACACGTGGAAGCTGAAATCATGAAGGTGCAGAAGCCGAGGAGCGCGACTTTAAATGGACAGCCGAATATCACTCTTCAAGTCAGGTACTTTGAAGTATTAGGAGAAGGAACCCGCCTTGCAATGCCGAAGACAATCTGCGCGCCGGACTCATCGTCATTGAAGCCCGGTTCAGGGGCTACTGAGGGAGTCCAGGACCAAGGGGTCCTCGGACAGCTGGACTATATACTTTGGCCGGACTGTCGGACTATGAAGATACAAGATAGAAGACTTCTTCCCGTGTTCGGATGGGACTCTCCTTTGCGTGGAAGGCAAGCTTGGCGATGCAGATATGTAGATTCCTTTCTCTGTAACCGACTTTGTGTAACCCTAGCCCCCTCCGGTGTCTATATAAAGCGGAGGGTTTAGTCCATAGGACAACAATCATAATCTCATAGGCTAGACCTCTAGGGTTTATCCATTACGATCTCGTTGTAGATCAACTCTTGTAATACTCATATTCATCAAGATCAATCAAGCAGGAAGTAGGGTATTACCTCCATAGAGAGGGCCCGAACCTGGGTAAACATCGTGTCCCCCGCCTCCTGTTACCATTAGCCTTAGACGCACAGTTCGGGACCACCTACCCGAGATCCGCCGATTTTGACAATGACAACCCGCACCTCCCACCCACGGGTGCCCACACCCCCCCCCCGAATCAGCTCAAGTACACCACTAATTTGACCATAACTTCCAACTCCCATGTCCGTTTTTGTGTTCTTTAGCTCATTTGGAAGCTCTTGACATCCCCCATCCACTCATCTCAATACCACCACCATTAGCCTCCATCCAAAAAATCATCACAAAAACACCCACCTTCCACATTTGGCTGATTTTGAGTTGCAATTTCCATTTCCTAAGGTGTTTCGGCTCGTGTGACATTGTCATCACCATCATCACCTTGGAGTCATCTTTGCCGCTAACCGTAAGAAAGGACGGTGACCTCGACGACACTTATTTCTTACCTTGCTTTTCCATTGATAGCCCGAGCCATTTTGCGTTGCTTACCCATCGAGACTAGCAAGTTGAGAATTGCTAGGCCACACTATTGTGCACCATAGTGATCGTGTTATCATCTTAGTGCCATAAGTCTCTCCCATGCATATCTTACATACTTGTCTTATATCATACTCGGCTCGAGCATCAAGCATAGAAAAAAAAGAAATAAAAGCTTTTAAGCAAAAGAGGAGAAACAAAGAGCTTGTAAGCAATAGCATTGAGCCATTTTCATAGTTATATCATCTTGGTCATCGCATACATAGCATAGTTGGGATTGAAGACGACACGTTTCTCTCATAGGTTGGTGCACAAGCGTATCTTGCCCATTTGAGCAATTGAGCTAGCATCTCTCTAGCATTCGCACAACAAGAGCATTTTCCGTGGTTGCACATTTTGAGCTCACTCCTTACTTGTGTGGATCCCATCTATCTTACGTGTGTGTGTTCCTCGTGATATCTTTGGGTTTGATCTATTTGCTTTACTTGCATTTTTGTGAACCTTCTCAACCTTATCGATATCTTGACTAACATTTGCTTGAAATTTTTGCCACCATCCTAACCGAGCTCCTCCATAAGCCTCTTATTTGTAGGTGTGAGAAAAAAACTCGGTTCCAATTCCCCTATTATGGCATTACATTGAGTGACACTTGTTACATCCTCAATCCTCAGAAAAGGTAACTTTGGTATTGTTCTCTCATTTTCCTACTCACCCCACTTGGTTATGATGGATAGGCCAAACTCATCGGCGAACCCACTTTTTGAGGAGCAAGGTGATGATTCCGGCTTCGTCTCCAAGAACCACTTCTTCATCATGCAACGAGCGCTTCATCAAGAAAGCGAAGCATTGGGTGAACGCTTGGAGCAACTCGCCTTCGGCCTTCGTCAATCGGAAAAAAGGAACCGCGACTACATAGACGCCAAGTTCACCACACAAATGGAAGAGCTCCACAACATGATCGTGCAACGCCCGTCTTCCTCAACCGCTTCTTCAAGACGGTGCCACTCAAGTCACCGTACAAGTCGGCCATCTTCGGACTACTCCTCTTATGATGCAAGTCCTCCACTAGCTTGCTTTCCTTGATGTGATGTTCCTCAAGATCGCCAAGCACAAGAAAATCCATTCCATGGCAATGGCTTACAAGACCGAGTTCGAGCACATGAAAGGGTGCGACACCAAGAGCAAGAAGCAATGGAGCAAGAGCAAATACCTCCACAAGCGCCATGTCAAGTACCTCAAGAAGATGACGCCATCCATCAAGCACAAGCACTCGAAGCACAACAAGCACTATGCGAGGGCACTAGATCCGTTGAAGACCGTAATCGCCAAGTGCGAGAACAAGAGGAAGCTCTTCGTTGCGAGATACAAGAAGAAGCCGCCCGACGCGAAGAGCAACAAGAAAAGCGCAACCAAGTGCATATTCCTTGTCCTCCTCCAAGACAAGAGCGACACCAAGCAGAACAAGTGCTTCAATACCCTCCTCCACAACAAGAGCGACATCGCGAGGAACAAGCATTTCAGGACCTTCCTCCACGGCAAGAGCGATATCAAAATCGCTACCATGATGAAGAACTCCTCTACGAAAAGCTCAAGTTCCCCATGCCCAAGTTCTCCAGAAGCAATGATCCCTAAGAGTATCTCTCATGGGCCTTGAAGGTGGAGAAGATCTTTTGCCTTCACAACTACGACGAGGAAAATAAGATCGCCATGGCCTCCCTCGAGTTCCAAGACTACGTCCTCATTTGGTGGGAATAAGTGATCGAGCGACGCCATACAAGAGGCGAACCACCAATCACAACTTGGGAAGAAATGAAGGAAGTCATGAGAGCCCGCTTTGTGCCTACTCACTACACCCATGATCTCTTCAAGAAGTTGCAACTCCTCAAGCAAGGCACGAAGACGGTGGAAGAATACTACCAAGAAATGGAGATTCCCATGATACGAGCCAACGTCAAGGAAGACGACGAGCAAACAATGGAACGCTTCTTGAATGGACTCAACCACCCAATCAAACGGATTGCCGACTTCTAACCATACTCAAACCTTCTCGAGCTAGTTCATCAAGTGACCAAGGCCGAGCAAAAAGTGCAAGATGACTTCAAATACGCCAAGTATTCTTCCAAGACCTACAGCTCCTACTCTCAAGCTCCCGCAACTTCGGCACCTCCTAGCTCAACTAGAGCATCACCAAGTACCGGCGACAAGTCAATTCCCAAGCAAGTTGCGCCTTCATCGACTCGTCCTCCGGCAAGCACCTACAAATCCAAGACTCATTTATCTTCGGCGCCTACCAATGATCCCGTTAAGACAAGTTCATTCAAGTGCTTCACATGTGGCGGCCAAGGACACAAGTCTTTCCAATGCACCAACAAGCAAACAATGATCTTCAATGATGATGGCACATACAACTCTATGAGTGAAGAAGAAAGGGAAGCCATTGAGCACGTGGCCATGCACCGACGCGTGAACAAAGATGAAGATGGTCAAGTCTTTTGTGACAACGATTCAAGTCCCTCTCTCGTGGTCTCCAAGGTCTTGACGCTCCAACACCACCAAGACAAAGACCAACGGTGCCACATCTTCCACACTAAGGCCGGCATCAATGGGCGCTCCATCAAGATCATCATCGACGGAGGTAGTTGTCACAACTTGGCAAGTGAAGAGCTATGTTCCAAGGTGCAATTGGTCAAGAAGAAGAACCCTCGTCCCTACAAGGTGCAATGGCTAAGTGACTCCGGCACCATTCAAGTGGAGCACAGGGTGCAAGTTTCTTTCAAGATCGGCGCCTACAAGGACACCTTAGAGTGCGATGTGGTTCCTATGTTTGTGTGCCACCTTCTTTTGGGAAGACCTTGGCAATTCGACCGCGACGTCATCCACAACGGACCAACCAACCACTATAGCTTCAAGATGAAAGGCAAGGAGTATGTGCTTCGACCAATATCACCAGGCCAAGTGATCGCCGACAAGCAAGCTTCCACCCATCATGGAGATACTAGTGAGAGAGTGCACCACAAAAAAGAAAGTGAGAGCCACAAGCCAAAATTGAGCGCCTCTTCGCAAAGAGAGAAAAACTTAGTCCTCCTAGCCACAAAAAGAGAGATGAGAGAAGTGTGTGAGAACCCATCGAATGTCATCCACTTTGTCCTCCTATGCGAAGATGAGGTGACCAAAACTAACAATCCTAATCCTCTTCCTCTAGTGTTTTCCAACTTGTTGCAGGAATTCGAGGATGTGTTTCCCGATGAACTACCTCCCGGTCTCCCTCCTCTACATGGCATTGAACATAGGATCGACCTCATCCCCGGTGCACCTCTTCCAAACAAGGCTCCCTACCGCGTCAACCCCGAAGAAACTAAGGAGATCCAATGGCAAGTACAACAACTCATCGACAACGGACATGTACGTGAAAGCTCAAGCCCTTGTGGCGTTCCAGTTATACTTGTGCCCAAACAAGATGGTAGTTTTCGCATGTGCTCAGATTGTAGGCCCATCAATGCTATCACAGTTCATTATAGGCATCCCATTCCTCGCCTAGATGATATGCTAGATGAACTTAGCGGCGCCACCATTTTCTCAAAATTTGATCTTAAAGTTGGCTATTATCAAATCCGCATACAAGAAGGTGATGAATGGAAAACCGCTTTCAAAACAAAATTTGGCTTGTACGAGTGGTTGGTTATGCCTATGGGTTTATTGGAAGCTCCCGGTACTTTCATGCATCTTATGCATTTTGTGCTTCGTCCTTACATTGGAGTGTTTATTGTGGTCTAGTTCGATGACATCCTTGTTTTTAGAAAATCCATGAAAGATCATCTAATCATGTTAGGGCTGTTTTGCAAACTCTTCGGAAGGAACGTCTTTATGCCAACATGAAAAAGTGCACGTTTGGTGTTGACAAACTTGTTTTCTTGGGTTTCGTTGTTTCCTCCAAGGGTGTCCATGTTGATGAATCTAAAATTGAAGCAATTAAAACTTGGCCCCAACCCACTAATTTGCAACAAGTGTGTAGCTTTCTTGGCCATGCGGGTTTCTATCGTCGCTTTGTGAAAGATTTTAGCACCATCGCCGCACCTTTGCATGCCTTGAGTAAGAAAAAGGCTCCTTTTGTTTGGGGACCTTTGCAATCTACCGCTTTTGATGAGCTCAAATCCTTGCTTACTCATGCTCCGATTCTTGCTTTACCCAACTTTGACAAAACTTTTGAGGTTCATTGCGATGCAAGTGGTGCCGGAATTGGTGGAGTTTTGATGCAAGAAAAATGAGCTATTGCATATTTTAGTGAAAAACTGTCCGGTGCTCAACTCAATTACCCCATCTATGACAAAGAATTGTATGCTTTAGTGCATGTGTTGCATGTTTGGGAGCATTACCTTAGACCGCATGAGTTTGTCATACATAGCGATCATGAAACACTTAAATACCTTAAAGGTCAAACCAAGTTGAATAAATGGCATGCTAAATGGAGTGAATTCATTGAATCTTTTCCCTATGTGATCAGGTACACTAAGGGCAAAGAAAATGTTGTGGCGGATGCCCTTTCCCGCAAATGCATGTTACTTACTCAACTTGAATTGAATGTAGATGGATTTGATCATATCAAAGATTTGTATGAGCGTGATGTGACTTTTGCTACTCCTTATGCTAAGTGTGTGATGCATACTTCTTGGGAACAATATTATATCAAAGATGGTTATCTTATGCACTACAAAAAAAATACACTTCCGTGATGATACGTGTTTGTCACAGTAGGTCGCATTTTTTGTCATGCATGTACATCCATGACGATTTTATAACAGAATCAAGATAGTCATACCTGTGCTGTCGTAGAAGTGTTCCATGACATTACCAAAATTATCATCACGGAAGTGTCCACTTCCATGACGATAAATCGCGCATCACAGAAGTGCTTTCGTCAAGGGTGACCGACACGTGGCATCCACCGTAATGGAACACCGTTAAGCTATCGGGTCGGGTTTTGGATCCGATAACCCGTTAACAGCCCCGACCAATGGGAAATTTCCACGTGTAAAATTCTTATTGGCCGGACGAAACACGTGTCAGCTCGTCAGTGGGTAAGATAGGCGCCTATGATATGTCGACACGTGCCACGTCCCACCACTGGCCCATTTAGCTTACAAAGCCGGCCCGTTTGACTTGGTAAAAAGTTAACGGGTTGGCCCATGAAAAGCCTGTTAACGGTCTCTTCGCAAATAGCCCATTTTACGGCCCGTTAGGACCTAAAGGAAATCGGCCCAACAACGTCATGTGGGCCGTCGAATATAACACCAGCCCATTTCACTTTCGGCCCATGTATGGCCCACAGCGTCTTTCGGCCCATATGAGGCCTTCATATCTTTCTGCCCTTTACAGACCCACAGTGACTCTAGCCCATAATGAACAGTAATTTTCTTTGTACCCATTAACGGCCCGTGATTTACATGGGCTGTTTCCAGCCCGTGTTAGCTTTCGGCCTATTGATGGCCCATATGTTCTTGGGCTCCTTTTCGGCCCTCGATTACTTCCGGCCCATTACTGGCCTGTTCCCCTAATGGGCCAAATTCGGCCCATGGCAAGAGTCGGCCCGTTACTGGCATGTTCCCCTAATGGGCCAAATTTGGCCCATGGCAAGAGTCGGCCCGTTACTGGCATGTTACCCTAATGGGCCAAATTCGGCCCATGGCAAGAGTCGGCCCATTTCTGGCCTGTTAACCCGTTGCGCCGTTTCCAGCCCATCCTATATTCTCGCCCATTAACGACCCATTATGCCTGTGACAGAATTAAGCCTTTGCAGTCCTACGGCCTGTTAACGGCCCATTACCGTGTTGGGCCGATACCAATTATGCCCGATTACGGCCCATGTAGACCCATTTATCCGACGGTCTGAGGCCCACCGATTACAGGCCCATTTATCGACAGCCCGAGGCCCACCGATTACAGGCCCATTTATCGACGGCCCGTAGGAGACCCATGGATCCTACGGCCCGTATATGGCCCATGGTAGTTACGGCCACTAGCAACCCAAGGAAAAAGAAGACTAGGAAATAAATAAGGCCGAAACTAACGCTAGGCTATTAAGGCGATTGCATAGATTACATCCACTCGGCATCAAAGATCGCCACCAGTGCAAATATAGGGAACACCCTACCCTATACAAAAATGGCTTGTTGTTTTCTTCAGCCGGTGGCTGCATGTTAAGAATAAATTTTGTATCGCACCAAAACAAATTACAACTATATAACAAAAGGAAGGTTGGCATAAAACTTAACAGTCTAGCAGATAAATGCACCACCAGAAGTTCAGAAGCTCAGTTCATTTGACCTGACTGGTACGTTTTCATGATGTATTGTCCGATGGAGCACCATAACCCTCGCCTTCATTTCCCCTAGGCTCCTGAACAACATAGCAAATGTCTGATAGTCTGGTTTCAAAACCATGCATATCTTGACGACATTGAGCAATGTTTCTCCTTGTTTCACAAAGGGCCTCTGTTAGGGAATGGACTTGTGTCTGGAGCGCAGATACAACATTGCTTTGAGCTTGCATATCTTGATCATGAGGCAGTTTGGACGATATTGCCTTAACAACCAACCCAGTATTACGCAGGAACGTGCTTTTGGCACTGTTAGTGGACAGGTACTGACCCACTGCAGCAAGAGCTGACATTGCGGTTATAGTTGCCTCGCCACCTTCAGAAGGTGGCGGTTCCACCATTTTTTCCATAGCTCGCTGAAAAGTTGAGGTTTTACATTAGTAGTACCAGAACAGAAGATATTAAGGAGGCAGCAAAACCAAACAAAATAGCTTTGGTCTATATACAGAACTTATTCTGGTGAACCCATGTAAAATATTAGTTGTATTTTATTGCAAAGTACATAATAAAACCAGGTTCCAAACATATGACCATGTACCATCGCTAATGTATTGTCTATTTCTTCACATTGTATTGAGGGCTAAGGATAAAGAGATGAAGTTTATAATACGGTAAGCATAGTATGACATCATTCATATCACAAAACAACTGAGAACAGACAAACAGGCAATTGTAACATTGTGTGGGCAAGTCCAGCACGGAACTAGATTACGGGTCAAGATCAAAGGAACATCACTCCTCTCTTTTAAACCTTGTAAGGTGCAATGATACGCTAAGACAATTGTGTATAAAATTGAAAAGAGTAATAGACATTGGCTGCAAACCATGCAGTTCAAGGCACAAGTCAGAGTAAGTAGTAGTTAAAAGGCATGAGGATTAAGGACTTACAACAGCGGCTTTGACTGGTGTAGTCATGCCCTTCTTCTTGCTGGTGTGACAGTCCTTGAAGATTTCCACAGCATTTGGTTCAGGTACTTTTTGGTCCTTGCGGGCTTTCCTCTGCATTTTGAACAAGTCAATATAGATCTGATAATATGGTACAGCGAAAAGAGTGAAACAACAGCTAATTACAAGAGCCTCGCAGTGTGCAATATAGCTACGAGATCCTGTCGTCTGTTGGAATTTCACTTTCGTACGGTTGGCCTTGTTCTTTGAACAGTTCACCTACAAGAAGATAGATTTGTGTGGCACATGCATAAATAGGACTTCAACATGTGATCTGATCACATATATATAATGTACCTGATGCTTCAGATCAGACCAGTGTTTAACAAGGCCCCTCCAGTCTTCATCCGATATATTTTCCACTGGAGATGTTTGGGAAAGTTCACTGTTAGCCTTGCCTTCAAAGTGAGTTTTCCTCAAGTTATACCGATACTGTCGCAGAGCAGACTTGAAAACATGGGTGCAAGCTTGTCTGGTTGCATCATCTTGGCTATCCAACTTGAACCTCATCTGTTGAAAATTATGGGAGTCTCATTATCAGCAACCTAGAAAGTATGGGACAGAGCAAGACGATATTACTAGTTTCCATACATAACCATACTTACAGATAAATGGTCGAGGAAGGTGTTGAACTGGGTTTCGTCTTTGTCATTCCTGTACTGAATCCATGTTGGGAGGATACGTACATGACACCTAACGGCAACCGCTGCCTCTGATACTAACTTGGCTGACTCTGTAGCATCACGTGGCCTTTTTAAACCTGCCTCAAAACGGATCTCCATTCTTCCTCCTCTAGATTTAGTTAACATATGAAGCATTATCCCTGATGTTTGTTTCCTCTTGCGCCTAGGTTCTAGTCCAACAACAAACATAGGAAGTGTTAGTGTACATCAAACTATGAGACTACATATAAAGAAGCATGCAACTGTAACTTGACTCCAGCAACTACCTTCTTGTTGTTGAAGCTCACAAGGTTCATCTGATATTGCCAACTCGTCTTGTGTCAAGAGTGCTTGGGAAGTAGTGTCAGGTGGCAAGGGAGCTTGGGAACGTGCTGCTAGCTCAGTTGACGCACGAGTAAATCGTGCAGCTGGTAGTACTGTGGTAGGTGTTGCAAGAACTAGGGCTGTCTCTGCTTGTTTGGTGGCAGCTATTTGTTTCTGTTCGGCTTTTTTTTGCAACTCGTGTAGCATGGGATGCCGTGTTTGTAGAATTTTCCGCTGGACTTTGAACTTCTATTGCACCATCAGTACCAGCAGAATCTGCAGGATTCACCAGCTTCTCATTCCCTACCATTCTGCGTTTCTTCCTCTTTCTCTGTGCCATGTTAAGTCAAGCCGACAAGAAAAATGAATAAAAATTTAGTTCTTCAGAACAAATTGATGCATGATGCAGACGAACTGAACTTTGATGTTAGACAACCACATGATAGGAGGATGTAATATGTATGAAAAATAGGACGGAAGAGATAACCAGAACTATGATGTGTAAACTAAGAAGAAGACATTTCACCAAATTAGAAGCAATGCAATGGAAGGTAGACACCATATGAAAGATGCTACAAATATCGCTCTGCCAAGTTAACAGTGTCTCATCATAAATGGCGTTTAAACAAATGTGAAGCAGTACAAGAAATAAATCATATGCAAGATGCAAACAACATCACACTACCATGTTAGAGATATCTTGTCATTAGTGCCATTGCATATTCACAGCATTGCATATTCATAGCTTATGATGTGTAAACTAAGGAGAAGGCATTTCAACAAATTGGAAGCAATGAAAGCTAAACACCATATGAAAGATGCAAAGAAGATCACTCTACCAAGTTAAAACTATCTCGTCATAAGTGCCATTTCAACAAATTAGTAGTACAAGCTAGAAAAAAATGTGAGATGTAACCTATATCACACTCCGAAGTCAAACGTGTCTTATGATAAGTGATTGTTGCAGGTTACACAACAGTAGTAATTTGATGTAAGAACATGGTGTGATAGACAGATATTGTATGTCCTAGAAACAGGAACATGTGTCTTATTCAAGTATAATGTGTAAAGTAAGCAGATGGAATTCAACAAAATTAGAAGCAATACAAGCTAGACATCGCACATAACATGCAACCACATATAATAGTGCCAAGTTAGACGGAGCACCGGTGATGCTGCACTAGGGGAGACGTGCTCATCATAAACACAGCTTTGTTGAGTGTCTATGCATGTGTTGTCTTGGAAATCATCTTGGGGGTGTGGAGGAGTAGAAACTGTAGAGGCCCTCCGTTCGGAAGGAGCACCTTTATCCGCTGCCTTGCTAACTTCCTTCCGCTTTATTGATTTTGAATTGTCAAGTAAAACCGACAAGAAAAAGCAATAAAATTCTCTCTTAAGAACTCATTCATGCATGATACTAACAATCACTACTTTGATGTAAGGCAAACACATGATACCAGGATGGAATATGTACGAAAAACAGGACGGAACGGCATGTTCACAATTGTTTGTGTAAACTAAGCAGAAACCGTTCCAGCAAATAAGAAGCAATGCAAGCTAGACACCACATGAAAGATGCAACCAATATGACTCTGCCAAGTTAAAGCGTCCCATCATAAATGGAATTTCAACAAATTAGAAGCAGCGCATGCTATAAATCATATGAAGGATGCAACTAATATCGCACTGCATATACTAAAGGTGTCTCGTCATATTGATTGATGCAGGATACAAAAAAACAATAGTTTTATGTAGGGACATGCTTAATAGACAGATGTACTATGTACTAAATATAGGAAGGCATGTCACATTAACGGGTATAATGTATAAGCTAAGCAGACTAGCACATGAAGTTTAACTAGATTGGAAGAATTACAATCTAGACACCATATGCAGCATGCGACCACATATCACGCTGCCAAGTTAGAGCAAGCACCTGCGATGCTAGTGTAGGGGAAATGATGTAATCAACTATAGAGCTACGTTCACTATCTTCATCTAGAATTTATGTTTCTTGAGAATCATGTCGGGAGGCTGACGCTGCATTCTTTAAATGAGGAGTAGTCCCCTTGCCTGCCTGCCTCGTCATAAGTGATTGATGAGGGATACACAAGAACATTAGTTTGATGTAAGAACATGGTTAATACACAGATGTTCTAGTATGTACCAAAAACAGAAAGGCATGTCATATTCAAAGGTATAATGTGTAAGCTAAGCAGATGCAATTTAACCAAATTGGAAGCAATACAAGCTAGACATCCGGCTAGAGTGGTGAGCATGATCATCTAGGACCTGAGAGCCTGCTGGGAGGCGGGCTACTTCGCCACCATCGCAGCTTTTTAGTTGGCTTCCAGGTGATGCCTATCTTTGCTGGGCTTGTCACTAGCTCGGCCAGTGCCCTGACTAGCTATTTGTCTTCTGGTGCTCACGGGATGGTGGTTCATGTAAAAAAATATCTTTCCTTATCTTACCGACTTTGGCCTTCTGAATACAAGCTAGACACCATATGGAACATGCAACCACATATGACACCGCGAAGTTAAAGCAAAGCACCTGGGATGGTGGTTCATTGTGAGCGAGGTCATCAACTCCAGAGCTACGTTTACCGTCTCCATCTGCTGACACTGCACCCATTATAGCGCTGTAACATGTCTTGCCTACCCGCATACGAAGCTGGAGTGACTTCTCTCTTTTATTTTCGGCTTCTCTCATGGCAGGAGAGTCTGAAATACCCTTGCATAAAAACACAATAGTGAGAGTATGGGTGAAGTGTGTGCAGAACTAGTGCACTGTAAAAGTAGCAGATAGCAGGTGGTTGAAAAATAAATGATAGGAGACATATGATAGCTCTACAACATTGCATGGCAAACAAAATTAGATTCTACTCCATATGATTTTGTAATATATGAGCACAGGAAATGCAGGTACTCCTCCAGCACACCACCACATGTGGTCATACCTAAGATAACAGTCGACTGAAAATAAATAGGTCAGTCGATTTTTTTAATGAACCGTCCGATCTATAAGGAACGGGCAGATGGCCTTCGTCTACCTCCCGCCATTCACTGTTGACGATCTTTCTCGAACCGCCCGCGACCACCGGCCCAGACCCCTGCCTCCGCCGCCCCGCCCTCCCATCGACCTCACACCACCGCCGTGCTTGGCAGCGCCCCCATGCCATCCCTTTAATCCCGGCTGACCTCCAGATCGGGCGCTAGTAGCTCTAGGCCGCACACGCCCCTAAGATAAACACTAAGGCGCTGCTTCCCCGGCGTAATAGGCGTACTAGCGCCTGTTACGCCGGGGAATGCTTCCATTAATTGGGAATCAACTGGCCAGAAATTGAAATTCAGGGGGGCGACGGACCTCTAGCTAAGGTGAAATAGTATATGAGGAGAAACCTTGTGCATCGTGAGTTACTAGGAACATCTAGTATCAAGAAGAAGCGGTCAACTAGTGTCTTCTGTGGGATGAATACCGTGCAAGCAGAGACGTAAGATTTGCACGAATAAGGAAAGAGGACTTCCTTTTTCGGTTGCCGGTGTGGTCACCTCCACATGTCGCTCCAATCTTCTTCTTTTTACCGAGGAAACCGATGTTCTGGAGGGTGCAGGCTTGGACGAACCCATGGCCAAATTATTGACTGTGTTGCCATGGCCGTATGTCGGCGAAGGGGAAGCAGATCCGAGGCGGTGAAGGACGGCGTAGCAGGAACAACTCCGATGCGGTGGAGGGTGGCGAAGTTGGAGCGGCAGCGGTGAGGCACAGGACAGCATGGTTGAACTGGCTCGGGTATGGATGGCTCGGCGACGGCTTCAACTACTAGTCGTGGAGGGCGTTGCGGTTGAGGTTGCGGTGGACGATGATGTCGGGGTATCGGCTCCGGCGTGATGGAGGAGGGCAGCGGTTGATGGGTGGGATGGGGTGGCGGACGGAGGACGCCGGGGTTTCGCGGCTGGTGGAGAGGTAGTTTTGGCGCCCACAGAGTATGAATGGGGAATCGGACGGGTAGGGGGGAACCATGTTTCTGTCCGGGACGCGCTTGTTTTTGGCTTTTTTGAACAGAAGATGGGACGCACTTGTTTGAAATTTAGGGAAAGTACAAACTTTGCCCCCCTCTTAAATTTCGGACCTACTACGGGTCGGGGTAGGATGGTAATCCCAGGTGTCCCAAATAGTGGCGGGAGTGATTTCGGTCACGCGCATGTGTGCTTAGGCGTCCATTGTGTATGAATGTTTTTTGGAGGCGGTTGCGTGGCGTCTAGATGAAGCTACAAACCTACCCCAGTTTAGACCTTTGGACGTCGGGCCGGTAGGTTTCACGGGTCGGAGTTATTAGAAAATTAATTTCCTTGTACTACAAAACATTGGTCTCACGCGGTTTCGGGCGAGTAGAGGCTCTTTTTGCGCTTCGTTCGAAATTTTGAAACACAAGCATTCACGTTTAGAGAACTCTTGAACTATGAGGATTGACCTAAATAGACAACGTTATATTTGACCTTGTATGTTTGAAAACCTCATTAAATTATCCACTTATTTTTGAAATTTTGACACTTGAAAATCCTATAACTATGATTATTTTGGAATGGAGGAGCTAAATTTGAATCTATTTTGTACACGACTACATATGCTATTATGTACAAAATCAGAGCAAAGATTGGTGCCCCCATAATTTAGGTGTGGTTTACAAATGCCATGATATCAAATTCAAATAATTGAATGGACTTCATGTAGAATTCGATTTTTTTAAACCACCTTAAGTTGAATTCAAATGTGTGCTAGTTCATAGGTAGCTATTTATAATGTCCATTATGTAACTTTCGTATGTATAATGTGCTTTAAACACACAAGATGAACTATACTCACGTTTATATTCGATTGCTAAAGCGATGCATTGTTTGGAGTTCAAAATACTAACTATGTGGATCAATTGTGTCGAATAATAACATAGACATGCTCAAATTCAATAGAATCTAGATGTCTGATGGATCAATGACCGCTCCTTACGCGAATTGCAAATATCATGATCCCATCCTAATATTTGGATACAATTTATATCTTTAATCAATGTGTAGGGCAGTCTTTTATGTGTAGTTTCACTCTCCATCGGTGGTCTCTCACACATGCTCACACACTATCTCCCGAGGTGTGTTTCTCGCACACATGCTCTAGATATAACCAACCCTCCCTCTTGTAACCATTTACAACTGTTTTCACTAACCTTTATCACAAGCACTCTTCCTCTCGCAAACATACGCACGCACAATCCTCATCGACCCTTTCTATATACATGGACCTGCCTACGTGTCTCATGTACGCACATTATCTTTACGCATGTCTCTCACGCATTGTCTCACACCTCTCTTCCTAATCGACGAGTATGATTCTAGTAGAGCATTCTGTAGGATGCCCCTTAAAGTTAGGTTGGATGAATAGTAATATCAGAGATAAAGGGGTTACCTTAGTCCGAGAACCTAGGGTTACAAATCCTAGCCGGCTTTGTCAGTGGACACAGAGTCCTTCACAATTCTGGACACAGAGTCCTTCACAATTCTGCTATCTTTGTCTTGTACGACTAGTCATCCATGGGTCTTCCTAAATGCGTCACGGGCCGACCAATGTGGCGCAGGACGGAACCGAACGAAGGGCCTCACCTCGACCCACCGGACCTCACGCGGTGACACACCCTCTGCCCCCACGTCTCATTATCTTCTCACACCCACACATACCAACACAAACACCACACACACAGAAAATTTCTCCTGGTGCCTCTATTCCCTCCCCCCCTTGCATATACACACTCAAGGGAATGGAATCTCTTGTCGTGACGTCATATTCATCTCTCTCTCTAGACCACTCTCATTTCTCGTGATATCTCTCCCATGCCCCCCACCCCTGTCGGCCCCTCTATCCATGCCTCTCTCGAATATGTAATACACACACATACCTCTCTAGGCCCCGCCAAATGCATCAACTACACATTCACACATGTTACTTCACGTACCCCATTGATCTAAAAAGCCCTCTCTTCACGTTTATTTCACATACAACATTCCTTTTGAATAAAGTGTGGCAAAAAAATTATTTTAGAGTTTCTACATATATACAACATTACAAAGTTATATGGAGGAGTACGAACGCTAATTTGCATTGCATGGTGCCCACAATGATATTTATTCCGCACTGTGAATTTGTATATTTTTATACTATATACAAAGTTAGTCATAATAAAGAGAAATGAAGAGCATCTCTCTCTCCATCACATACCCCCCCTGTACGCCCCTTTCACGTATGCACACAAAACTATCTCCAGGTCCTCTAAAAGTAAGCCCCCGGAAAATTCACGCATGTTTCATCTTTCTCTCGTGATATATGCAATGACGATCATTGTATTTGAAGCGAAAGCACGATACATACATTGGACTTCATAATCCACTCATTACGGTCACCATTTACGTTTAGTGGTTATTATACAGTCACGGGCTCACCGAACAACTCTGTATTTGCTCATGACATGACTAGTTGACCAGTTAAACGCTCCACGTGGCACCTCTAGTGTTGCATCACATTATCTCACTACCATCATGCCCACCTGTCGACTTGTATCTACTCTACATCTACACTCTTATAAAATACATAAAATACACTCTTATAAAAAACAGAGTTGGTGATGATGGTGTGCCTGCCATCCTGCAATATAGGCCGTCCGATTTATATCTGACGGATAGGAAAGAAACTATGGCAATTTTGCAAAAAGGTACCCACACACCTCTCCACATCTTGACTGTAATCAATGCTAGTAAGAATGAAAACAAACGACAAAAAAATATTTGGACGGTGGTTCGAAGTCATGACCGCAGGCACAGTAGACACGGTGGCCTTGTATTGATATGCTAAGCCGTCTGTTTTAACACACAGGAGCTGGTGTGGTGATTATACACACACGCACGCATGCACACGAACTGCATCCACGCAACACTCTCACAAACACGTGCACCCACGCACGCACGCAACACTCACACGTACACACGCAGCCACGCACGCACGCAACACTCACACGCACACATGCACGCATGCATGCACACACTAGTACACCACACGACCAAGACACACTCTCACGCTCAAGTGCTCAACCTACATGTGCATGCGCACACATCAGGCCCTGACAAACACATACACAACCAGGTGATTCCCGCGCACGGGTTGGAGCCTTGCCGCGCCTGCACAAATTTGTGTTTATATGACCTTTTCCCTATGCGAACTAACAGGTGGGACCCATAAGGAACATGGTCAATTTAACTAGTCAACATGGCGCCACGCAGACTATTTGGCCGGTCAACAGAGTGCAATCCGATGCTGAACTGTGAGCAAGTGACAGTATAATCACCGCAAAATGTATATAGTGACTGTAATCAGCTTATTCTGAAGTTTGGTGACTGTATTACGCTTTTCTCCCTATAGGCCCTCCAAAACTACATCTCTACACGTTCTCGCATGTTACATCTAACAACTATGCAATACAGCACTACTACTACACTCTAACACAATAAATCATATGTGGTTTTAGTTTTACTAGATATCATATTGTTACTTATAGTTATTCAGTTTGCATACATTAAAATTGCCTTTGAAATGTATGGCAAGTATCATCTACTGTGCGGGAAAAATCCCGCCCTTTCCTGTTTAATCGGGTTTGTATCGATGGATCATGCGAAACAGCAAAACTATAGTACTATACAATACAAGTGACAGTTCACTGGGCCGTCGTGTCGTCTACTCCTCCGTCATAAGAGTGGAGCGCTCACTTTCATAAATCTTCTAGTCCCTTTCGCCGACATGTGGGACATCGAGCTACCGAGTCCACGTGCCATACTGGAATACAGTGCAGAGCAACCAGGGTGAAGCACCCCAGTCATGGCGCCGGCATAGTAATGAGCAATGAGGCGTCAAATCACAAAGCTGCACCTTTCCCATAGTTAAGTTGGAGGGACGACGTAATAATGCTAAAAAAGAAGTTGGAGGGACGAAGCAACCATCATTTCACTCGTTGCTGAATCCGCTTCTCCCTCATCTTCTTCAACTTAACCACATGTTGCTTCTGCCGTTGTTCTGCCTCATGTGGGACGCGGATCGGCTTGGTAAAGCATTGACACGTGGGACCGCATGTTAGCAAACCGCCAGGACAACGTCCTCCAAAAATAAGAAGCCTAATCCTAGACTTACAAAGGGCTACATAGCTGCTACGTATACTTTCCATCTAATCTATATATGCCCCCCTAATTTTCAGGTGGGGTGGGCCTAATCCTCTCCTTTAATCCAATCAAATAGTCCCACATCACATCAGTTCATAACTTTACATAAACCATTACGTGGATGTAGCATTGCTTAAATAAGAAACCTCCCCCGCCATCCGCGCAGCAAAATCACATCCTTTTTACTAATATTGATTCTATAATTTTTTAGATCAATATAATTGAGATTTGTATAGATAGCACACAGGAGCAAAACCAAGAAGTACGGTTAAGGGCATCCACAATGTGTAGCCAAATGTGAAAATAGCTTTTGGCATCGTGGGAACCATTGTGGATGGTGTTGCCAAAGCCAAAAAGATGGAACCGAAGCTCCCTGATTGATTGATTGAAGGAATAGGAAAATGCAACGTCTCTCCTCTTTCTCCCATGCTTGGACGCATGTAGTACAATATAGAGCACAGAGTCTACTCCCCTGTCCCTTCTATCACAAATCACAAAGCAGTGAGGCGTCAAATCACAAAAGCACGGATGAAGAAACCATCATTTCACTCTTCGCTGACTCCGCTTCTCCATCGTCTTCTTCGAGAAACCATCTCACCACACTAGTACTCCTAGTAGTACTAGTAAAGGACTTCCTGGATGCAAATAAGGCGGTTGTCTCGGCTTGCAGGCGACACTTGTGAACGACTTACCGTGGTCTCCCTCAATGGTGTTCTCCGTCGAACGCACTTCGCCGAACCACAAAAAAAAATCGTCGACGTCACCGCAATGGGGAAGGAAGTCAAATATAGTTACTACCTCTTTTCTGTACACAAGGCCAGTATATCAAAATTACAATTTGCAAAGGGCCACTAACACTAATCGAGGCAAAATTGATGGGGTTAGGAACCAAGGACATTAATATCCCCTGCATGCATGCGGAAGTGAGAAGGTTGGTTTGCATGGCGCTGCATTAATCAAGAGATGAGGAGTGAGATGGTCAGCTCTTTGGTCTTTGGAGAAAAAAATACACATTAATTGACACGTGAAATGAGGATTTGTATCGATTAAATCCCACAAAGGAAAACCCCGCCTTTCTTTTTTAACACTAGTACTCCTAGTACGTACGTACTTATCCTATTTGGGTCTAGGCCTTGCATTGCCAAACTTCGCCACACATTTTTGCCAAGCTTGCCTAAAGTTTTCAAAATGAGAAGGAGGTACACTTGCGCACACCTAACGCGGTCGCACCGCACCCTCACACGGTCGCTCCTGCACGCCGCGGTCGCACCGCACCCTCACACAGTCGCTCTTGCACGCCGCAAACCCAACCAAGGGAACGCACCCTCACTGACACGTGTTGTCGCATGTGAACAAACCAAACTCGGCCATCCTATCGCTGACACATAATTTTCGTTCATAGAGTATGTTTATCCAACCGCATGTTGGGGAGTATCCGTACGGCCCGTGTGGTGGTCTGTTGGGGAAGAAGAAGAGGTGAGGAAGAAGGAAAGAAGGGTTAGGAGACGTAGGATATTCATCCAACCGCCTGAAATGGTAGACTGACCCAAGTCAGGCGACTTGCATAACAAATATATGTTTTTACACAACAAAATATCCATAAAAACAACAACATAAAGAAAAACTATCACTGCTCGCGGAAAGAGACGGCCTCGTCGTCTTTGGTTGTCGGTGCGAACCAGCCATCGCTGTCGACGTGTGTCTCCGCACCGTGGTTGTCCTCGGCCTCCAGCTACTCGTTCAAGCGGAGCGTGCGGGCGCTCTGCACGGACGAGAGCTCAGCCCGGTTCAAGTCGAGGACGTCCGGTACTGCCTGCAGGAGGGCCTCGATGGCAGCGGCATTCGCGCGCTCCGTGTCGAGTCGAGCCTCCGCCGCCCGGTTCAAGTCCAGGACGTCCGGTTCCGCCTGCAGGAGGGCGTCGATGAGAGCGGCATTTGTGCGCTCTGCGTTGAGTCGAGCCTCTGCCGCTCGGTTCATGTCCAGGACGTCCGGTTCCGCCTGCAGGAGGGCCTCGATGGCAGCGGCATCCGCGTGCTCCGCCTCAAGTTGAGCCTCCGCCGCCCGGTTCACATCCACGACATCCGGTTCCGCCTGCAGGAGAGCCTCGATGACAGCGGCATGCCCACTCTTCGCGTCGAGTTGAGCCTCTGCCTCCCGGTCCTCCTTTAGTATCGCCATGTTGAACCGCTAGTCCGCCTGCACCATGGGGGACTTGGACGCCTGCACGAAGTCGACGTCCATCGTCTCATACCCATCGGGGGCCTTCTACGCCGCGACCTCCGCCATGAACATTGGATCGGTTTCCTCCTCCTCGTAGCTTGGCTCCACAGAACTCGGGGATTGGCCCGCCGCAAAGCAAGCTTGGGAACGGAGGTCTGTGGCGCCGACCGCCGCCGCGATCTCTGCGTGGCGCTCCGGCGTCAGCATCTTGTAGTAAGTGATCTTGCGGTGCACCATGGCTTTCCGGCGAACTAGGGGATGCTTGATGCGGGCTAGGGGATCGAAAGGTGGGGGAATGGGCTGGAGATTTGGTGTGGTTTTAGGGAAGTGGCTGGCGTAGGCCGAGCAGCGAAGGTTTTGGTGTGAATAGTGGTTCTGGTGACGACTGGTCAATCAGCTTTGACTGTACATTGCTCTTGTCGCTTTCGCGTTGCAGCCCGGCACGCTGGACCCTCCATGTTGCTCACCGAATGGAATGCGCTTCGTCTTGCGTTTTCGCTTGCTTGTGGGACCGTAGTTGAGAGCAAACCGACGTCCCTCCCCCTCCCCTGCCCGCGTCATTCATTATACCACCACTCCCTCCATTTTATGCGGAGTAAATAAAAACAGAGGGAGTATACTATGGATGAGGATCCCCTGACGTGGCCGAACCCATTGAGTAACTAACATGCGGGGTCTAGCAAGCATGGGGTCCACTAGTAAGTGGCCGAAAGGGAGGGTAAGGCAGGGATACCTATGTCAGAGGATCCACTTCCACTATACTACTTTGACCAAATGTTAGAGTAATAATATATGACATGCAACTTACACAAATGTTAGAGTAATAATATATGATATGCAACTTACACAAAGCATATAGGGTCTAATGCGTTTTTCGAGGCTAACTTTGACCAAATGTTAGAGTAGTAATATATGACATGCAACTTACACAAAGCATACGGTCAATTTCGTATGTGAAAGGAGTTTCCAATGATATAATTTTCACATTATACATCTCATGTACTATTAATCTTGTCAATAGTCAAATTGGAAACCATCTCGAGTACAAATCTAGGAGTACATACGAATCTAACAATATTGATTGGGCGTTGTTGAATGTTGGTACCTTTTTTATCAAAGTAGAGATACTTTGACTACACATAAAACTTATATGTAAACTAGAAAGGATAGGAGGGAGTATATTGTACGTTCAAAAACGAAACGAACATTGAATGCCCTTTATATATGATTTGCGGATGCTATGATCACTGGTTGAAAATTTTGAATCCGCCTTAGGTATCATGTGCCCCCACTCGTTCCCTCTCGATTTCATCTCGGGGTACGGAGATCTATTGAAAGAGGATTAGGGTGGGTACATGCGAATGATACTCGGCGGAATGTTCAAATGAGGCATGTGGGAGGATGGACTCGACTGGAGGGCGACATGATCGATGGAGAAGAGGGTTGGAGAGGAATGAGAAATAAGCAAACACCACATGATTATACTTGAACGGCTCAAATAAACAATAAGTTGTCTCGCTTGGCCTACATAGTGAAAGGCCTAATGCGCAACGCGGAGCACTAACGCTCAAATATGGCCGGGAAAACAGGGAAACCGACATGTGGGGCACACCCGTCGGGACGATGTAGCGCAGACTAGTCCAATGGAGGAGCTGGCCCACGACCTCCTCGCCACCGACAACCGTTCATGTGGGTCGTTGGGGCCAACAACGGGGCGCGGCTCCAGCACCGCCTCTGGACAGGCGACTGCGCTAAGCGACACGCTCATATCATTGCTAGACACGGCTGGTTTCAGTGTGCCGAGGGTGGCGTTAGTGCTGTGGCACGACCAACGGTATGTTTGTTTTGTGCCCAAGGTTGCCCCATCAAAGCATTGGGTAGCCAAAATTTTGGTTGAGGTATTGGTTGCCCATGATTTCACCGACATTGGCAAGAAAAATGAACTAGAGTTGGCTAGAGTTCATTGACATGCCAAAGAAATGGCAACCATCCAAACAAAGACCAAACTTTGGGTCATGACCAAAATTTTGGTTGAGGTATTGGTTGCCCATGATTTGGCCGACATTGGCAAGAAAAATGAACTAGAGTTGGCTAGAGGTCATTGGCATGCCAAAAAAATGGCAACCATCCAAACAAAGACCAATCTTTGGGTCATGACCAAAATTTTGGTAAGGTGCACTTTGGCCACAATCCAAAAACACCCCAACACCCGGCTCGTCGAGGATGCACGGGGCGCCGTGACGCGTCCGCGGAGTGGTGTAGCGCGGCCAACTGCATCCTCTGGACCTGAGACCATGCCGGGTCATCTTGCTTTTTCAATGACATGCGGGGATCGCATGTGAGCAAAGGGCATCTCCAACGTTGCCACGACCGCAGCTGACTACCCTGGCGCACCAAAACCCTCGTCCCTCGCTCCGTCGTGTGGTGCGTTCCCAGCCGACGCCAGCTGCCCGCATTCATGCGTCCGTTTGTATGTCGTCGTTAAGAGGCTCGGTGCCCGAGGAACCAACTCCGGCGAGTTAATGACGCACCCGGACGCTTGGCCTCACCGGAATGCGCTACTTAAAGCGGCAACGCCCAGCTAACCTCCAAACCATAGCGCATCATCCTCCTACCTGGCACCACATCCTCCATGACCGCAAGTGCGAACGCTCTGCGGGAGAGCTTGTCTTCAGGGATGAAGCTCGAGGTCGCCGCCCTCACTCAAGTCGCCTCTCACGATGCAATAGCGGCAGAGCTGGACGCGGACGTGACCGCACAAGCGGTGGCCACGCTAGCGGCCGATGACGGGAGCACCGTCAGCCACACGTCCTACTTGTCTCCATCCAATGTCCGGCACCGCCGAGGTCGGGGACTCCTCCGAGGATGAGTAGGGCATGGGAGGCGGCAGGGCATGGTGTGCCAACTGGCCGGTCCGTATCCCGTGTTCTACTCTTCCTCTTCGGAGACCACACCTTCACTTCACGGGTCTTGAACCCCGCCCCCGTACATAGAGATCGCAGATGGAGGACGTCGGTCGCTGCCGTAGAATAGGTTTAGGGTCGGGTTTATTTTATTTTTCTGTCCTATAAAAGTTCGAAATGTAATGAAAATCTACCGTGTTTGCATTAATCTCGGCCGGTGTATATGAACTTTCACAATAATATACATATTGTAGGAGTACTAGCAAGATGCTCGTGCGTTGCACAGAAGATCAAGATCTTGTGGGAGAAAAGTATGAACAAGGGAAAGCCTTATCTGCAAATGTGGAGAGGAGTGCGGGTAAATTGTCATAGTTTCCTTCCTATCCGTTAGATATAGATCGGACGGCCTATATTGCAGGATGACAGGCACACCATCATCACCAACTCTGCTTTTTATTGAACCGAGTCAAATCTAACATGCGAAGTAAAATAAACACGTAGGGTCTATACATACACAAATTATCTTCGGCACTCCAATAGTAGCCTAATCCTAGACTTACAAAGGGCTACGTAGCTGCTACGTATACTTTCCATCTTATCTATATATGCCCCCCTAATTCTCAGGTGGGGTGGGCCTAATCCTCTCCTTTAATCCAATTAAATAGTCCCACATCACATCAGTTCGTAACTTTACGTAAACCATTACGTGGATGTAGCATTGCTCCCAATAGTACGTCCACTACACATTCACGCATTTCACATCTTTCTACATCTACGGGAACCTACGAAAGGGTTAACGTAAATTGCCTCTCTCTCTCCTCCCCTGATTTTCATGGTGGTGGGCCCCTCCCTCCCCCCAATCTACAATCAACAGCTCACATGTTTCACATTATGTTAATTACGTAACTGGGATTACGTAGGTGTAGCATTACTCGTCCTAAAAAAAATCAACTAAGCCAACCTCCCAGCATATCGCGCGGGAAAAGACCCGGCCGCGCCGTTTTAGTCGGGATTACCGGATTACTAGTAGTAGTATCGATGGATTGCATGAAGCAACAAATTTTATTTTTTTGAGGGGGCGAAGCACCTAGTTTAAAAGGAACAAAGGCGGTACACTCACAGCACTCCTGTCGCGGTCGCATTGCACCCCACACACGTTCGGTCCTGCACACGGCTCACGCAAACATAACGCGCTTCGGCTTGCCTCTTCACTGACACGTGGGACAGCACTTGGAGAAACCAACCATGTGCCAAACTCCCCCGCCCACCGCACGAAAATCCCCCCCCCCACACACACACACAAATTCCCCCCAAATCCGATTCAACCGCCCTTCGGCGAACTAGCCAATAATATTCCCCAAACCCCCCTCCCCCCCCCCCGCCGTCCCCCTCCACTCCATTCGCTCCGCCAAAGCCACCCTCCCCGCCGCGCCGATACGTTGGCACCGCGGTTCGTCGAGGGGACGCACGGCGATCCTCTCGCTCCCACAGTACGCTCTTGTAGACTGTCGTCCTCTAGCCGCGGCGCCACCTTTGGCTATGTTCTTGTGGAGGCACACTGCGGTCAGCGCCGCCACCGCTGGCGATGTTCGTGTGGAGACGCACGATGGTCAGCTTCTCCCACAGTACATGCATTCTAGACTGAGGCCCCGTTCATGTCGGTGTAGCGCTAAATGTTAGCTGATAGACGTTGTTAATCTCACTATTTGCCGAAGTAGTTTACTGTCAATATGCTCTTCTTATGAAGCCTCCTTGCCCTATTCTGCACTCAATCTGCTTAGCTGAGATGGCATGCCAAGGCCGATTAGTTGCTAAAATATCCTGCCATATCTTTATTGTGACGTAGATTGCCATGGTCTAGTAGCCAATCTGTTAGGTGAAATAGCTCTACACCATTTTATACTCGATCTTTGTTGCTGCGATGGCCTTCGATAGTTTGATGGTTGTGTGCTCGGCCTCATTGACTGCTGAAACAGCCTGCCATAATTTAGCACTCAAATTTGTTTGCTGAATTACCTTTACATATATATTCCATTACTTAGATCTGCTCGTCCAAATATCTTGCCATAGCTTTAGACATCGACCTAGGTATTTTTTTTCTGGACTTTATAAAAAAACATATATGTTTTTCCTGTAATATCTAGTAGAAGAACTAATATGTATGTCTAACAGATGGACAGGACTTGGATAACTTCTGCTCGAAGATTCTCCGCTGCATATGTCGAGGGGGTTGAAAACTTCATGAAGTTTATCAGAGCTGAGTACGGTGGTCCGAAATCAGATGTGCTCTGCCCATGTAGCAGTTGTATGAATTCAGTTACAAGACCCCAGTCAACTGTGCAAAATCATGTACACTTGTATGGGATGTCGGTCACATATACTAGGTGGGTTCATCATGGTGAAGCTGTGAATGTCAATGTTATTGACTACGTGGAAGCAGCAGATCACCATATTGATCTGCCTGATGCTCAGGTGGAAGAGGAGGAGGAGGTGGTGGTGGCAGAGCCAGTGAGTTTGACCAACAATGAAACAATGCTACGAAATGCTCGTGCATTCCATGAACTTTCACCTGCAGAAGAAAAACGGTGGGCCCGCATGTTGGAACAATGCAACATTGCTGTCACCCCAGGAAATAAGTTGTCAGTATTCTCAGCTATGGTCACCTTTCTTCAGGTGAAGACATCTGAGCGGATGACCAACAAATCATTTGATGCGATGTTGGCTGCTTTCCGCAAATCTTTCCCAAATGCGTCTGAGCTGCCACACACCTACAGTAAAACGAAGAATTTCCTTCGTGCAGTTCGAATTGGATATGATATGATCCATGTTTGTAAGAATAATTGTGTTCTATTCCAGAAGGATTATGCCAACTTAAGTGAATGCCCGAAATGCAAATCATCAAGATGGAAAGATGGCGATGCTGTGAAGAGGATTCCTCATAATGTTCTGAGACATTTTCCAATTACACCAAGATTCCAGAGGTTGTTTCATGATGCTGAAACAAGACAGGATGTACTGTGGCATTCTAGGAACCAGGAGTACAGAGATCAGAATGTAATGAGCCATCCATCTCATGGTAGTGAGTGGAAAAGCTTCAATGATAAACACAAAGAGTTTGCTGCTGACCCGAGAAACATTAGACTTGGTTTAGCTTCAGATGGATTTAACCCATTTGGCCACCAGAGCGCCACATATAGCATGTGGCCAGTGCTTGTTATCCCTTACAACATGCCTCCAAATGTCTACACCAAAGAATCAAACTACATGATGGCCTTGCGCATCCCAGGTCCAAAAAGTCCTGGAAAAGATTTTGATTTGTTCATGGAGCCTCTTGTGGAGGAACTTCAACAGCTATGGAAGGGTGTTCTCACTCGAGACCTATATATCAGCCCACCAGCTGATTTCTTTCTGTGTGCTGTTATAATTTGGTGCATCCATGATTATCCGGCTTTGGGCACTATGTCAGGGCGAACGACACATGGTTACAATGCATGTGTTCGTTGTGACAGGAATCCGCTGTCATACACAATACTTAGCAAGATATGTTACATTGGACACCACCATTTCCTTGCCAAGGACAAGCCGCATCCTAGAAAATACCGAAGACATGTGTTCAATTCAAAGCATGAAAACCGTGATGCGCCAAAGAGGCTCACCGCCGATGAGTTGCAAGTGGAATTAGATAAGGTAAGGCATATTACACCAGGAAACCATCCTGGTAATGGTAGCGGGAGAAGGAAGCATGGTAGGGTAGAAGAAAGATTATTGTTTACCCGCAGGCCCACTTTGTGGGACTTGGAGTATTGGGAATATTTGGATCTGCGGCATAGTCTTGATGTGATGCACATCGAGAAAAATATATGTGACAGCATTATCGGCACACTTCTTCATATTGAAGGCAAGACGAAAGATACCTTAAAATCTAGGATTGATTTGACACACCTGGGTATCAGAAAGGATTTGCAGGTGCAAGATGAAGGTAAACCACGGGATATGGCACCAGCTGTGTACGTCTTGGACAAGGTAAAAAGAAAAGAATTCTGCGAGGTCCTGCCACATGTGAGATTCCCACATGGATTTGCTTCCAACCCTGAAAGGAGAGTCAGTGCAGATGGAAACAAGGTACAAGGGTTGAAAACTCATGACTGCCACGTCCTACTTCAAAGGGTTTTACCTGTTATCCTTAGAGGATTGGGCCGCCTTAACTTATACAGAGCAGTTGCAGAGTTGGGACAATTCTTCAGGGAACTCTGCTGTAGATATATCAGGATAGATGCTTTGGAGCGTCTTAGAGACAATATACCAACTATCCTATGCGACCTTGAGAAGATATATCCTCCAGCCTTCTTTGATGTGATGGTGCATTTGGCTGTTCATCTACCTGATGAGGCACTACTTAGAGGTCCAGTACAGTATGGTTGGATGTACCCTATTGAAAGGCGGCTAGGCACTTTCAAGGGCTATGTTAGGAACAGAGCTAGACCCGAGGGTTCCATTGCAAAGGCCTACATTGCTACAGAAGCGTTGACATTGTGCTCAAAATACATTGAAACAGCTGATCAGCTTAGCAAAGAGGTGGGTGAAGACAATCCCGGGCTCAATGTTTTCGATTATTCTGTTTGAGTTACAAGGAAGAGTCGACAAGAGGACAAACCTAAAGATTTGGACAAAATGGTTTAGTATGTGTTGAATAACTGTCCTGAGATACTACCTTATATCAAGTAAGTGCAGTACTGCAGCTTATACATCATAATCTACTAAACTTGCATCACATTCTTATATATTTAGATGTTTGACGCGATCACTATGTTGTGCAGCATCTACAAAGAGGAGTTACTGCCGCAAAATCCAAGAAACATTGACAAACTGGTTATGGCAGGATTTGCGGAATGGTTCAAGAACCATGTAAGCTTTTGAAGTGCACTGTCAGTTTTTTTAATATATTGAGTACATAAGATGATCAGCTTGTCTATTTTCTAACCATAGGTTAAGAAGATGTGGGAGGATGGGCAGGCAGTTGTTGATGCCCTTTACTCACTAGCAATGGGTCCTGATACTCGGGTAAGACATTATGAATCTTGCGTTGTTGGATATGTGCGCTACAACACCCTTGCATGAGATGAAGGCAAGAACACACAAAACAGTGCCATCATGAGCACGGATACATATGACAAAGAGAAAACTAAAATGTATGCTAACATAACAGACATTGTTCAGTTGCAGTATATCTCCAGTTTCGAGGATCATCGGTGTGTGGTTCTATTGTGCTGTCGTTGGTATAACCTGTTTTCCAGGATCACAAAACCCAGAGCTGATGATTATTTCAAATCCATCAATGTCAAGGCGGCGTACCAGACCAACGAGCCTTTTATTTTGGCAAATCAAGCAACATAGATATTTTTCTTGGAAGACACATTTGTACATAGCGATGACTGGAGAGTATTGCAAAGGTTTGAGCAGAGGAATTCGTTTAATGAAGTTGCACAGCAAGATGATGCTTACACTGCTCCTGATGTACAAGATAACACAGATGTTCCTAATATCTTTGAGAACTATCACGTCAATGACGCCGGTGAAAAGATTGCCTGTCGTGTTGTGGACATACAAGAGTTGATCAAGAAGAAGCCAACGTTCGAGGACGTTGAGGACGAAGAAGAAGATGACACCATGGGGAATTATGATTCAGACTGATACACATGGAGAAGATGTTGACGCTGCTGCTGCGGATGATGATTACATTGCTTTTGTCGTATTTGCCTGTCAGAAGACGTTTTTTATCTACTATGTGAAATTGTGTTTGCTATGACAACTGAAACCTGATGAACATGTTGTTTAGTATTTTGCCGTGAGAACATCACTTGTTATGTATGCTGATTTGTGTTTGGTGATTGTATGACACCTAAAACATGATGACATTGTTGTTTAGTTGTACTCATATTTGGCTATGAAACTTGAATTTGATGACATAGTTTGTTGTTGGACTGCAATTTGCTCGACGTCTTTGAATGAGAACAAAGCTGACCCGACAGGGCCTCTGCTATTTATTTATTTATATGAGCAAAAGGGGATACCCCCTGATTTTTGTTAATAGAAATCATTAGATGTTCACAACACTATGCCCAGCCTGCTACACAGGTTTCATTCATTACTAGTTTCAGCAAAGTGCTCATGTCGTAGCCACTGAATACATCACGAGTGCTACATACACTTCAAATAAAGAGACAATCATCCTACAGAGCACATCGATTTTGCCCATTATCTTCACAAGCTCTTTCATCTCCTCATTGTTGTCAAGGCCGTTCAGCAGCTGTTTCTTGGCCATGATCAGAGGAACTGCATCTTTAACCTTCTGCTCTGCATCTTCCTCTTCTGCCGTTCCTTCAGTTACTTGTCCAACAACCCAACCTACTGGTATTGGGATTCCTCGGCTAACCAAATAATCAGCGTAGTTGCATTCCCCCACATCAGCAACTTCCCAGAAATACAAATCACATGAATCTTCCCTTTTCTGCATGAATCAAATTGGAAGATCATCAACCAAACTATTAAAAAATTAGCAACTGAAAGCAGCAGAACAACACTTAAACATATTATTACCCCATGATTCGGGCATTTGAAGAAGACTCGGCCAGGGTTGCGGATTGTGGTTGAGACGCGACGGATGACTCTACGTGATTTGCAACAGTGGAACCACACCAACGGCAGCGGGTTGCGATGAGCAATCGACTATGGTGCGCGTGCCGGCGGGGGTGTGATGAGACCCACAAGCGATGGTACGGGTGGCGACTTGGTGCATATCTGGTTGTTGCCTGCTGAAGAGCAGGTGGACGAGCAGCCAGTGGACATGGTTGCTGCGGCCAGAGCTTCTGATGCTAGGTAGAGTAAGTAGAGAAGAGGAGAAGCGAACATTGGATATGTCAGTTTCATTACTTGCAGAGTAACATAGCACCATATATAGTCATAGTCTAGGTTTGGATTCGAACCAGCTACAGGAGCACGTCTTTCTTTTTTCTAAAACTCGGCAACGTCTCTTTACTGGTACACTAGCTTGTTCTGTACGCCTTCCCAAGTCTTTGATTTTCTTTCCCTTTTTTGTGAGGAAGGAAGGAGGACAAAATTGAGAGTTCCTGGGACTCGAACCCAAGACCTCTCGGTTGAAAACCAAGGGTGCTAGTCACTTATGTGGCAAACGTTCCCTATGAGGAGGATGGCAGACGAACGCATTTTCTTCGCAGTTGAAAGAACATGCGGTGCCCCCATGTTTGGTTTTGGTAATTGATGACAATCTCTATGGACTAATGGTTGCCTTGAGTTATATTTGAAGGTTTTGTCCATAGGCTTTTCTTGAAGTCCATGTGTTGGTTTCAAGGAGTTTATGAGTTGACCAAGGTGTTATTAAGGAATTATCCAAAGATTGGCATGTGAGTGTTGAGCTTATTGCAAGCATGTCTTGAAGAAGATTGTGTGATCATTCATGTTTACCTTCAAGACATCATCCAAATGAAGAGAGTTGGAAAGATTCAAGGTTGATCAAGACTAAGTCAAGAGTGAATCAAGTTAATCAACTCATAAAGCATAGAAGATGTGCCGAGAGGGATCAAGTGATCTCATGGTATGGTAAGCATTGTCCATTGCACTTTGTGTACTAACCCATGGTCTATGTGAGAGTTCTATGTGGGGTTAGGTACGTGTCCATGGGCTTGTGTCAAGAGGAAGATATCATACAACCCATGGAAAGGATGACATCAAGTGGTGATTGTCATGAAGAGATCAAGTTCAAGTGGAGCATCACGAAGAGATCAAGTGCTTGAATCTTGCCATCCATTGTGGTGTCAATGGACTTGTGAAGATGTGCCGAAGAGTGGCTCACCCATAGTGGGCTATGGAGGAGCAATCATTCAGTCTTCATTGAGCCAGCGCAATCAAGAAAGGTGGTCCAACTTGAGGGAGTCAAGATCGTCATCATCTAGCTCCAGTGGACCATGTGCAAGGAAAAGGTTTGCCCTTGATAGGTTTTCTATTTTACCGGTCTCGTGGTGGTAGTTGGGAGACCGGGTTATAGGATCGTTTGCCGTACTATCAAGGGGGGCTCTCAAGTTGGTAGCTTGATCGTATCATTAGTAGAGAGCTCAAACCATTGCATCCTTGCATCATGTTTCTTGGTTCTTGTTTGGTTCTCTTCATGAGTCTTAGAGCTTATGGTCATCTTGATGACAAGCTTGAGTTCATCGAAAACGAGTTCGCATGCATCTTCTATGATGTTTTCGGTGTCGGTGGTTTTACTGGTCTTATCCGAGGAAGGGTTCTCACCATTTTATTATGGTCCTTTTCTCATTTGCTTCTTATTGATATTTCTATCAAGATTGTGGTAGCCCATGTCGTTAGCTTTCCAACAAACTTGGTTTCGTTGAATTCGGTGTCCGTTTGCAAAAGTTGTGGCTATTTTGGTAAAGGCTGCAGCGGTACTACCGCGACTAGAGCGGATGTAATTTTTTACTACCGCTCCAGAGCGGTACTACCGCGGCTCCTGAGCGGTAGTAGCGCTCCAGAGCGGTACTACCGTGGCTCCTGAGAGGTAGTACCGCTCCGGACCAAAATCTCGTGTTTTGCTCAGCGGACGTAGGCATGGAAGTATTTTTTTAGTACCGCTCGCAAGCAGTCGTACCGCTACCATTTGTGGTAGTACCGTGAGGTCGAGCAGTAGTACCGTGAGGACGAGCGATAGTACCACTCCGACGGTTCTACTGGCCTTTTGCCTCCTCGCTGTTGTTTTTCAAAGGGGTACTACCGCCCTAGCGGTAGTACCGCTCCTTGGAGCGGTAGTACCGCTCTGTGCGGGCTGTGAGCATAATGGTTGGATTTTTCCCCACCTATAAAAGGGGGTCTTCTTCCCCATTGAACCTCATCCTTTGAGCTCGTGTTCTTCCCCCATTGTTGACCTTCTTCGAGCTTGCTAACTCTCAATCCCTCCTATGATTCTTGCTAGTTCTTGAGGGAAAATAGAGAGGAGATCTAGATCCACATTTCCACCAATCACTTTCTCCTCTAAGTGAGGGGAACCCCTTGGATCTAGATCTTGGAGTTCTTCATGTTCTTCTTCGTTCTTCCTCTCATTTTCCTCCCTAGCATTAGTTGCTTTGGTGGGATTTGGGAGAGAAGGACTTGGGCACTCCGTGTGCCCTTGCCATTGCATTTGGTGCATCGGTTTGAGTTCTCCATGGTGATACGTGGAAGTGAAGTTTGAGAAGCTTATTACTCTTGGGTGTTTGGGCACCCTAGAGCTTGTTCCTCTTAGGTGCCTTGGCGCCCTAGACGGTTGGTGGTGTTCGGAGCTCAATCATTATGGTGTAAAGCTCCAGGCAAGCGTCGAGGTCTCCAATTAGGTTGTGGAGATCGCCCCGAGCATTTTGATGGGTTCCGGTGACCGCCCCCAAGGGTTTCCATTTGTACGGGTCCAGTGACCGCCCTCAAGGGTCCCTTAGTGGAATCACGGCATCTTGCATTGTGCGAGGGCGTGAGGAGATTATGGTGGCCCTGGTGGCTTCTTGGGGAGCATTGTGCCTCCACACCGCTCCAAACGGAGATTAGCATCCGCAAGGGTGTGAACTTCGGGATACATCGTCGTCTCCGTGTGCCTCGGTTATCTCTTACCCCGAGCCCTTTACTTATGCACTTTACTTTGTGATAGCCATATTGTTCTTTGTCATATATCTTGCTATGACATAGCTGCTTACCTTGCTTAGCATAAGTTGTTGGTGCACATAGGTGAGCCTAGTTGTTGTAGGTTTTGTGCTTGACAAATTAACCATTAGGTTTATTCCGCATTTGTTCAAGCCTAAAACGTAATTATTTTAAAATGCCTATTCACCCACCCCCCACCCCCACACCTCTAGGTGACATCCTCGATCTTTCAATTGGTATCAGAGCCTCATCTCTCCTTTTAGGGCTTAACCGCCTAGAGAGTAAGGATGTCTATTAGGGGTTTAGGATTCTCTGACACTCTTAGTTTCGATGGCACAAATTTTGATGTTTGGGTAATTCGCATGCTTAATCTCTTTAGGGTCATAGATCCAAATTTAGAGCGAATTGTAGATATGGGTTTTTCTCCTCCAAAGGATCCCCAAAGATTATCTTTAGAGGATGAGAAAAACTCTTATCTCAATGCTCAAGCTTCTAATGTGATTTTCGATGCTTTGAGCAATGTAGTTATATTTCAACTCATGCCATTCTGGGATGCTCATGAGTTGTGGATAAAGCTTCAAGATAAATATGGTGTGTCCAAGTTTTGTAAGGATGATTGTTCTCCCTCCACCTCCGGCCGCGTTGTATTCTCAACTTCTTCTACTTCACCTACATGTGGTTTGCCACAAGGTAATGACATGGTGAGTAGTGGTGTTCATTGCAATGATGATAATGGGCTTATTGTTGATAATCCTTCATCACTTTCTTATTGCAATGCTACATCTTTGGACTATAACACTTCTAGCACTCCAAATGTTTCACATGCTTGTGTTGATAGTCCTTGCATATCATGTAGAAATTGGTTGACTAAATCTCATGATGATATGCTTGCTATGTATTGTTGCCATGATAGAAATGCATCTATTTCCTCGAATTGTTGTGCTAACAATGTAGAGGAAACCGAACACTCCATGGAATAAGATGTGGTGTTTAATGGTGCCTCAAGGGATCCTACATCATCATCTATTGCTTTTTGCCTTATGGCTAAGGCGTCAAAGGTATCTCCTACCTTGTACCCCAATATGTCTCTTGATGATGATGTTGATGCTAATGATGATGAGTATAATGATGAAGAGGATGATAATGTTGCCTCCTTAAAAACTAAGGGGGAAATGATCTTTAAAGCTCTTCATAAAAATAAAATTGCTTGTTCCAACTTCATGGAAATAATGTCCATTGCCATTGATGGCAAGAAATACATTGAGGACTTGGAATCTCATCTAGAGGAGCATGAGGCCACCATTGAGAAAATGGAAGCTCATGGGCGTGATTACGCAAATGAGATCATGGAGCTATCTCAAGCTCTTGAACATGAACAAACCACCTCCGAATCTCTTGAGGAGACTTTTTCTCTAGAATTATCTAGAGTGTGGGAATCTCATGATAGAGCTCTTGAGGTGGCCAATGATTTCAAAACTAAAAATGCTAAGCTTGAAGTTTCTCATGCTAGACTCCTTGAGGATTTTGAGCACCTCGAAAATGGCTCAAGGGTCATCAAGGGTGAGCTCATCAAACCCACCGAGTCTCATGCCCAACTTGAAGCTTCTTATTTAAAAGAGCTTGCCAAGTTGTCCTATCCTATTGTTGTAAATGATGATGCTTGTGCTACTAACTCTATTACTTGTGAAGCATCCATTTTGAAGGAGAATGTTGAGCTACGGGCTCAACTTGAGGTGCAATCTAGCAATTATGGGAAATTGGAAGAAAGTCATGAAAAGCTCTCAAGCTCTCACGATGATCTTCTAGTATCCAATAGTGTGCTAAAGATAGCTCATGAGGCCATGATTGCTAAGGTAACATCTAGTGAGCCTCATGTGGATACTAGCACTACTTCTAGTCAAAATAATATATTGCCATGTGCTAGTCCTTGTAATTCATCTACTCACAATGTTGGTACATCTTGTGATGAATTGCTTTCCTTGCCTTGTTGCTCTAACAATGAAGCTTATACTTCCTCTAGTACTTGTGTTGAGACTAACCATGTAGAGGAAATCAAAGAGCTCAAGGCCCAAGTCACTTCTTTGAAGAAAGACTTGGAAAAGAGCCATCAAGGGAAATCCACACTCAACGATATCTTGAGTGTGCAAAAATCCCCCAATGACAAAGGTGGACTTTGATTCAACTCCAATAAGAAGAAGAAGTCCAAGATGAACAAAAGGAAGGGCCAAGAACAAGTTAAGAATTCGGCCAAGATTGTTTGCTTCAAGTGCAAAGTAGAAGGGCATCATGTTAGATCTGGCCCATTGAAGAAGAAGGCCATTAGTGTCAAGCAACAAGGTAAGAGGGCACAAGTTCAATCTCATGCTCAACCTCAAGTTGAATAAAGGCCTCTTCTCAAGAAGACTCAAGTTAATGCTTCTCTTGTTGAGAAATCAAGTGAGAAGAAAGTGAAGAGTAGACGTTGCTACTTATGTCGTGAGAAAGGCCACGTCGCTTCTTCACGCACTAGTAGTAACTTATCTAACCAAATTACTATTGATGATATCTATTCTCTTGGGAAGGATAAGGTTGGCAATGTGTTTGCCAAGTTTGTTGGTACTCAAAGTGGTGTCAAGAAAAGAACCATTTGGGTTGCCAAGCCTATTGTGACTAACCTCTTAGGACCCAACTTGGTTGGGGACCAACAAGCTCAAACTTGATCAATAGGTGTTGTTGGAGGGCATTGGAGACTTGGCTACATTATGAAGAATTAAGGGGACTTCATCATTCTTATTGTCTCAAGCCAAGTCAATTGGATTATCAAGTTTCTATCTTATATCCAATGTGCCTCCTTGCGGTAACTTGTACTTAAATTGTTTACTTTGAAAGTTACTTTCCCCCTTGCATGTTTTGGTTTTGTTCCTTGCATGTGTTTGTATATGTTGCGCTTCCAACTTGCTTATCTTGAGCAATCAAGTATGTGTGTGTTGGTTTGCACACCATGTACGTGTGCGTCGTGCATTGAGCCTTTTGCTTCTTATTTGTTTCCTAGTTGCCTCATGTGAGAGACTAATGGAACATCCCATTTTGGGGGAGTGATGTGCTTTTTGCACCTCACAATCCTACAAATGTGTGTACATGAGGAATACCATCTAGTATTGATATTACAAGACTATCTAGTCCCTAGGTGGTATATCTCTCATGAGAAATTCAAATTCTAAAAATCCCATTGATTATATCTTGTTGGATCCTCTTATTGCATCTTGTTAAGTTCTTATTGGTATCACATTATGGGGGAGTATTATGATATGTGCATATTACAAGCCTAGAAAATGTGTACATTTGAGATATTGTCTCCTAGAATTGATGTTGTAAATTATATTGTTCCTAGGTGACATGTTAGCTCTACAAGTGGCAATTTGCTTGTGTTTGTTGTGAAGATGATGTTGGATATCCTTGTTATCTACCACCGGGAATTATTTCCAAATACTTCTTGTCTTTTGACAAGTGGTAGTCACTTATGTGTGGTAGAATTTATTGATCATCTTTACATTGGCTTTTGTTTTTATTTGCCTTTTCTCTTGCTAAGGTTTGTGTCAACTCCCTTGTCTTCCATACCACTTGTGTATCTTGTTAATTTCTTGTTCTTGTCTAGTGTTTTCTAGATATAGTGAAAGTGGTGATCCCACCTTGTGCATTTTGTATTCAAAAGCAAATTCTCTATAGTGTACAACTCGTGGGGGAGCTATCCTATTTTCTTTAGAACACTCTTCTTGTGATCCTTATCAAGTGTGTGTTGGTGGAAGGCAAGCCATTTTCTTTTGGTACCTTGTGCCATCATGAAACTTTGTTGAGAGCTTGGTTTGTTTGGAACCATCCTCTCTTTGGGAGTTTGACATCTTTAATTTAGTGTGTATCAATGGATATCTCATTCCTTGATGTATCTTTAATGATATCTTCCAAGTGATGATTTCTCCATTTGGTATCCTTTTCACTTGGCATTTCTTTGTCTTTTGGTTTCGGGTTTTGAAAGTCTTGAGCATGCATGTTTACTTCATGTATTTTATTTGGCTTGCTTTCTTTCTTTAACTCGATATATAGGGGAAACTCCAGCTAGTCTCAATTTGGATGAGATGTGCATTTTCATATATATATATATATATATATATATATATATGCACATATTTATGTGGAGTTTGTCCTATGTATTGGTGTTTCTAACCTTTTGGTCCTGATGAGTTTGGGTACCTTTTAGTTTGTGTTGTTCTTCTAGGAACATTTGGAGATGCATTGGATGCTTGGCTCACTCACAAGGAAGGTGTTGTCACCATGTGCATATTGGAGTCAAGCTAGGATGATCAATGAACTACTATCTACCTTCAATTGGTATCTACTACATCCTTCCAATGATATCTCGGTAACAAGTATCTATTCATGCTTTCCCTTCTTGCATTCAACCTTGTGTAGGTTGTATCTTGGCATGATATTCATTTCATATCTTGTGATACTTGTTTTCTTTCTCAAAGCATCCCAACAATGATCTCAGGTTGCTAGTTGTGATGTCTTTGATGGTTGTGTGGTAGGAATTCGTTTATATACAATAAGACCATATCTAGCCAAGTGCTATGCTTTCAAGCAAATATCTTATTGGTATATTTATGACTTCCTTGTGGATATATTGTTCCTTCGTGTTGTAACTATTTCGGGTGTACTGTCACGACCGGTTTTTCAATAAAATGCTTATTGAGAAAATCGATCTTTTGATCCCAGTATAGGAAAAGTTATCCTCACTAGTAGACAAATACTTGATAAACAGAGGACCAGTAGCATTAAATATATTACAGGGTTGAGCTGAGGCTGCTCAACAATTTATTACAAACTCGCCAATATCTTACATAAGGGCGGTTATGACACAGGGGTGTGGTGACATGCTACTAGCTCGAGATAAAAGTGGTGGTGGATAACTTGACTCCTAACTGGCGGCTCATCGAGCGTCGAGGTGAGGCTCGATGAATTTATTTCTGGGGTGGCGGAAGCGGATATAATACAGTGACCAAATGCAGGATCGCACGGGACTGACTGGGACTCCTCTAGGCGTCGGACTCGCTATCGAACTCTTCATCCATGAGATCGCCTTCATCAACATCTGGCCAAATCAACAAGCCAGGTGAGTACTTTGAAAGTACTCGCAAGACAGTTCGGACAAAAGATATAACAAATGCATGCATGAATGCGTCATGAGCAAAAATAATGATGCTCATCCCAATAATAAATTTTGCACGACTTGATAAGTAAAACAAATAACTGAAAACCGATCGGGTGTCTGGAGCGACGCCTCGAAAGGTAAACAAATAAAGCTCATGCCGCAGTCGGGCGTCTAAGCGACACCACATAAAGGGCTTATAAAAGAAATGCCACAGTCGGACGTCTGAGCGACATCACAGAAAGGGCTTATAAAAGAAATGCCACAGTCGGACGTCTGAGCGACATCACAGAAAGGGCTTATAAAAGAAATGCCACAGTCGGACGTCTGAGCGACATCACAGAAAGGGCTTATAAAAGAAATGCCACAGTCGGACGTCTGAGCGACATCACAGAAAGGGCTTATAAAAGAAATGCCACAGTCGGACGTCTGAGCGACATCACAGAAAGGGCTTATAAAAGAAATGCCACAGTCGGACGTCTGAGCGACATCACAGAAAGGGCTTATATCAAATGTAAATAACAAGTATGCCACAGTCGGACGTCTGAGCGACATCACAGAAAGGGCTTATATCAAAGTAAATAACAGGTTAGTCCGTCCACAAGAATAAACTTTTAACCGGATTTAAAACTCATGTAGTCCACCGGGTTTTGTCACTGAGGCTGATATCTGACAAGATAAGATGAACACAGTACTTGGACATGTACAAGATGATTTAAAGGATTTGTGACTCTGCAGAGTTTGTACTAACTGACCACAGCCAACGGATTTCCGTAGTCACGAAGGACTAGTTCCGTTTATGGTATTTCGGTAGAAACACATTTAACCAGTACACACCCATTCCACCTCACGATTCCAAGAATCACCATAGACAACGTCCAAGAAAAACTTTGAGACGGGGAGGTCAGAACCTCGAATAGCATGGGATCAAATTTCTATACGCGCGCTCTAAGGGGTGCCCCCCTCTCGGTCCCAACCGGAAACACCCATGCCCCCTGACCGGATGACGGGCTTTAATCCAGGGCCATGGAACCCTCATCCCGGCCTCTCTATTTGGTGTGTACCAGGAAAACGGTTTGCAACTTACTAAGCCATATTCCTTGCGGAAAACATGTGGCAGTACAGGAAGGAAATGAATGGAATGTGATTTGATTCACGATGACACTAAAGTCAAATAGACTGGCATAAGACTGGCATGCCACAACACTGCCATCTTACCCATCCTCATGCCATCACATGGCCATGCAAATATGTATCCAACAACATATGGCTTTCCGAAACTTACTTTCCACTTCTGTGCATGAAATATAACATTCAAAGAAATGTTCATAAACATGCCATGAAACTCCTAAATGCAAACATGCAACAAACACTCATCATATCAAGAGTTCAAACATGCTTGCCTGGTTCGGAGTAGTCGGAGTCTAACTGGGTGAAGTTCGCGGCTCCGTCACCTCCTCCGGTATCTACGGTATAAGAAAATACGCACGTAACGTAAATACCGCGAGGTGCACAAAAAGTAATCCAAATAATTTTCAAATAAATCTGATAAAAAACTAGACAAAATTTTAAAGAGAATAGAAAATGAATCAAACAAAAATCCTTTTCTGTTTAAAAGTTATAAGGGTTTTGATCCAGGGACCTTTCTGTATTGAAACAGAAAACTCCCAGGGGGTTCTGCAGAAAAATCTAGAAAACGATTCGTTTAAAAGAAAAGAATGAGAGACTGACAGGCGGGTCCCACCTGTCAGGTTTGAATATTCAAACGAGGGAGACGGGGCTCGACGGCGCCCGAGAGCTGCGGTGGTCGCCGACGGCGATCCACGGCGAGGCAGGGGGATCGGGTGGTACCTCCGTGTTCAGTACGTCCTTCCGCGTCGGTGGGTGGTGGTGGTGGTCGCCGGCGAGCACTGTGTCGACGGCGGCCCTTGCTCCGGCGGACGGTGGTTCGGGTAGTCGTGGACCTCGTCGGAGAGAGCTGCTGGGGTCAAATTGGAGTGGGGGTTAGTCTCCTAGTGGTGCCATGAGACTACGGGCAAGTGCTAGGGCGGTGGAGGAGTTCTCACCGAAGAGAACGTTGCCGGAGCCCGAGGCGGACGGAGGTGGCCGGAGTGGAGGAAGAAGGGCCCCTCGAGGCTCTTCCAGTGGCTAGGCGGGGTCTGGTGAGGTGGTGGAGTGTGCGGGGGCGAGAGCGAGCTCGGAGGCGCTATTTATAGCCGGCCCGAGGCGGTTGCCGTGAACGGATAAGTCCGGCGAGCGATTACGGCGGCGCTGTGGCTGGACGGTTGGATTAGAGGCTTGAGCATCATCTAGACGAAGCACTGGTGCCATTCCAGTGTCTAACTCAGCATGGCAGGGGTGGTTACGGCCTGTCCCCGACGGAACGGCCGTACGGCACGTCGGCGGCAGAGAGCGCGCCCTGAGCGTGCCAGGCCACGGCGACGGTGCTGCATGCGTGCGCTGGCAAGGGAGATGGCCACGCGGAGCTCTCAGGTGTTTGGGCGGTGCCGAACGGCGTTATGCCGCAGGGTGCCCCCTGTCGGCCGCCACGGGGGTTCTGCCGCCGCGGAAGACGCCGGCGCAGGCGGGCCAGGGTGCCACCGACGCCAGGAACGAGCCAAGCGCGCGTGTGGTGCTCCGGACAGGGAGGAGGAGCCGTGCACAACGCGCCAGGCGCACAGTCGACATGTGACTGAACTCTGACGAAGAAACGACACTGAACTTACTGAATTTCTGAAGATGTACAGTAACAGTGCAGGCCAGGTGTTCGACAGAATGATTTTGGCATGTGGGGATTTTTCTTTGAGCTGGTTTTTGGTGGAGTGCTCTCTCATTGCAACTAAGGGTTGCCTGAATTTTGGTGGAATTTTTGGAGAAGTGGAGATATGAATTTCACCAAATTTGACAAATCTGGTCCAAACTTGCAGAGGGTGAATTTTGAAAATTTTGAAAAGAAGAAGAGTGGATCTTGATGGTTCTAGGTTGTGGGTGCTAAGGACTATCCAGAGGAGTTGAGTTGAGGTCAAAATTCAAAGGCATTAAGGTACTTGCTTTGTAAATTACCTAGGCTCAAAATAAGGGACAAAATTGTTTTGGGAAAAGAAATAAATGAGATAAAATCCAAAAATGGATTTAACTAGTTGGGACAGAATGTTTGGGTTGTCCCAAAGTGGAAGGAGGGGTTTTGGGAGAATTTTACCATAAGAGGCATGGTAAAACAAGAATGGATCAAAACCAAAGAAAAGCCCAAAACCAAAAAGGTTTTCTTTTTAGAAGAAACTAAATCCAAGAAAAGATTTTGAGAGGGAAAACTCAGAAGAGAGGTTTTTAAGAAGGGTTTAAATGACCTTCTTTAAACCAAGCAAGGCTCTTGCTGAAAACAAAAACCACAAAATTTTGGAGTGTCACAGCACCTACCCCCTTAGGAAAAATCTCGTCCCCGAGATTTCAGCTGATCCTTAAACAGGTGTGGGTGCTCTGTCCGAAGAAAATCCTCTCTCTCCCAAGTTGCTTCATTCTCGGTGTGATTGCTCCACTGAACTCTGAAAAACTTGATGGTTTTCTGTCGGGTCCTCCTCTCAGACTCTTCTAATATTTTTATTGGGTGCTCCCGGTAGGTGAGGTCTGGTTGCACGTCAATATTTTCATGTGATACTTGCTTCTCTGGGTTGCTCACGTACTTTCTCAACTGCGAGATGTGGAACACGTTGTGGATATCGGATAAATCTCCGGGTAGGTCTAGCTGGTAGGCTACCGTGCCTCTTCGGGCCACTATACGGAATGGTCCGATGAATCTTGGTGCTAGCTTTCCCTTAATCCTGAATCATTGCAGACCCCTCATAGGAGAAACTCTTAGGTATACAAACTCTCCGGGTTCAAAACTGATTTCCCGATGCTTTCGATCGTAATAACTCTTTTGCCGACTTTGAGCTGTCTTGAGTCGATCTCTAATCGTCTTAACTTTCTCCTCAGCCTCTTTGAGCATATCTGGGCCGAAGATGTGGCTGTCCCCGGTTTCTGACCAGTTTAGCGGGGTACGACATCTTCTCCCATATAGAGCTTCAAAGGGTGCCATTTGCAAGCTGGCTTGATAACTGTTGTTGTATGCGAACTCTGCATATGGCAAGCTTTCTTCCCAACTGGTTCCATAGGTGAGGACACAGGCTCTCAGCATGTCTTCTAGAATTTGGTTTACGCGTTCAGTTTGCCCATCAGTCTGGGGGTGGTATGCGGTACTGAATGCTAGTTGGGTTCCCAGTGCCTGTTGTAGGTGATCCCAAAATCTAGAGACGAACTGTGTGCCTCTGTCAGATATGATAGTCTTTGGGACTCCATGCAGGCAGACGATACGGGCAAGATAAAGTCTGGCCAGTCTCTGAGTGGTGTGAGTTGTCTTCACCGGGATAAAATGTGCTACCTTAGTTAATCTGTCGGTGATGACCCATATGGCATTATTTCCGTGTCGTGACCGTGGTAGTCCAACAATGAAATCCATTCCAATCTCGTCCCACTTCCACTCGGGTATCTTGTTTGGCTGTAACAGCCCGGCTGGTTTCTGGTGCTCGGCCTTGATGCGTTGACAAGAGTCACAGCATGCAATGAACGTGGCTATGTCTCTCTTCATACCGTGCCACCAAAAATTTTCCTGAAGGTCTTTGTACATTTTTGTTCCTCCAGGATGGATTGAATACGGAGCGGTGTGGCTTTCAGCCAGAATCTGCTGTTTGAGGTCCTTGATATTTGGTACGCAAAGTCTCTCTCCGTACCACAATATTCCTTGCTCATCTACGTTGAATTCTGAGGCCTTGCCCAAACTCACTTTCCTTTTTATGCCATCAATGCTGGGGTGTCCATGCTGAGCCTCCTTAATCTTTTCCATCAGGGTAGGCTGTATTTCCAAATTCGACACACTGCCTTCGGTGACCATTATTAAATTGAGTTTGGCAAATTCCTGTTGAAATTCTGGCCTCAAATTTGGTATACTGTCGTTGTCCGTGCTGGGATTCCGACTAAGGGCATCTGCCACAACATTTGCTTTTCCGGGATGATAGTGGATTCCAACATCATAATCCTTCACCAACTCCAACCAGCGTCGTTGCCGTAAATTAAGTTCCGGCTGTGTGAAAATATACTTAAGACTCTTATGGTCTGTGTATATTTCACAACGATTTCCAAGTAGAAAGTGTCTCCATTCCTTGAGTGCATGGATGACCGCTGCCAATTCTAAGTCATGAGTGGGATAATTCTCCTCATGCTTGCGAAGTTGTCTGGAGACATACGCAACTACCTTGCCTTCTTGCATCAATACGCATCCGAGGCCTTTCCGGGATGCGTCACAATATACCTCAAAATTCTTGTGTATGTCTGGCACAATTAATACTGGTGCCGTTGTTAATTTCCTTTTTAGCTCTTGGAAGCTTTTCTCACATGCTTCCGTCCATTCAAACTTCTTGCCTTTCTTGAGCAACTGCGTCATTGGCTTTGCTATGGTGGAGAATCCTTCAATAAATCTCCGATAATAGCCTGCCATTCCCAAGAAACTCCGTACGTCCGTTACGCTAGCTGGTGGTTTCCAGCCAAGTACGGCCTTGACCTTTTCCGGGTCTACTGCAATACCTTCTTGGGTGAGTACGTGGCCCAGAAAACCCACCTGTCTTAGCCAAAATTCACATTTGCTGAATTTGGCGTACAGTTGATGTTTCCTGAGTTCTCCTAGTACAATCCTGAGATGCTCGGCGTGCTCTTCTGGTGTTTTGGAGTATATCAGAATATCATCGATGAATACCACAACAAACTTGTCCATATACTTCATAAATACTTTGTTCATGAGGTGAACAAAATATGCGGGGGCGTTGGTTAGCCCAAATGGCATTACTGTGAACTCATACAGTCCATATCTGGAAGTGAAGGCTGTCTTGGGAATATCTTCTGTTCGCACTTTTAATTGGTGGTATCCTGATCTCAAGTCAATTTTTGAGAAGACTTTGGCCTGTGCGAGCTGATCAAATAAATCATTTATTCGGGGCATTGGGTATTTGTTCTTGATTGTGACCATGTTAAGAGCTCGATAGTCAATACACAATCTCAGTGTTCCATCCTTTTTCTTGGCAAATAAAATTGGAGAACCCCAAGGTGAGGAACTGGCTCGTATGTATCCTTTCTCCAATAATTCTTTTATTTGCTTCTTCAATTCTACCAATTCGGATGGTGCCATTCTGTATGGTTTCTTGTAAATGGGAGCGGTTCCGGGTGCTAGCTCAATGCTGAATTCTATCTCTCGGTCCGGTGGCATGCCTGGTAGTTCTTCTGGAAATACGTCTGGAAATTCACACACTACTGGAACCTTGTTCAGCTCAGAAACGTCCACCTTGTTTAATCTCGGTTGCCGAGGTATTTGTCTCTCTTTGGCTGAAACTTTTATTGTCTTCCCGTGATGGTGTGTGAGAATCACGGTCCGGTTGAAGCAGTCAATAAAACCTTTGTTGGTGGTTAACCAATCCATCCCTAGGATGACATCCAGTCCTTTGCTTTCCAATACAATAAGGTTGGCGTAAAACTTCAATCCTTCAAATTCAATAACCACACCTTGACAGTAACTCTGGGTCACTTGCTTAATCCCAGGGGACTTGATGATCATGGATTTTTCCAAGGGAAGCATCGAAAAATTATTTTGCAAAGCAAAACTCTTCGAAATGAATGAGTGAGAAGCTCCAGAATCAAACAAAACCATGGCAGGTATTGTGTTGACAGGGTACGTACCGAGTACGATATCTGGGGCGTTCTGTGCTTCCTCTTTGGTCACGTGGTTCAGGTGACCCTTCCGGTGGTTGTTATTGGGGTTGAAATTGTTTCGCTTTGGCGCTGAATTATTGCCACCATTGTTAGGCTTCGGGGTTGAGTTCCTTGGCTTGGGGCACTGCTTGGCATAGTGCCCTTCTTCTCCACAAGCGTAACAAGTAACGCCTGGGCGATATGTGAACTCCTTGTCTCTTGCATGGAAATTCTTGATTGGGCGTGAATTATTCGTCGGGGTTTTGTGTGTACCACCCTTCTGAATTTCCGTCTTGCTTCTGTGGTTGCGAGCAAAAGTAGACTGGTCCCTTTTGCGTTTGCGGAAATCTTCCAAGCTGCGTCGCTCATTTTCCAGAGTAATGGCCTTATCCACCAGTGTTTTAAAATCTGGGAAGGTATGCACAACCAGCTGGCATTTAAGTGCGGGTGCCAGGCCTTCCAAGAATTTTTCCATCTTCTTGCTCTCGGTCATGCGCTCTTCATTGGCGTAGCGAGACAGCAGAGTGAATTGGCTGTTGTATTCTGACACTGTCATGGTCCTTTGCTTGAGGTCATCAAATTCTCTCTTCTTGATTTTCATAACACTCTTAGGAATGTGTGCCCCACGAAAACCTTCTTTGAAATCCTCCCAGGTTATTTCATTTTCGTTGGGGTGCATGTGCAGGAAGTTTTCCCACCACGATGCAGCTGCTCCGGTGAGATAATGTGGTGCATACAATACTTTTTCACGGTCTGAACACTGTGCAATAATTAATTTTCTCTCCATGTCTCGAAGCCAGTCGTCGGCCTCAAGAGGCTTGTCAGTATGAGAAAATGTTGGGGGACGCGTCTTCTGTAACTCAGATAACTTGGATTGCTGCTGATACTAACCACGGTGATTTCCCATATTGATGAATTGGTTCATCATTTCCTGGTGTTGTTGCTGACTCTGTTCATACAGACGACACACTTGGGTAAATGCTGTTTCACTGTCCTGTTGACTTGTCTGTCCCTGAGTGAAATTGTGGTTTGGTGGTGTGCCATAATTTTCTTCGGGCTTATTTGGCATGGAGCGCGTCCACGGACGAGACATCTTTCACTCTGGGGATATATTTTGTGAAACTCGTAAGACAAGAAAGAGAGTCGCAAAAGTCAATAAAATCACACATAAAACTCCAGGATTTTTTTTGAAAATACACGATTGCGCGCGGAGAAGGACTATTACATATCTTACACGAAGGCATAATTATACATTACATCACTCAGGATATGCGTACATAATCCTGACATGTTATTGAGACTAGTGCACTTCTCCAGATCCTACATGATGCGCAAACAGGCTACTTCTCACAACCTATGTACATATAAACATATCACACAAGTCGGTACATCGCATGGCGTCTAAACGTACTCAGTCGGAGATGGTGAGGATCTCCCTTGGCCTGCCGAGGGTGAGACGCAGTGACGCTGGGGACTCAACCTCCTCCTCGCTAATAGGTTCCAGAGGAGAAACGCTGCGCTGAGCTGATGGAGCAGGTGCCATAGGCGGAGTAACATGAATATGAGTGGGTGGAATAGGTGGAGTAGCACGTATGGGAGTGGGTGCAATAAGTGGTGCAGAGCGAACGGGAGTGGGTGCAATAGCTTGGTTGAATTCCTCAGTGGTAGGCAGACGACGAGTAGTGGCGACAATGGTAGGTGAATCAGAAGCTGAGGACGAGATAAAAGTCAGCGGTGGAGCGGTGTGCAGGAGTTCCCTCCTGTTGGCGGCACAGCCATGGACTGAGTCCATGCGGGCAGCTACGAGGTCGTCCACCATGCTGTCGAAGGCTGCCTCCAGGGCTCGGAGGTACTCGACAAGCATCTCAAAGGCCTCGTCTCGCTCTCCTCTGGGGCAAGAGAATGAGTAGTGACAGGTGTAAGGAACGTGGCATGGAAGGTAGCGGTAGCGACGGGTCTTCATTGCAGGAAGGACATCCCGAAGACGAGCTATCGCCTCGCGGGCAGCCATCTGCATAGCATGCCTCTCTGTAGGCATGGCTCTCCCCAAGAATCGGAAGCGGCGTATCTCAGCACGCCCTCCCCTGAATTGCACCGCGGCCTGGTGCATGGTCAGACTGTCGTTGATCTTGTGTGGATAAAGTGTGAAGACTGGGCGCACGGATGGCCCCATCGCGACCTAAACGATGAAGGAGAGGAGCTTGACGAAACCCTCAGGCACGTTGGCGTACATCTGTGACTCACAGTCGTTGCCAGTCATCTACAAAAGTAGGCAAAAATTCTGAGCGATCAGATCATAAATTTTATGCTGACTGTCAGAAAAATGACTACATTTGTAAAAACATGAATAAACTCTATCATGCTAATAACCGATTAGCGATCGCACCTAGTGGCTTCCTACAGTCAGCCTGGCTCTGGTATCAAGTCTGTCACGACCAGTTTTTCAATAAAATACTTATTGAGAAAATCGATCTTTAGATCCTAGTATAGGAAAAGTTATCCTCACTGGTAGACAAATACTTGATAAACAGAGGACCAGTAGCATTAAATATATTACAGGGTTGAGCTGAGGCTGCTCAACAATTTATTACAAACTCGCCAATATCTTACATAAGGGCGGTTATGACACAGGGGTGTGGTGACATGCTACTAGCTCGAGATAAAAAGTGGTGGTGGATAACTTGGCTCCTAACTGGCGGCTCATCGAGCGTCGAGGTGAGGCTCGATGAATTTATTTCTGGGGTGGCGGAAGCGGATATAATACAGTGACCAAATGCAGAATCGCACGGGACTGACTGGGACTCCTCTAGGCGTCGGACTCGCTATTGAACTCTTCATCCATGAGATCGCCTTCATCAACATCTGGCCAAATCAACAAGCCAGGTGAGTACTTTGAAAGTACTCGCAAGACAGTTCGGACAAAAGATATAACAAATGCATGCATGAATGCATCATGAGCAAAAAGATAATAATGCTCAATCCAATAATAAAGTTGTTGCACGACTTGATAAGTAAAACAAATAACTGAAAACCGATCGGGTGTCCTGAAGCGACGCCTCGAAAGGTAAACAAATAAAATTCATGCCGCAGTCGGGCGTCTAAGCGACACCACATAAAGGGCTTATAAAAGAAATGCCACAGTCGGACGTCTGAGTGACATCGCAGAAAGGGCTTATAAAAGAAATACCACAGTCGGACGTCTGAGCGACATCACAGAAAGGGCTTATAAAAGGAATGCCACAGTCGGACATCTGAGCGACATCGCAGAAAGGGCTTATAAAAGAAATGCCACAGTCGGACGTCTGAGCGACATCACAGAAAGGGCTTATAAAAGAAATGCCACAGTCGGATGTCTGAGCGACATCACAGAAAGGGCTTATAAAAGAAATGCCACAGTCGGACGTCTGAGCGACATCACAGAAAGGGCTTATATCAAATGTAAATAACAAGTATGCCACAGTCGGATGTCTGAGCGACATCACAGAAAGGGCTTATATCAGAAGTAAATGACAAGTTAGTCCATCCACAAGAATAAACTTTTAACCGGATTTACACACATGTAGTCCACCAAAGTTTTGTCACTGAGGCTGATATCTGACAAGATAAGATGAATACAGTACTTGGACAAGTACAAGATGATTTAAAGAATTTGTGACTCTACAGAGTTTGTACTAACTGACCACAGCCAACGGATTTCCGTAGTCACGAAGGACTAGTTCCGTTTACGGTATTTCGGTGGAAACACATTTAACCGGTACACACCCATTCCACCTCACGATGCCAGGAATCACCCTAGACAACAGCCAAGAAAAACTTTGAGACGGGGAGGTCACAACCTCGAATAGCATGGGATCAAATTTCTATACGCGTGCTCTAAGGGGTGCCCCCCTCTCGGTCCCAACCGGAAACACCCATGCCCCCTGACCGGATGACGGGCTTTAATCTAGGGCCATGGAACCCTCATCCCGGCCTCTCTATTTGGTGTGTACCAGGAAAACGGTTTGCAACTTACTAAGCCATATTCCTGGCGGAAAACATGTGGCAGTACAGGAATGGAAATGAATGGGAATGTGATTTGATTTACGATGACACTGAAGTCAAATAGACTGGCATAAGACTGGCATGCCACAACACTGCCATCTTACCCATCCTCATGCCAACACATGGCCATGCAAATATGTATCCAACAATATATGGTTTTCGGAAACTTACTTTCCACTTCTGTGCATGAAATATAACATTCAAAGAAATGTTCATAAACATGCCATGAAACTACTAAATGCATACATGCAACAAACACTTCATCATATCAAGAGTTCAAACATGCTTGCCTGGTTCGGAGTAGTCGGAGTCTAACTGGGTGAAGTTCGCGGCTCCGTCACCTCCTCCGGTGTCTACGGTATAAGAAAAATACGCACGTAACATAAATACTGCGAGGTTCACAAAAAGTTATCCAAATAATTTTCAACTAAATCTGATAAAAAACTAGACAAAATTATAAAGAGAACAGAAAAAGAATCAAACAAAAATCCTTTTCTGTTTAAAAGTTATAAGGGTTTTGATCCAGGGGCCTTTCTGTAATGAAATAGAAAACTCTCAGGGGGTCCTGCAGAAAAGTCCAGAAAACGATTCGTTTAAAAAAAATAATGAGAGACTGACAGGCGGGCTCCACCCGTCAGGTTTGAAAATTCAAACGAGGGAGACGGGGCACGACGGCGCCCGAGAGTTGCGGTGGTCGCCGACGGCGATCCACGGCGGGGCAGGGGGATCGGGTGGTACCTCCGTGTTCAGTACGTCCTTCCGCGTCTGTGGGTGGTGGTGGTGGTCGCTGGCGAGTACTGTGTCGACGGCAGCCCTTGCTCCGGCGGACGGTGGTTTGGGCAGTCATGGACCTCGTCGGAGAGAGCTGCTGGGGTCAAATTGGAGTGGGGCTTAGTCTCCTAGTGGTGCCATGAGACTACGGGTAAGAGTAGGGCGGTGGAGGAGTCCTCACCGAAGAGAATGTTGCCGGAGCCCGAGGCGGACGGAGGTGGCCGGAGTAGAGGAAGAAGGGCCCCTCGAGGCTCTTCTAGTGGCTAGGCGGGGTCTGGTGAGGTGGTGGAGTTGCGCGGGGTCGAGAGCGAGCCCGGGGGCGCTATTTATAGCCGGCCCGAGGCGGTTGCCGTGAAGGGATAAGTCCGGCGAGCGATTATGGCGGCGCTGTGGCTGGACGGTTGGATTAGAGGCTTGAGCATCGTCAAGACGGAGCACTGGTGCCATTCCAGTGTCTAACTTAGCATGGCAGGGGTGGTTACGGCCTGTCTCCGACGGAACGGCCGCACGGCACGTCGGCGGCAGAGAGCGCTCCCTGCACATGCCAGGCCACGGCGACAGTGCTGCATGTGTGCGCTGGCAAGGGAGATGGCCACGCGGAGCTCCCAGGTGACTTGGGCGGTGCCGAACGGCATTATGCCGCAGGGTGCCCCCCTGTCGGCCGCCACGGGTGTTCTGCCGCCATGAAACACGCCGGCGCAGGCGGGCCAGGGTGCCATCGACGCCAGGAACGAGCCAAGCGCGCGTGTGGTGCTTCGGACAGGGAAGAGGAGCCGTGTGCAACGCGACAGATGCACAGTTTACATGTGATTGAATCCCTGACGAAGAAACGACATTGAACTTACTGAATTTCTGAAGATGAACAGTAACAGTGTAGGCCAGGTGTTCGACAGAATGATTTTGGCATGTGGGGATTTTTCCTTGAGCTGGTTTTTGGTGGAGTGGTCTCTCATTGCAACTAGGGGTTGCCTGAATTTTGGTGGAATTTTGGAGAAGGGGAAATATGAATCTCACCAAATTTGACAAATCTGGTCCAAACTTGCAGAGGGTGAATTTTGAAAATTTTGTAAAGGAGGAGAGTGGATCTTGATGGTTCTAGGTTGTGGGTGCTAAGGACTATACAGAGGAGTTGAATTGAGATCAAAGTTCAAAGGCATTAAGGTACTTGCTTTGCAAATTACCTAGGCTCAAAATAAGGACATAATTGTTTTGGGAAAATAAATAAATGGGATAAAATCCAAAAATGGATTTTATTGATTGGGACAGAATGTTTGGGTTTTCCCAAAGTGGAAGGAGGGGTTTTGGGAAAATTTTACCATAGGAGGCATGGTAAAATCAAGAATGGATCAAAACCAAAGAAAAGCCCAAAAACCAAAAAGGTTTTCTTTTTAGAAGAAACTAAATCCAAGAAAAGATTTTGAGAAGGAAACTCAGAAAGGGTTTTTAAGAAGGGTTTAAAAGACCTTCTTTAAACCAAGCAAGGCTCTTTCTGAAAACAAAAACCACAAAATTTTTGGAGTGTCACATGTACATCCTTCTTTGTAGATATATATCGTCATGATTTCGTCTACCTAGAACCTTATACACTTGAGAGAAATTACATCTCTAGTTGATATCCTCTCTTTCACGTCCACCTTGTCTTTCTTTTGTTATTTCTTTGGTGGCTTCGTGAAAGATCTTGTCTTGAGTGCGGGTCTTATCTCGTTGCATCTTGATGCACTCTTTTGTGGTGAAGATCTTTTTCCTCATGCTTGTCTTGACGAGGCCTTTCCCATCTTAATTAGTATCCCTCGTCTTGATGAGGCTTTCATTTTCTATCTTCACCATGGGTTGTCACAAGCATAGGTTCTTTATATGCTTATTAGTGAGCTTGTAAACCCGTTTGCTAGTTGTGTGTGGGAATGACATGCCTTGCACCGTGTATCTCATTCTTTCAAGACTATATTGATGCTTAATGCTCATCCGTACATTAGTCTTCTCAAGTGCATTGCATTGACTCACACACATCGGTTTTGGTTGAGCCTATTCTTAGTTGCCTCTATTACATGTTGCTCAACCATGTGCTTGTTGCAACTGCTAGGCTTTGTCTCCTATTTGCCCACTTGCACTTGTTGTAAGTTTCTATTGATTTTGGGGGAGCTATGATCCTATTTTGTGCACTTTGTATCCAATTACAAAACATTCTTATTTGTGCACAAATCATGGGGAGCTTCTCTAGTTTCTTTAGAACACTCCTAGTCTCATATCATGATATCTTTATTCGTGTGGCATGTAGGATCATTGGTCTAGTTGGTTCAATTGATATCCGTTGATTGCTTGCTTCAATTGGTATCTTCTGATTGCTTGTGTCTCTCTTTGTTATGTCTTTGTGGCATATATTTCTGTTGCAATCTTTGGGCCTCAATATAGTTTGTCTTCCTCCAAGTATTGGCAGTTGGATATGTGTATTGCATTCCACTCTCTTGTTGAGAAATACACAATTTATGGAGGAACACCTTTTATTTTGGCCTTCTAAGCTTTTCACCCATTTTGGCAATCGATGCCAATGGGGGAAGAGTTTCAGAGAGCTTTGTGGAGAAGTCTTCTGAATTTTCTCCTTGCTTTGGTTTTGGTTCCTAAGCTTTTGCATCTCATTCGCATGCATCATTGGTTGTTGCATGCATGGTGATGCATAATTCCTTGTATACACTCTCTTGAAAGTGATTGTCATCAATTACCAAAATGGGGGAGATTGAAAGAACATGCGGTGCCCCCATGTTTGGTTTTGGTAATTGATGGCAATCTCTATGGACTAATGGTTGCCTTGAGTTATATTTGAAGGTTTTGTCCATAGGCTTTTCTTGAAGTCCATGTGTTGGTTTCAAGGAGTTTATGAGTTGACCAAGGTGTTATTAAGGAATTATCCAAAGATTGGTCATGTGAGTGTTGATCTTATTGCAAGCATGTCTTGAAGAAGAAGATTGTGTGATCATTCATGTTTACCTTCAAGACATCATCCAAATGAAGAGAGTTGGAAAGATTCAAGGTTGATCAAGACTAAGTCAAGAGTGAATCAAGTTGATCAACTCATAAAGCGTAGAAGATGTACCAAGAGGGATCAAGTGATCCCATGGTATGGTAAGCATTGTCCATTGCACTTTGTGTACTAACCCATGGTCTATGTGAGAGTTCTATGTGGGGTTAGGTACGTGTCCATGGGCTTGTGTCAAGAGGAAGATATCATACAACCCATGGAAAGGATAACATCAAGTGGTGATCGTCATGAAGAGATCAAGTTCAAGTGGAGCATCACGAAGAGATCAAGTGCTTGAATCTTGCCATCCATTGTGGTGTCAATGGACTTGTGAAGATGTGCCGTAGAGTGGCTCACCCATAGTGGACTATGGAGGAGCAATCATCCAGTCTTCATTGAGCCAACGCAATCAACAAAGGTGGTCCAACTTGAGGGAAGCAAGATCGTCATCATCTAGCTCAAGTGGACCATGTGCAAGGCAAAGGTTTGCCCTTGATAGGTTTTCTATTTTACCGGTCTCGTGGTGGTAGTTGGGAGATCGGGTTATAGGATCATTTGTCGTACTATCAAGGGGGGCTCTCAAGTTGGTAGCTTGATCGTATCGTTAGTAGAGATCTCAAACCATTGCATCCTTGCATCATGTTTCTTGGTTCTTGTTTGGTTCTCTTTGTGAGTCTTAGAGCTTATGGTCATCTTGATGACAAGCTTGAGTTCATCGAAAACGGAGTTCGCATGCATCTTCTATGATGTTTTTGGTGTTGGTGGTTTTACCGGTCTTATCCGAGGAAGGGTTCTCACCAATTTCTTATGGGCCTTTTCTCATTTGCTTCTTATTGATATTTCTATCAAGATTGTGTTAGCCCATGTCGTTAGCTTTCCAACAAACTTGGTTTCATTGAATTCGGAGTCCGTTTGCAAAAGTTGTGGCTATTTTGGTAAAGGATGTAGCGGTACTACCGCGACTAGAGCGGATGTAATTTTTTACTACCGCTCCAGAGCGGTACTACCGCGGCTCCTGAGCGGTAGTACCGCTCTAGAGCAGTACTACCGCGGCTCCTAAGCGGTAGTACCGCTCCGGACCAAAATCTCGTGTTTTGCTCAGCGAACGTAGGCACGGAAATATTTTTTTTAGTACCGCTCGCAAGCAGTAGTACCGCTACCATTTGTGGTAGTACCGTGAGGTCGAGCAGTAGTACCGTGAGGACGAGCAGTAGTACCATGAGGACAAGCGGTAGAACCGCTCCAGCGGTTCTACTGGCCTTTTGCCTCCTCGCTGTTGTTTTTCAAAGGGGTACTACCGCCCTAGCAGTAGTACCGCTCCTTGGAGCGGTAGTACCGCTCTGTGCGGGCTGTGAGCATAACGGTTGGATTTTTCCCCACCTATAGAAGGGGGTCTTCTTCCCCATTGAACCTCATCCTTTGAGCTCATGTTCTTCCTGCATTGTTGACCTTCTTCGAGCTTGCTAACTCTCAATCCCTCCTATGATTCTTGCTAGTTCTTGAGGGAAAAGAGAGAGGAGATCTAGATCCACGTTTCCACCAATCACTTTCTCCTCTAAGTGAGGGGAACCCCTTGGATCTAGATCTTGGAGTTCTTCGTGTTCTTCTTTCATTCTTCCTCTCATTTTCCTCCCTAGCATTAGTTGCTTTGGTGGGATTTGGGAGAGAAGGACTTGGGCACTCTGTGTGCCCTTGCCATTGCATTTGGTGCATCGATTTGAGTTCTCCACAGTGATACGTGGATGTGAAGTTTGAGAACCTTATTACTCTTGGGTGTTTGGGCACCCTAGAGCTTGTTCCTCTTGGGTGCCTTGGCGCCCTAGACGGTTGGTGGTGTTCGGAGCTCAACCATTGTGGTGTAAAGCTTCGGGCAAGAGTCGGGGTCTCCAATTAGGTTGTGGAGATCGCCCCGAGCATTTTGACGGGTTACGGTGACCGCCCCCATGGGTTGCCAAAGTGTACGGGTTCGGTGACCGCCCCCAAGGGTTGCCATTTGTACGGGTTCGGTGACCGCCCTCAAGGGTCCCTTAGTGGAATCACGACATCTTGCATTGTGCGAGGGCGTAAGGAGATTACAGTGGCCCTGGTGGCTTCTTGGGGAGCATTGTGCCTCCACACCGCTCCAAACGGAGATTAGCATCCGCAAGGGTGTGAACTTCGGGATACATCGTCATCTCCGCGTTCCTCGGTTATCTCTTACCCGAGCCCTTTACTTATGCACTTTACTTTGTGATAGCCATATTGTTCTTTGTCATATATCTTGCTATCACATAGTTGCTTACCTTGCTTAGCATAAGCCGTTGGTGCACATAGGTGAGCCTAGTTGTTGTAGGTTTTGTGCTTGACAAATTAACCATTAGGTTTATTCCGCATTTGTTCAAGCCTAAATCGTAGTTATTTTAAAATTCCTATTCACCCCCCCCCCCCTCTAGGCGACATCCTCGATCTTTCAGCAGTTTTCTTCCTATATATAAAAAAGTATGCTACTTGGTGTCCGCTTAGTCAACAAACGATTGTGCCAACCTTGACCGTTGGATTGACATTCAACGTCTGTCGCGTTTCTTCAGTCTCTTCTTCCTCGAGCCGCCAAAGCTAAACCAGCGCCAGCGGGACCGCCTGCTCCCACCTCCCACGGCTGGCTGTGATCTTCCTCGGCTCCTGTTCGTTCCCGTCCGAGGCCTCACCATCGTGCTCCGCCTTGGTTCGCTCGCCGTAGCGCCGCCCTCCGGTGTTGTCAACATGGTCAACAACCGAGAGGAATAAGGAGATGACTGTACTTGGTGAGGATGACAGTAGGGACCCAGCAGCGCGCGCAGTAATTTTGTTTTTTCGGGACGGAGAAGGGTATCAACTGGGTTGTGCGGGACCCATGGCCCATCTAGCCCAGGCTTTTATTTCATATGTTTAGCACATGACCAGCCCAGTTTGTTTTTTTTCCTTTCTGAAAAATGGCTAGCCAGCTATTTTGTTTTTTGCGGAATAACCAACATAGGCCTACTTACTTTTCTACGCCCTACTGGGCCGGAAATCTTTCAAGACAAGGAGGGATGCATTTTGCCCAGAAAATGGGCTATAAGTAATAAGAAATGGGCTATAAGTAATAATAAATGGGTTGTAAGTAATAATAAATGGGATGTAAAATGAAAAAATATAGCAAACAGGCAATTAGTTCCAAAATACTATTTTCTTTCGGATTTTGATATTTTAAATTTCATTGTTTTTGTGCGGGTAAAATTTCATTGAATTTAAATTAAGGTATATTTATATTTAAAATTAATTTGAATCTGGCTAGAAATTTCGGGTTGTATGTTGTTTGGGACAGATTTGGAGGCTGACTTGTGGGTCTACTAGGTTGACGTGTACTTTGGCTTTGTCAACTTAGTCCACAAACGATTCTAGCAGCAGTGACAATTGGATGTTAATCTAACGGTCGTGCTGCTTCTTCAATATCTGATCTTCTTGCTCCAGCCGCCCAAACCAGCTCCGGTGGGACTACCTGCTCCCGCCTCCCGTGGCCGGTTGTGCTGCCGCACAGGCCGCACCGCCCCACCCTACTTCATTGTTGGCCAGGCCATTCCTCTACTCACCCACACCTCCTGTTATTTTCCGGCGACGGCAGCCGGACCAGTAAACCCTCGTACTCCCCACCGCATGGGCAACCATTGTCGAGTCTTCCCCGGCTCCGTGTTGTTCCCTTCCTAGGCCTCGCCGTCGTCCACCGCCATGGTGCTCTCGGCGCAGCCTGGTCAACGTGGTCAATGAACGACATCCATCGGCCGTTGATTGTACACGCAAAATAATGATTCCTCCACCTGACAGTTGGGACCCACCGGAAGGGCCTCTGTATTTCACGAAAAAAATGTTCCCCCCGCTGACATGTCGGACCCACCAGCTATATCTTCGCACGCAAGGAAGTCCTCCTTATTACGCATAAAAAATGAATACCCCCTGCTAGCTGGGACCCATCATAGTGGGAGGATGACTTGTGGGCCAACTAAGTTGACGGGGACGGAGGGCTTTGTCAACTTAGTCAATATGAACGATTCTAGCTCCAGTGACTGTACGATGTCCATCCAACGGCCGTAGTGCTTCTTCAACCTCTGGTCTTCTTGCTCCAGCCGCCCAAAGTAGCGCCGGTCGTGCCGCATGCTCCTGCCTCCCGTGGCCGGCTGTGCTGCCGCCGAGGCCTCACCGCCCCCTACTATTCCCACCGCTGGCCAGGACCTGCGGCGACGGCAGCCTCACACCGCAGCCGAACCAGTGAACCCTCGTACTCCTCTCTGCGCGGGCTTCCACTGTCGCGTCTTCCCCGGCTCCGCGTCGTCCCCTTCCTAGGCCTCACCGTCATCCACCGCCGTGGTGCTCTCGGCACGGCCTGGTCAACATGGTCAAGGAACAACTTCCATCGGACGTGGACTATACGTGGAGAGGCTGACAGCTGGGTCCACGGCCGCAGCAAGGAAGTGCCTCCTTATTACGCGGAAAATAATGATTCCTCCACCTGACAGCTAGGACCCACCGAGCGGGCCACTATATTTTGCGGAAAAAACATTTCCCCCTGACTGCTGGGACCCACCAGCTTCATCTTCGCACGCAAGGAAGTGCGTCCGGGCAAAAAAATGATTCAACCCCTGACTGCTGGGACCCACCAGCTACACCTTCGCACGCAAGGAAGTGCGTCCGGGCAAAAAAACGATTTGCCCCCCTGACTGCTCGGACCCACCGGCTACATCTTCGCACGCAAGGAAGTGCGTCCGAGCAAAAAACCGATTCGCCCCCCCTGACTGCTGGGACCCACCAGCTACATCTTCACACGCAAGGAAGTGCGTCTGGGCAAAAAAAACGATTCGCCCCCTGACTGTTGGGACCCACCAGCTACATCTTCGCACGCAAGGAAGTGCGTCCGGGCGGAAAAAAACAAAAGGATTCCCCCTGACTGCTGGGACCCACCAGCTACACCTTCGCACGCAAGGAAGTGCGTCCGAGCAAAAAAACAAAATGACTCGCCCCCCTAACTGCTGGGACCCACCAGCTACATCTTTGCACGCAAGGGAGTGCCTGACAGTCGGGACCCACCTGGTCGAAGCGTACATAGCGTTGTCATTCTGGTCGCGAACGTGTACGTACATATATACTTGTGGATGTAGAGGCGCACACGTGTCATAGTAGAGGCACACACGTAGCATGTACACGTACGTACAGCGGCCAGGGTGCAAGAAAAAAAATACGGCCACGTATGTGTATATACGGGCGGGGTCTCGAACGCCTACTCACGCATACGTACGGCCAGGGCTTGTGTACATGGCTGGGTCGGAACAGAGAAACGACATCATCATCGTGTTCATGGGGAGGCAACGGAATGCGTCGTGTTCATGGGGAGGCAACGGAATGTGTCGTGTTCATCGGGAGGCAACGGAACGCGTGGGAGCCAACCGACTGCATCGGAACGGAATGCGTGGTTGTGTCCATCGCGAGGGCTTGGATGGAACAGGCGATGGAAACGAGGCCTGGCGTACTGCAAAACGGAGGAAACAGACCTCCTACTGTCGAAACGGGGGTCCTGTTGATCGGGAGGGGTGTACCGCAAAACGGAGGAAACAGACCTCCTACGATCGAAATGGGGGTCCTATTGATCGGGAGGGGTGTGGCGTACCACAAAATGGATGAAACGGACTTGTGTTGGAGCGCTACGGTCGAAACGGTGTTGATCGGGAGGGGTGTGGCATACCGCAAAATGGACGAAACGGACTTGTGTTGGAGCGCTACGGTCGAAACGGGGGTCCTGTTCATCGGGAGGGGTGTGGCGTACCGCAAAACGGGACTCCACGGGATACTGTTCATCTCCACCGCCGACCTCCTCCAGCCTCCACGGGCTACCGTCGACCTCCTCCAGCCTCCACGGGCTCCAGTTCATCCAGCCTCCACCGCGCGCTACTCCACCGGCTACTGTTCAACCACCCCTCCACGGGCACCCCTCCAATGTCTACTGTTCATCCAGCCCTACACACCACGGGGTCCTGTTCAACCACCCCTCCACGGGCACCCCTCCACTGTCTATTGTTCATCTAGCCCTCCACACTACGGGGTCCTGTTCATCCAGAGGCAACGCCACCGCTCACTGTTCATCCAACCCCCCCCCCCCCCCGCAACACTCACTGTTCATCCAATCGATCGGCTTCAGTTAGCAGCAGTAGCGAAGGAATCGCTCGATCAGGTTCAGTTAACAGCCATCGATCGATCGCTCGGGTTCAGTAATGCGTAGCCTGCAGTGCAATCGCTCGGGTTTAGTTAGAGCCCAACGCCTCGCTCGGGTTTAGTTAGAGCCAACGCCTCGCACACACGCGCGTACGTGTACAAGAGAAACGTGCATCGCTCGGCCCCCGACCTCCCACCGTAACTGGGAACTCCCTGAAATTTTCCTCCCCCTCACTTCTACCATGGTTTTTTCCATCATGGACGGCCCAAAGAATGTCATGCAGCTGCGTCTCTGGCCCGCCCAGGACGAAAAGCCCATTTTCTGTCATGATTTTTTGTCATAGAAGTAGGAGCCCACCACATCTATGATGATACCGGGTTTTGTCACAATTATCATCATAGAAGTGTCATATGTATGACAGAAAAAAATCGTTCGGCCCAAAATGTCACGGATGTGTCTTTTTTTGTAGTGATGAGAGCTAACAAACTATGCATTCCCGAGTCTTCTCTTCGTTTGTTACTTTTGCAAGAGGCTCACAGAGGTGGACTCATGGGACACTTTGGGCGCGACAAGACTTTTGACACGCTTTCCAAGAACTATTATTGGCCCAAGATGTTTCACGATGTCGCCCGCTTCACCAACCGGTGCTCTACATGTTGCAAAGCTAAGTCACACTCTCAATCCCATGGTTTACATATGCCTTTATCTATTCCACATCAACCTTGGGAAGACATTAGCATGGATTTTGTGCTTGGATTACCTAGGACTCAAAATGGCAAGGACTCCGTTTTTGTTGTTGTGGACCGATTCTCTAAAATGGTTCATTTTATCCCATGCCATAAGATAGACGATGCTTCACATGTTGCCAATATCTTTTGTAGGGAAATCATGAGGTTGTACGGTGTGCCAAAGACAATTGTGTCGGATCGAGACGTCAATTTCTTAAGCTATTTTTGGAAGACGCTTTGCACCAAGCTCGGAATCAAGCTACTCTTCTCCACGGCGTATCATCCTCAAACCGATGGCCAAACAAATGTCACCAACCGGACACTTGCAACTCTCCTACGCGTGTTGATAAAGAAGAACATCAAGGAGTGGGAAGAGTGCCTACCCATCACCGAGTACGCCTACAACCGCGCAAGACACTCTACCACCGGCAAGTCCCCCTTCGAGGTCGTCTACGGTTTCAATGCTTTGTCGCCATTGGACATCCTTCCTCTACCGCTTCAAGAACGAGCAAACATGGACGCTAGTGCAAGAGCCGCCTACCTCAAGAAGATGCATGACGAAACATGTTCCACGATCGAGCGCCAAGTATAACAACTCACCGCCAAGCTCAACATCAACAAGTCTCCGATGGTGTTCCAACCGGGTGATCAAGTATGGATACATCTCCGCAAGGACCGCTTCCCCAAGGAACACAAATCTAAGCTACTCCCGAGAGCTGATGGACCATTCGAGGTGAGGGAGTCCTGGACTAAGGGGTCCTCGGACAACCGGACTGTATACTTGGTTCGGACTGTTGGACTATGAAGATACAAGATAGAAGACTTCGTCCCGTGTCCGGATGGGACTCTCCTTTGCGTGGAAGGCAAGTTTGGCAATTCGGATATGTAGATTCCTTTCTCTGTAACCGACTTTGTACAACCCTAGTCCCCCCAGTGTCCATATAAACTGGAGGGTTTAGACTTCTAGGGTTTAGCCACAACAATCATAACCTCATAGGCTAGACTTCTAGGGTTTAGCCATTACGATCTCGTGGTAGATCAACTCTTGTAATACTCATATTCATCAAGATCAATCAAGCAGGAAGTAGGGTATTACCTCCATAGAGAGGGCACGAACCTGGGTAAACATTGTGTCTCCCGCGTCCTGTTACCATTAGCCTTAGACGCACATTTCGGGACCCCCTACCCGAGATCCACCGGTTTTGACACCGACATTGGTGCTTTCATTGAGAGTTCTGCTGCATCGTCATCAGAAGGCTTGATGGCTCCATCAATCATCTACAACAATGCAGTTCAGGGGGGATCTTCCTCCCCGGACAGATCTTCATATTTGGTGGCTTCGCACTGCGGGCCAACTCGCTTGGCCATCTAGAGTAGATCGATAGCTACGCCCCTGGCCATCAGGTTAGGTTCAGAAGCTTGAATTTCGTGGCCGATATCCGGGGAGACTTGATCTTCGATGGGTTCGAGCCCATGACGACTGTCCCCGGCCACCATGATGAACATGACCTAGATCTGTCATCTAGCCACGCGCAGGAGATAGCGCCTGTGACCGCCCTGGCCCTAGAGCTGGAGCAGACTGCGTCGTCCGAAGACGGGAAGCTTAACCCCGCCATGGAGGCCGCAGACTCGGCGGCGCTCGAGCCGCACACAGACCCAACATCGAGCTGGGCTTTTGGCACCAGAACCTCGGACTCATCTCCGGCCATGGGTTCCGTACCGCGTGCATCCGCGTCCATCGAATCTGATTGGGCGCCAGTCCTGGAGTTCAGCTCCGCAGACATCTCCCAACACTCACCTTTTGGCGATGTGTTAGGCTCATTGAAATCCCTCTCCTTGTTAGGGAACTCTCGGCCGAACTATGTCCGGCTCGAATGGGAAGCGGACGACGAAGAACTTCGTTTCCCACCCACCACCCACTTCATTGCCATTGTCGAGGACTAAACCGAAACGCTCGATTACGGCTCCGAAGACATTAACGGTACGGACAATGATGCCGGAGAGGAGTAGGCACAAAAACCAGCACCTTTAGGGCAGAGGACAGCTACATCGTCATACGATATATACATGGTGGACACACCAAAGGAGAATGAGGCCGACGGCGATAACAACATGCCTGTCGATGAACCTCCTAAGCGTCGGCATCCCAAGCGCCGACCTCGATCCAGCAAAAGGAAAAACAGCAACATCGTCACGGACGATGATGATAATCTGAACCAAGCCAAGGACCCCGCAGACCAAGTGTTGGAGAAGGGTGTGCGAGAGGACGGCGAACACAGTCCAGAGATGTTGTCCGACCACAGCGATGCCGAAGATAGCAATTACCAACCTGTCTCTGAAGAGGAGATAAGCTTGGGCGACGATGAGTTCGTCATCCCAGAAGAACCATTAGAACAAGAACGCCTCCACCAAAGGCTTATCGCCACTGGAAGGAGCCTGAAGAAGCAGAAGCAGCGGCTTAAAGCCACACAGGATACGCTCAACGATAAATGGAACGAAGTGCTAGACGCTGAGGAAAAATATGGCGGTAATTGCCAAACAAAGAGCTATCCTAAATGTAAGTTGCTGCCCGAATTCGACGACGAGGCTATTATGCCTATACCGCCAAAAAACAATACGACCGACAGGCCAGACCGACCACCTCGTGGTTGAGACAGAGCAGCTAGCAATGTCGTACACAAGACCGCACCCCCTCCCTGTAAAGGAAGGAAGGTTGAGGCCCAGGACCAGAAACACGATCCATGTGAGTACATGGACAAAAAAGTTGGGAAAACTAGGTCCATCTATGGATCCAGGGAACGTGCTCCTACACGGGATCAAGATTACCGAACAAATATGTTGGCCATTTACCAGCTCGGAACCAATACCGAACATTACAACCATCGGACCCAATCCACGAGACGGCCAGATATAGGGGTGCCACACACCCCCTCTGCTTCACCAATGAGGTGCTGGAACATGATTTTCCAGAAGGGTTCAAACCCGTAAACATCGAGGCATATGATGGAACGACAAACCCTGCGGTTTGGATTGAAGACTTTATTCTTCACATCCACATGGCTTGCGGAGATGATCTCCACGCCATCAAATATTTACCCCTCAAGCTAAAAGGACCAGCTCGGCACTGGCTAAAAAGCCTCCCTGAAAATTCCATCGGAAGCTGGGAAGAACTTGAGGACGCTTTTCGGGCCATTTCCAAGGGACCTATGTCCGGCCCTCGGATGCAGACGATCTAAGTCACATAATCCAACAACCCAGAGAATCAGCCCGAAAGCTTTGGAACCGGTTTCTCACTAAGAAGAACCAAATCATTGACTGTCCGGACGCCGAAGCCTTAGCGGCCTTCAAACACAGTGTCCGGGACGAATGGCTAGCCAGGCACCTTGGCTAGGAAAAGCCATGGACAATGGCAGCCTTAACTACACTAATGACCCTCTTTTGCATGGGCGAGGACAGCTGGTTAGCCCATAGCCGCACCAGCGACCCTGGCACATCCGAAGTCAGGGATGGCAATGGAAAACCATGATGCAACAAAACAAACATCGGAACAATGAAGAAAGCCCAGACAATATAGCGGTAAACGCCAGATTCAGGGGCTCCAGACCCGGTCAAGGGAAGAAGCCATTTAAAGGCAACAAAGACAGTCCATCCAACCTGGATAAAATCCTAGACAGGCCCTAGCAGATCCACGACACTCCTGACAAACCAGCCAATCACACCAACAGAGAATGTTGGGTCTTCAAGCAGGCCGGCAAACTCAACACCGAACACAAAGGGAAGGGACCTCAGAGCGAAGACGAGGACGAACCTCGCCAGCCGAACACGGGGCGACAGAAGAAATTTCCACCGGAGATCAAAACAGTAAACATGATCTATGTAACTCATATCCCAAAGAGGGAGAACAAACACGCACTCCGCGACGTCTATGTTGTCGAGCCCGTCGCCCCCAAGTTCAACCCATGGTCGGCCTGTCCAATCACCTTTGATCGCGTGGATCACCCGACTAGTATCCGTCACGGGGGTTCGGCTGCCCTAGTGCTTGACCCAATAATCGACGGATACCACCTCACTCGAGTCCTCATGGACGGTGGCAACAGTCTCAATCTGATATATTAGGACACTGACCGCAAGATGGGGATAGACCCGTCAAGAATCAAGCCAAGCAGCACTACCTTTAAAGGAGTTATACCGGGCGTGGAAGCCCGCTGCACGGGCTCTCTAGCATTGGATGTTGTATTCGGCTCCCCCGACAACTTTTGAAGCAAAGAACTAATCTTCGACATTGCTCCGTTCCGAAGTGGCTATCATGCACTACTCAGAAGAACGGCCTTTGCCCGTTTTAATGCAGTCCCACATTATGCTTATCTAAAACTCAAAATGCCTGGACCACGTGGCATCATCACGGTCAGCGGAAATACGGAGTGCTCTCTTCGTACAGAAGAATACACGGCGGCTCTAGCAGTCGAAGCATGAAACGGCCTATTCAAGCCGGGCAGCTCATCGATCTTTAAGACCGCGAACACGGCTAAACGTGTCCGGCGCACAACTCAGTGCGGCAGCTCAGATAAACCTGAGCTAGATTAGCAGCTACGCCCCCCGACCGCCCCATAAGGAGATAGCACATGTACCATGTATACATAAATATACAATCAAAATTCCTTGTGTGGCACAAGGGGCACACTGCACACAAAAAGTCCATAGTTCGGCTCGACCCTATTCAGACTCCAGAAGTTACATTTCACGGTTCATTAAAATGAACCAGCCTTACTTATGGCCAAACCAGATTCTTTTACCTAGTTTCTTCCTTTTTTATAGATGGCCATCATACTATACCCTTCAAGGACACTTCACAACGCAGACAAAGGCGCAGACATGCAGCAGGGCCCCGCATTAAAGGTTTCTTTTTTAGATTAAGACCCTACATAAACCTTTTTTTATCTCTTGTTGTTTTATACTTTCCTGGCATGTAAATGTCCAAGAAAGATATTGGCATTATCTGTAAACATACGGCTCGCCATACTAAAGTGGATGTTATAGAAGCAGCCCGGTTCGTATTGTGTTCTGAGATTAATAGTCTCACCACCTGCGCTCTTTCCACACATCAGATCGCCATACGTGCCTTGATACCAGGGTCTATCACCAGGGGGCTGTATTCAGCCTGGTGTATATTTAAAAGTCTGGACACCTGTAGGGAGTGTTCGGCGTTGTGAGTTTGGCCTTATATGCATCAGCTCCGAATCATGTCTTTGGTCAATAGTTTGGTTTTCCGGCTCCTGTGCTTACTACCTTACGTTCCACTATATCAGCTAGGGTAGTAAAAGGGAGAACTACTGTGATTGTGTCCTGGCTCGTCCGGATGAGCACCTCAGTAGAGAAAGCCAAAAATTGACTGTCATGATGCGGCGAGAGCTGGTCAACCACTCGATGACTCATCGGAATCTTCGTGATTCCCTCCATGTTAAACGAAGGACCGTCCTTCTGGTCACGCATGTACACGCACCATATTCGGATAACTGCGGACATACCAAGGGCTATATAGTAGCCCCACCGTCAAACTCCTATGGCTAAGTGAAAGTGTTAAAGCTCTATAGTCTGATTGCCTAGTTCGCCGCACTAACACCTCCTTAACAGACCAAGACGTTGGGTCAAGTGTGATCAAGTGCTTTTCCGAACACCCCCGTGTTATACACGAGGGGGCTGAAGCCGACGACTGCAAATTTTCAGATTATATATATATATATATATATATATATATATAATGTATATGTATATATATATATATATACGGCCGCACAGGAGGCACCAAACCTTTTCGGGTAAAAAATATAAAAACATAGCCTTAAATATATCATAATATTTTGTCATTACAATTTTGATACACTTTACTCAAACATAATATTTTTCGAGCACTGACCCTCTATCAAGCGGGCACCCTCTAGGACATCTTCAAAGTAATGTTCTGGCATGTTAAGGTCCTTGCCTTTGGGTGGACTCTACGCTGCAATATCGGTGGCATTCATCTTCGCCCAGTACATCTTGACACGGGCAAGGGTGATAACCCACAAGTATAGGGGGTCGCAACAGTTTTTGAGGGTAGAGTATTCAACCCAAATTTATTGATTCGACACAAGGAGAGCCAAAGAATATTCTCAAGTATTAGCAGTTGAGTTGTCAATTCAACCACACCCGGATAACTTAGTATCTGCAGCAAAGTATTTAGTAGCAAAGTAGTATGATAGTAATTGTAACAGTAGCAACGGAAAAGTAAATAAGCAAAGCACAATATGTGTAAAGCTCGTAGGCATTGGATCAGTGATGGATAATTATGTCGGATGTGATTCCTCTTGTAATAGTTATAACATAGTGTGACACAGAACTAGCTCCAATTCATCAATGTAATGTAGGCATGTATTCTGAATATAGCCATACGTGCTTATGGAAAATAACTTGCATGACATCTTTTGTCCTACCCTCCCATGGCAGCAGGGTCCTAATGGAAACTAAGGGATATTAAGGCCTCCTTTTAATAGAGAACCATACCAAAGCATTAGCACTTAGTGAATACATGAACTCCTCAAACTACAGTCATCACCGAGAAGCATCCCGATTATTGTCAGTTCGGGGTTGTCGGATCATAACACATAATAGGTGACTATAGACTTGCAAGATAGGATCAAGAACTCACATATATTCATGAAAACATAATAGGTTCAGATCTGAAATCATGGCACTCGGGCCCTAGTGACAAGCATTAAGCATAGCAAAGTCATAGCAACATCAATCTCAGAACATAGTGGATACTAGGGATCAAACCCTAACAAAACTAACTTGATTATATGGTAAATCTCATCCAACCCATCACCGTCCAGCAAGCCTACGCTGGAATTACTCATGCACGGCGGTGAGCATCATGAAATTGGTGATGGAGGATGGTTGATGATGACGACAGCGACGAATCCCCCTCTCTGGAGCCCCGAACAGACTCCAGGTCAGCCCTCCCGAGAGAGATTAGGGCTTGGCGGCGGCTCCGTATTGTAAAACGCGATGAAACTTTCTCTCTGATTTTTTTTTCTCCGCGAAACCAAATATATAGAGTTGGAGTTGAGGTCGGTGGAGCTCCAGGGGGCCCACGAGGTAGGGGGGCACGCCCCCCACCCTCGTGGACAGAGTGTGGGCCCCCTGGCCTTGATTCTTTCGCCAGTATTTTTTATATTTTCCAAAAGTTATCTCCCTGGATTTTCAGGTCATTCTGGCAGTTCTGCTGAAAACAACATCAGTCCGGATTAGTTTCATCAAATCACGCAAGTTAGAGTCCAAAACAAGGGCAAAAGTGTTTGGAAAAGTAGATACGTTGGAAACGTATCAAAGGGCCATCCGTGCACCTTCTATGCACGTTGACCGCTTCACAACGTCGATACGCGGCACCATATTAACAAGTTGCCGCACCAAACCAAAATAACTATTCAGAATGCGTTCAGTTGGCCATAGCTGGGCTAGGACGTCCTTCATGGCAGTGCCGGACATCTTGTGGAGCTCGGCCCACTGGGCCATCTGTTCGTTCAACAGTGGACGCTTCGACGTGTCAAATTGCGACCAAAATAGCTTTTCCTCGCATATCCTTCTTGCGCGTGGAAAAACTGATTCGCATCAACAGCACTCCTCGGCAGGTCCATAAAGGCGTCTGGAGAACTCCACAGTTGATTAAGCGGCACATACTTCGGATCGCCAAACTTAGTTTGCAATAAAAAGGGCTTACCAGCCGCGATCTCCCCAGCTTGTCGGATCTCCTCCCGAGCTGCTCTAGACTCAGACCGGGCTTCCTTCGCCTCTTGTAAGGCCTTGTCAAGATCGGCCGCTTGGGCTTTGTTATCTTTCTCAAGAACTTGGCGTCGGCTAGTGGCATCCTTCAGCTCAAGTGCCATAGTAGATATCCTCTCCTCGCACTGGCGCCGAGCAGTCTGCTCGACTTTTAATTCGGTGGCTACCTTTTCGGCAGCCGCATTACTCATCCTGGCTTGCTCCTTGGCCCGGGCAAGTTCCACCGAAGGGTTTCAACTACGGCGGCACTATCTACAGTTATGCGTATAAAAATTCTCAGTATCACGCTCATTTTATAATACTAGCATGTACTGAGTGCCCCAAAGACATACCCTACGCCTCGTCGAGCCACCTGTTAATAAGCGTGATGTCGTCATCCGCCACATCAACTTTCTGCTTCAGACGTGCTACCTCGGTAGCTTGGGCAGTTGCCACGGATGTAACAACCTGTGTTTCAATTAGTCAGATCATTTCCTGGGCATATATTTTTGATCCTCTGATCGCATCCCTTTGGATGCCAATCAGAGTCTCAGGGGCTACTATCTATACACGGGTGCAATTTGCACTTACAATATAATTACACTACGTACCTCGAAGCCTCTCAGTAGGCTAGAAAAGGCTTCATTCAATCCGCTTTTCGCGAACTGGACTCTTTCAACCACCGTACCCATCAAGGTACAATGTTCCATTGAGATGGAGGCATGTTGCAATATGTACGTCAATGTATCCGGTGCCTTCGGATCCGGAACAGGTTGCGTCGTCCCTTGGACATTGGATAGTCTGGGACTTTTGTTGTTCCCTGTAGGGGCCACACAGCCCGGACCCTGGGCGGCCGAAGTATTACCTTCGGCCCCGGCCTTCACTGCCCCTTGCGCCACTCGCAGGCCGGGAAAGATCCTCTGGGATGACACCTCGGCGTCGTCTGCCTTATCAGGCAGGGAGATCTATGGAGGCGTCTCGCTCTCCATCATCTTTGGAAGAAGATCCCCCGAAGAGGAGGACGTTTGAGCAGGGCTGCGGGCCAGGCTGCAAACATATGTTTAAAACATTACCCTTATGGCCAGGAAAGAATGGGATATGTTTAAGACACCCTGGTTCACTTACGATTCGGCCAAGGGCCTCTCTTTACGGGGTGACTGCATGTCAACAGCATCGCCTGACTGGGATACCTTCCCCCGCTTAGAAGCTTCTCTTTTCGAGTCTTCGGAGGCGGTCCACTTCTTCTCGTGAGGAGTAAGGATGTCAGTTCGCCCTTCCCTTCCGTCTTCGGAAGTGGAAGTTCCAATCTCCCAGGATAAATTGCCTGGTGTGCCTCCAGAATGGAGGCCACCTTGGGCCTCTTTGCTCTCCTCCTTATCTTCCCCCGCCGGCACTTGATATGGTGCCGGAGCCAGCAGCCTTGTTAACACTGGATCAGCAGAGTCTTCGGGAAGTGGAGCCGAACACCTAATTCTTTCCGCCTTCTTTAGCCAGTCCTGGCCGAGGAAAGTTTCATCCGTACGTTGTTATGAGACATCTAACAAAACTATGTTCAGGAGTTAGGTGCTTACCAGAGTATCTGGATGATTGCAGTCAAGACCAATGTCTTCTGTAGTATCCAGCCACTATTTTCGTGCACCAAAGAACAATTTCCACATCTCTCTGAGCATTGTGCCAAAGAGGTGCTGAAGAGTCCGTGGACCTTCCGGATTAAACTCCCACATGCGGAGAGGGCATCGCTAGCAGGGTAGGATCCGGCGGACTAGCATTACTTGGATTACACCGATGAGACCGGTGTCCTTCTCAATGACGCTTTGAATGTGGCTTTGCAGCATCCGCACTTCATCAGTAGATCCCCAGTCCAGCCCCTTGTTAATCGATGATGCGAGCTGTAGCGGAGGGCCAGACCGAAACGCAGGTGTGGCTGCCTGCTTTTTACCGCGGGGTTCGGTGATGTAAAACCACTCCCGTTGCCATAAGTCAGAAGTTTCTGCGAAGGAGCCCTTCGGCCAAGAAGAATTGATGAGATTGCTTATTGAAGCGCCTCCACACTCTGTTTGTTTCCCATTGATTACCTTTGGTTTCACGCTAAAGGTCTTAAGCCATAAGCCGAAGTGTGGGAAAATACGGAGGAAGGCCTCGCACGTGGAGATGAACGCCGAGATGTGGAGAAAGGAGTCTGGGGCTAGATCGTGGAAATCTAGCCCGTAATAAAACATGACCCCTTGAACGAAGGGATGGAGAGAAAACCCAAGCTCTTGGAGGAAGTGAGAGATAAACACGACCCTCTCATTGGATCTGGGAGTAGGAATAACCTGCCCTTGAGCAGGAAGCCTGTGGTAAATTTCCGCTGTCAAGTATCTTGCCTCCCTGAGCTTCGAGATATCTTCCTCTGTGACAGAAGAGGCCATCCAACGGCCTTGAAGGCTGGGTCCGGACAAAGGCTCGAAGCGGCTAGATTGACCCTTGAGTGTTGGAACTTGAGGTGGGAGGTAGAGGGAAGAACTAGCGTGGAAGAAAGAGGATAGGCCTTAACCCCTTTATAAAGGCGACGAATATCAAGCGTCCCCTCCATGGCCTTAAAACATGCCTATTCCCGAGGAATTATGCCAACAGAACGGTTGGGTTACCCATGCCCGTGTTGATGAAAATCCCCTAATAAGGGGACACGATCTCTGCTTTGACAAGATGTGCCAATAAAAACCGCCCCCCAAAACGTGGAGTGGCAGGCTATAAAACGATTCAAAATAATGGCCGGGTAGTGACGTAATGTCGTGCTGCCAAAATTGTCAGTGGATTAGACTCGTAAATATTATACTCTCTATGGTTCTTTGTGGAACTTATTTTGCATAGCCGTACATGATTCTTGCGTTCGAGATCTACTTTGAAGTATTCGGATAAGGAACCCGCCTTGCAATGCCAAAGACAATCTGCGCACCGGGCTCATCGTCATTGAAGCCTGGTTCAGGGGCTACCGAGGGAGTCCTGGACTAAGGGGTCCTCGGACAGCTGGACTGTATACTTGGTCCGGACTGTTGGACTATGAAGATACAAGATAGAAGACTTCGTCCTCTGTCCGAATGGGACTCTCCTTTGCGTGGAAGGCAAGCTTGGCGATTCAGATATGTAGATTCCTTTCTCTATAACCGACTTTGTACAACCCTAGTCCCCCCGGTGTCTATATAAACTGGAGGGTTTAGACTTCTAGGGTGCCACAACAATCATAACCTCATAGGCTAGACTTCTAGGGTTTAGCCATTATGATCTCGTGGTAGATTAACTCTTGTAATACTCATATTCATCAAGATCAATCAAGCAGGAAGTAGGGTATTACCTCCATAGAGAGGGCCTGAACCTGGGTAAACATTGTGTCCCCCGCCTCCTGTTACCATTAGCCGTAGACACACAGTTCCAGACCCCCTACCCGAGATCCACCGATTTTGACACCGACTGAAGGTGCTCGCACACTACAACGACAACGCCTACAAGGTCGACATCCCACGCGACAAGTACAACGTTAGTGACATCTTCAACGTCAAAGACTTGGCCAAGTACCATGGTGATGAAGAGCACGATCCATGGACGGATCTTTCCCAAGGGGGGGAGATGATATGGAGCATCCCTCGACTACCCGCACCGACACTCCATCACCACCGCAAGCACCAAGAGGGCCAATGACAAGAGCACGTGCATGCAACATCGAGAACGAGGTCACTTCGTTCCTCTTCGAGTTTCGTTCGGTTTCACTTGAGAATGGGATTCTACCTCAAAGAGATACACTATGCGTTCTCAGGTACATCAGAGAGGAAGGCCCAAGCACCCACGGAACAAGAGAAGGAAGAAGAAGTCAAGAAGAAGGAAGGGAGCAAGATGGCCAAACCCTCTAGACACCCTGGGTGCCCGGCCCCTCCAACACCGGGTGCCCGGCCACCCTACCTGAGCGCTGCCCCTGCTTGGTCTGGGTGCCCGGCCACTTGGCTCCCGGGTGCCCGGGCCCGTGCCCGCCTCCAGCCGCACCCCCGGGTGCCCGGGCCTTGGACAACCGGGTACCCAGCCCCTGCCCAGCCGGCCGCCTGGTGCAACCCCGGGTGCCCGGGCATGGGACCCCCGGGTGCCCGGCCACCTCCCAGTCGCCCCTGTACGGGCCGGGTGCCCGGCCCCTTTTGCCCCGGGTGCCCGGCTGAACCTGGGCGCAGCTCCCTAACCGGTCCGGGTGCCCAGTCGGTTTGACCCCGGGTGCCCGGACCCCTCCTCCGTGGTTACTCGTTTTAGGGACATTTTGGTCCATTTGTACCCTTCTTTCTCCAAGTTTCGTCCCTAGCCTTTATATACTCTTTACCTAGCTCATTTGGAACGATAGCAAAGTTTTAGATAAAACATTGTGAGCTTTGCTCCTTGTATCCCCTCCTCTTGGAGATCAAGACCCCTCTTGGGAAGAATCCTTGTGGATTACAAGACCTCCCAAGGGAGTAGATCATCATCAAGACCTCACCTCCTCTAGGAGTGGGAAGAACTTTACCTTGTGCTTGTTTCCTTGGATTGATCTTGTAATCTTGTGGATCTCATGTATGCTACTCTAGTGGATGTGATATTTGGGTTTGTTTGAGTGATTTGTGCCTTGTGTTCTTGAGTGTTCTTCCTCTTTTCCCCCTCCAAGTGTGAAAAGATCCCCTCTAGGGTTTCACCCTACAACATATAGGTTACTCCATTTGTGTCATCTCAAGAAGCACTGATTATAACATGGACAACAAGCAAACAGATATGTTCAGATAGAAGGATTTTAGTCCTCTGTTTAGTCCTCATGGAGTTAAAAACGGATAGGTTCAGATAACAGATAGGTTCAGATCAACAAGCAAACCTGATATCAAGAAGCATTGATTATAGACAACAAGCTAACTCATGGAGTACAACCGTTTAGTCCTATGTTTTTGCACTATTACTTAGCAGCTATATTCAGAACTTCCAAATGGCTCATCACGGAGTAACTTGAAATGGAACATTATGTTGAACCTTCTACAACAATATTCATGGTCCTCCCACCAGTTCATCCCATGAGCAGTACAATAATACAAAAAGGGAAATAAAATATTTTTAGGTGGGGTAGGGGAAGGTACTTGGTGGCGGAAGGTGTGTTCTTGGTGTGGTTTCATCTTCGTCTTCCTCGACTTCACTCTGATTCATGGGCGAGGGACCTTTTATGCGACTCTTGGTTTTCTAAGGTGTGTCGTTTGAAGATCACCACAATAATGTGGTTTATATGGCATTCATGCAACCGATTGAAGCATATCGGAGCAATGTGTGGTCCAGAAAACTCCATGAAAATGACCAATGTGTGGTCTTGTGAGGATATGGCTGGCGTCCTACTGATGGGGCGTTGAACTTTGCTCACCACCATGGTGGTGTTAGGGAGTGGCACGGTGATCTACTGCTCTTTTAAGCGCTTGGCGCAAGCTATGTGGGCATATCTGACCCACTAATTGTTGAAGCCTTTTCATTGCGGGATGGCGTCAGATTTGCAGAGCTGTGAGGATTCACGCATGTGATCATGAAGGTTGATTGTGTGAAGAAGGTTACACGCCGGAACACTGAGCCAAAATGCTCATATAATTGTGCCTACTATATTAGTTGAAAATTTGGATAGGTAGCTAGGGATTTTTCTTTATTCGATATTGAACATGTAAAAACGTCAGCTAATATCATGTTTGCATCTTTATGCTAAGCGTGCTTGCACATTGAACGTGACCGAGAGCGAGCTTGATGAAACTCCTAGCTTCCTAGTGACCAATCTATTGATTGATTGTTCTAGAAATGCCTTTTTTGAATAAAGCTCTCTAGGCGAACTGACCCTATATCGGATGGGTAGGTTCCTTGTGGTGCAACCAACACACCAGGTTTCAAGTCTTAGACTTGAATTGATGCTCGCATTTTTCAGAATTTATTGCAGGCTTTCCGACGATGTTCATTTAGTGGGAGAAGACGTTCCCGACTATGAGACGTCTGTGGTGACTTCGTCAATCTCAAGATATTGCACCGGGTCAGTATCTCGAAGATGCTCAGAGGGATAGAGTATGCTTGTGTCTTCATATGTGTAAGTGTATATGCATGCATATGAGCATTTGTGATTGTAGCGTGTTAAAAAACAAAATAGATCTCCCTATATGTATTGCAAAAGAAAAAACCTAAACTTTGATAGAATTTGGCAACACAAAGTGACATGTTTGTTTTCTACCTTCAGGTTTATAGAATTTGTGATAATGTGGCTATATATGCGTGTAGAGTCCAGTCCGGGGGTAATAAAGTTTAGGTTTTCTAAACGATCCGAACATATTCGCGTTATAAAATAGAGTATTCAGGCTGACGAGGCTGCGTATTCGATCCGTAAAAGCGTTTTTCGCGTACTCCCGAAACACCCAATCTGTTCCTCCTCTCGTCGCATCGGCGGCGGCGACAGGACATCGGGCGGCGGCGGCTGGACAGGTGCTCTCTCTCTCTCTCTCTCTCTCTCCGCAGCAAGAGTGAACGGCGACCGGAGCGGTGCGGGCGCCGGCAGAACGACCGGAGCGGCGCGGGCCCCGTGCAGCGCTGTTCCTCGTCAGCAATTCAATCTCTCTGACGCATCTCTCTCTGCAGCCGCAGAACGAAGGAAGGGCCCCGTGTAGCGTCGTTCCTCGTCCCGATCCGCACGGATCCACCCCACATAGGTGCCCCGTGCACAAGGATCAAAGATGATAAACCTTTTCAAGATCAAGGGGCAGAAGAACGAAGAGGCAGCCAACTCAAAAGGGGGGCCTCCTGTCAAGAAGCAAAGTCCTGGGGAATTACGTCTGCATAAAGGTTTGTTTCCCCGGAAGGGATTTGATGTTATGTTACTCTCACTTGATATCGGTTGAGTATGACGCTTTTGTGCTTATTTTCCAAGCTGCTGTGAAAAGTGTATTGTTCTGTTTGATTAATCAGATTATAATTTGAATAATGTCTGTTATTCAATGGTTGCCCTCTCTAGTTTATCTCATATGTTCTTGTACAACAAAAGTATACTATCAGATTTCAACGTAATAGCTGAGATAAAACAAAACAACTAGCCAAGGGTCAATTAAACGGTATCACCATAATCCACCACAACGCTGAACAGAGCCACACTGACATGATGTACATTATACAATGTGTATTGATTAGGGCTAAGCTGATCTTGCAATCTTGTGCGTCCACACCTCTCTGCAAGTATGCTGTCCTTTTTGTTTTTCATCTGTTATTGGCAAATGAACTATTGCTCTTAACCAATTTGTTGCATTTATGTTTTGTGGAAATCATATGCATTCCCCTTTTGTTATGTAATAAGAATCAATTCGCTTGTGAAAAAGAACAAATAAGGGTTATATCGGTTTGAATACTGGCGTATATGTTGTGTACCTTGCTATATACTCCATCCGTTCCAACTTATTTTAAGTTTTAGCTTTGTGCTAAGTCAAATTTCTCCAAGTTTGACCAAGTCTAAGAAAAATATATCAACATCTACAACACCAAATTAGCTTCATTAGATTCATCATAAAATATATTTTTGTACTATATATATATTTGATGCGGTAGATATTAGCACTTTTTTATAGACTTGGTCAAATATAGAGAAGTTTAACTTGAACAAAGCTAGAACTTCAAATAATTTGCGACGGAGGGAGTAGGCTTTACTGCTAACCATATTGGCTGACTTGTACCGGTTATGACCAACTTTTGCATGGGCCATGCTTCATGTGTGTGACAAATTAGGAAATCTGTATACCAATGATTATGATATATGTTTGTTTTTGTTTTGTTTGACTTGCATGATGGAAATAGTTCTCACATTGTCGCACAGTCAACACAGACGTGCTACCTAGCCATTCTGGTTCAGAGAAGACACGCCATTGGACCCTTGTCTGGCCTGGAAAGATATAAAGTGACCCAGTGGTGAAGCATGAGAATAAGGGGTGCATGTGTGTTAAACTGAACCACGATGTTTTCTTTGCCGCTGGATTTGGTTATGACAGAGTTGCCTTATACTCATAAAGTCATAGTCAGTCTCATCTTGATGCCGCTTACCTCAGCTTGAGGACGAGGCAGAGCAACAGCATAAGCAGGGTGAAGGGTGATGGGGCATGAGAGGGATGTGGAGGAAAGGATGGGGGAGCCAACATGGTGGAAGTAGGGGTTAGTAGGGCACTAGGGCACGGGAGGGTGGTGGCAGAGTGGCAGTGGTCACTAGGTATGAGGAGAGGGTGCATACTTGAGTGAGGCAGTACGCTGAGTATGGGGGTATGCTCCATGGTATTAGTGGCCCATCTATCTCCCTTTTGATCTTTGCACATTGGGTATAATCATTAGCTGCTGTTGTGGATGAGATTGGCTTCATATAGTTGTCACCCGGACGACCATGTTGACCACTCTAATAGCTTAGTTCTTATATGTGGTAATAATGAACTCCATGATATCTGATATCCAGGGTTGAATCCCGAATTCACTATTTCAACTTAAGTTAGACTCTAGATATTTCATGAATTATGAGGATTCACATTGGAAATCCTACCATACTAAAAAATTGAACAGCGATAGATTCTTCTATTGTTCAGACATGTGTTGTCAATCTAAATGTTGTTTAAAATTTTAACATCCGCTTATCTATTCTTGTCTTCCAGATTTATGCAGTATGCACATGATGAATATTAGTTTATTTCTATTTTGATAGTATTCAGAGCATGGATCTTGGTGACAGTTTTCATTTTAACTTGCAGATATTGCTGAGCTTAACCTTCCAAAGACAACTAAAATTTCCTTCCCAAATGGAAAGGATGATCTCATGAACTTTGAAGCCACTCTACGACCTGACGAAGGATACTATGTGTAAGTATCTTTTCAATGTTTAGTCATGTTTATTAGTTAATTTTGATTTTGAATCGTTTAAAAATTATTGCACTGTTACATCACATTTCTTCAAATATGTCTGGACATAGCATGAGGAAGGATTATCCCATAGAACTTTTATAGAAATATGAGTAGTTGCCAGCTATTATTACATTAGTTTCTTTATTATAGTTTTCATCAGTTACACTCATTCATGTTTCTCCTCCTTGGACATTGTATCTCGTCTTTCAGTACAGCATTGATTTTCTTAATGAGGAGAAAACTCTATTTTTGTTGGCCCCTTCATAATTGACGAAGAATCTTGTTTTTGTAACCTTACCAGTTCATAGAAACAACATAAGTCAATTATTCTAATATATCCATGATATGTCTTGTTTCTTAGAGGTGGGGCATTTACTTTCACCTTCCAAGTATCTCCTTCCTACCCTCACGAGGCTCCGAAGGTCAAGTGCAAGACTAAGGTAACACAATCTGACTCCTGTTAATCATCATCATAAGTTGGTTATTGCTAATGTAGTAACTTTCAGGTTTACCATCCTAATATTGACCTAGAAGGAAATGTCTGCCTGAACATTCTGCGTGAAGACTGGAAGCCTGTCTTGAACATCAACACCATAATATATGGTTTAAACCTTCTTTTCTCAGTAAGTATCATATTCAAAACTGTTCCACCTGCTGGTTTTCCATTCAAAATGTAAAATGCCGGAGTTGCATGTATTTTTCGTGAGGAAAGGCAAGTCACTGTTTGCCTTCTGTATTATCATGTACTTGGCCATTAACCATCTTCTTTTCTGCAGCAACCCAATGACGAGGACCCCTTGAATCATGAAGCCGCGGCCGTCCTCCGAGACAACCCACAGAAGTTCCAGAGAAATGTTCAAACTGCGATGTCGGGAGGGTATGTTAATAACACCCATTTCCCAAGGTGCAAGTAAGGTCTGCTATGTGGAGCTCTGGTTCCGACTATTGCCCAGTTACCCTGAATGCCGTTGCACAGTCTGAAGGATGTGGCATGTACCCAGGAAATGTATCACATTTGTGTTAGACGTGACTGTTATTATGCTTGTTTGGTGGATGTACCGTAGTCATGCATGTTGAAGAAACATGCTAAGCAGAAAAAAAACTCGCCTGTTATTGAGCTGAAAAGTCGGTGGAAGTGTTCCAAGCGCAGCAATCATACGAGCATAGAACTGATTTATCAAAAATAAAAGAGTCTCTGGGCGAAACTTGAAATGTGCAATCTCTGGTAGTGAAACCAAAGCGTCGGCGATAAGTTCCTGCTTGAGATTTCCCCAAAATTTAGATCGGAAAACCTGCATTTCTTGTCTCCAGGAAATTGCAATGAAAAAAAACGAGAGGCATAATTTGTGATTCTTGGTGCTTTGGATGTGGATGCCGTTGGCTACCTCGGTCTAAGAGCATCTACAACCAGACCCTCAAACCCTCCCTGAACATGTCTGACTCGTCATTGTCTGGTCACAAAATCATCATCCAACCAGACCTCACCAGCCAATATCTAGCGCAGATTTGGGGCTCATATTTGGATGCATATCTCGACAAATCGGGCCTACTTCAAATTGAAAGTCCATCAAATGACTTCCTCTTCATGCCCGTTCTTCTTTCTGGACACATTATACACCACCCTATCTTGCCCGACCCATGCCATAGCCATCTCTTACTCCCAATCGACGCGAGTATCCCCCTCCCCCCCATCCCCCCTCCCTCCGACATAGTTCCATGGGTCCCTACTTTTCTATCGTCCTTGCAACTGGGCCAGAATGAACAGAGGATTGCCTGCGTGCCCGCACACCTCATTACTTGCTGCCGCAGGTCCACGTGAATGCCGCTATCCTCTGTAAGATGTCGACTCGCCCTTCCGTGCCACCGGACCATGGGATTCTCGACAGGGACACGCTTCGGCACATGCTAGCGACCACTTCCGTGTCATCCGTCGTGACCGCGGGAAGGAACAAGCCGTTGGCCATGCACGACTTCGTTCGACCTACCAGTGGCTGGTCATCCGAATGGCTGGAAGAGGATGCCGCCACGAACACGGTGTACGACTCATTGCAACTCCAAAGGCAATGAAAAACGCCAGGAAACGTTAGCGCCAGGTATGCCAAGGTGGTGTTCGATGAAATGGTTGCCCAAGACACAATACATTCTTTCCCATATATGCCATAGTATCGCTTACTTCGTTTGTTGCACATACCAGTGGGTCAATTTAGGGATGATAGTTTCATTGTGAGTGTGATAAGTATGGTCAAGAGCCTATGCATTATGACTTGGGTGATACTAATTCCCGTATGTTTGATGTTGAGCAGACACCATGCACAAAAAAAGGCAGCAAAGGCAAGAGGTCCGGTATGTACAACCCAAGAAGATGTTTTATTGTGTGAAGCTTGGTTGGCCACAAGCATGGATCCAATTTGTGATACCGAGCAGATGGCGTCAAATATTGACAAAAAGTCCACAAACCCTACCATGAACACAAGAACTATGTGAAAATTTGTGATTCCATCCGCAATGAGGGCTTTCTCCAACATAGATGATCCATCATCCAAGAGAACGTCAACAAGTTTTGCGGTTTCATTCACAAAGTGCTTGACTGGAACCAAAGTGGCATGGGAGTCAATAGACATATAAGTTTGACTTGCTTCACATTATCATCATTTGTATTGCTAGCTTCATTTGTTGCATTGTTTTGAGTGATTCTTGTTTTGCTAGTTAGGGTTGGCGGCCGCTTTGTACAACCAAATCTAGGGCAAGTCATTCACTTTGTCCCTGTTGTTTGTTGAAATTGAATGGAAAACCGAAGTGACAACTCGTCCTTGATGAGCTCAAACGCCCCACCAAGAAATTAATGAAAAACGATGGCCCAAGCTCCCAACAATCTATTGAATTGGATGACGAAAAGGATAAAAGTGGACGGGCGGATGTACAAAAGACCGTGCCAAAGAAGAAGCGGCAAATGATGGGAAACAAGTGGGAGAAGGAGAGGGTCACGTGTGACGTCTCGGCAAGCAAAATGTCCGTCGCATGGACGGACATTTTTTTCGCCAAGGAGGAAAGATACAAGCTCTTCTTGGACGTGCAAAGGTAAATGATGGAGTTCGGCTGGGAAAGGGTGAAAGGGAAGTTGAGAGGAAGAAGATAGACTTGTATAAGCAAGAGAAATATAGAAAATGGAAGCTTGAGAAGACGACAACACTGCAAGGAATTGAGCTGTGAGAGAAGTTGAGGCTTGCAACGCAAACAGATGCAGGACACTAGACTTTTGGACGACAAAGGCAAGAAGTGGTTGATCAAAATGAAGAATGAGGATCAACGAGCGCAACAATGAAGGTGTTTGATTCATTCATGTATCCTGTATCTATGTATGTATTATTGATGTTTATTTGGCATGTATTGAACTGTGATGAACTAATATTCTATGATGAACGTGCATGGCTTTGAATACTAGGGTATGGATATGAGGGGTGTGCTTGTCTGGAAGGACAAACAAGGGGGCTGGTCGGCGCTGTGACGTGTTCGGCTGTGTGCGCGGATGTTTAGGGGATCGGATTTGCGCTTCTAAACTATGAATTCTTATTCAGCTCAGCTCTAACATGTGAGTCAAGTCATTGATTCTACGGAACTGTTCATGCCTGTGTCATGAAGAATACGAATACGAAAACCCTCACATTCCAGCCTGTGTGCACTGAAGACTCGCTACAAACCCGGGGGTTGCAGTTGGATGGATCTTTCAGAACTTTGATCACGGCAAGCAAGTCGTAACGATTGACAAGTACGTGATCTCTCACATCACATGGCTACCGAGGAGGTCAAGTTTGACGGCTGCAAAGAGATTAATCAACCGATCCTACATTACAAGATGAGATCAGCAGAACACAATAGATTAGCCCAGTGACTAGCCCAAGCAAGGCATTAAAGAAGACGCTGTCTTTTTTTTTGCAGGAAAAAGAAAAAACTATAGTACTCCCTCCGTTTTAAAATAAGTGTTTTGAGCTTAGTATAAATTTGTACTAGCATAGCTAGTGCAAAGTTGACACACTTATTTTGGGACAGAGGAAGTAGTACATTTCGAGGACGACTTGAGGCAAATTTAAGTAAGCATAGTCAGCCAAAATCTCGGATGCATCGCTTAACCAGGATGCTCGCTGCCATTGCCGGCATCTTGTTTCAGCTGAAAGAAAGCCACTTAAAATATTACCGAGGGCGACAGATAGCAGGAAAAATCTTCACGTAAACGTCAACTTCGTCACCGGAGTTGACGCTCAGCTCACGGCGAGGGCTGGCGAGTGAGACAGACAATATTCATCTCCCACAGATAAGCATGCACTGACTAAACTACAGCGAGTGAGACATGCGTTTCCGTTCGAACTAGAAAAGGTCAAAGCCTCAACGGTCCAAGATAATCGCGCCGCTTTGACTGCAAACAAATACTACTCCTAAAATCTGTAGTCGCGTTCAGATAACATATACTAATACAGTAGTACACATACTGTATCTCAACTTGAGGGTATGGTCATTACGTTACCATGACATTCACAACGAGATTAAAGAAAAATGCACAACACACAGGGTGTCAGTGCATCATAGCGAGACGAGAGCACAACGTAATGTCACACATAAACTTGCATGCTTTTGCATCTGACCTTTGCCACCAATTACACCTTCCGACAGACCGAATCCTAATCGAACTCGCATAAGAAGTAAGAACACGAATTAAGTCTTTGGACAAGAACACACACAAGCAGTTCCTAGCACGACCTATGCACCAATGCATTGTAAATCTTATTAAAACACGCATCATGTATCGATCTATTCCGACGTGACGACGGGCTTGACGGCGGAGGCGGCGGCGGCCATTTCCTGGCGTTGGTGGTGGCCCTGGTACTTGGGGTCCTTGGTGACGACCCGCTTCCAGTACCAGTGCTTGTCGAACAGCAGCCAGATCTCCTCGATGGGCACCTGCTTCGTCTCCGGCAGCAGCAGGATGACGAAGATGGACATGACCACGATGAGCGCCGCGAAGAGGATGAACACCCCCCACCGGAGGTGGCACATGGCCGCCAGGAAGCACTGCGCCACCGCCGCCGTCCAGAACAGGTTCACGCACACCACCACGCTCTGCCCCGCCGACCGCATCTCCAGCGGGAACAACTCGCTCGGCACCAGCCACCCCAGCGGCCCCCACGACCACCCGTACGCCACCACGAACAAGCAGATGGCCACCACCAGCACCGTGCTCACGCCCTTGGACAGCTCCTCCCCGTGCCCGAACTTGAGCGCCAGGATCGTCGCCACCACCACCATGGACGCGATCATCTGGGCCCCGGCCTCGATGAACAGCACCCGCCGCCCGAGCCGGTCCACCACCACCATGGACACCAGCGCGCCCACCACCAGCATGGAGCCCGTGATGATGGAGGAGTAGAGCGCCGCGGAGGAGCCGAACCCCAGGCTCTGGAAGATGACCGGCGAGTAGAAGAGGATGGAGTTCATGCCCGACAGCTGCTGGAACGCCGGGATGCCCAGCGCGCCGATGATGAGCTGCGGCCGGTTCCGCACGGCCAGCAGGTTCCGGAACGTGCCACGCACCGCCCGCGCCGCCTCGCTCGCCTCCTTGAGGTCCTCGAACTCGGCGTCCACCTTGTGCGTCCCGCGCACCTTCTCTAGCACGCGCCGCGCCTCCTCCAGCCGCCCGCGCTCCACCAGGCTGTTGGGCGTCTCCGGCAGGAACAGCGCGCCGACGAAGATGGCGGTGGCGGGGACGACGGCGAGGCCCAGCGAGAGGCGCCACCCCCACGGGTGGATCCGGTCGGTGAAGTAGTTGATCACGTTGGCGACGAGGATGCCGAGGCAGGTGGTGAGCTGGAAGAGCTGGTTCACGGCGCCGCGGATCTTGAAGGGCGCGATCTCCGACAGGTACAGCGGCACGGCCTGGTTGCCGAAGCCGATGCCGACGCCGAGGAGGACGCGGCCGACGATGAGCATGGCCACGTTCACGGCCGCGGCGTTCACGGCGCCGCCCAGGAAGAAGCTGACGGCGCCCACCATGATGCTGCCGCGCCGGCCGTGGCGCTTGGTCACGTAGGAGGCCCCGAAGGTGGACACCAGGCCGGCGAAGTAGAGCGACGACGTGAAGAGGGTCAGCACCTGGTTGTCGTACTTGCAGTAGTCCGTCTCGTGCAGGTGCGCGTGCTTCCGGTCGTACACGTCCGGGAAGAACTTGATCAAGAAGTCGTCCATGGAGGTCACACCACCTGCGCTCATCATTCACCACCATCGTTCGTCCATGCATGATTAGTTACCACTCTTGTTCTCGTGTCAAGTAAATGAGTGTGATCAAGAAATGTTACTTTACATTTCAGTGAAAGAAAACTACTTAAAAACCACCCGAAAATTGGTTTTGTTACTCCAATCATGCAATTCAACTTTTCTGTGGTTTAGTGTGGACACTTTTGTTTTGTTATTATGACCATCTACTAAATCTTCGGCGAAAACGTGTTGTACATACTATGGGGGTGTTTGGTTGAGAAGTCCTAGGACTTTTTCTAGTCCCAGGGACTAATCAAAAAAGACTCTCTAGTAGAGTCTTTTTCTAGTCCCTGTAAAAAAAGTCCCTCCCGTTTGGTTCCTAGGGACTTTTTAGGGACTTTTTCTAGTCTCTGGGACTAAAAAGTCCCTGAACCAAACACCCCCTATATAAGATGTGATACCTCTACTGAAAATGAGAGGACATTCCGTGGCATGTTACTAATTCTACTCCCCATGACAGCTCACAATCGTTAGAAATGGTTTCCATCCAAAAACAGATTAATTCCAGTCGGTGAAGGAAGCAGTATTGATGCAGACACCGGGTGTCCACTCCAAACCAAACAAAAAGAAGATAGAGACACCATAATGGCCATTACGTTTTGATTACTCTTCTGGCCTAGACAATGCGTCCTTTCTGAAGGAAAGCATTAACCATGATTGAGGCCATTAATTTTGATATGGACACACCCAGGAACATTTCTATAATTCCGCAAAAAGTTTAGAAACCCATACGAGTAATTGCTCGGAGAATGACGTGAAACAAGAAAGAAAAAGAGGTCATGTTGAGAGAACAACAAAATCTGAGTAAAACACAAATTTCTGAGACGAGGCCAGATGAATTGTCGACACGACGATGCCGAAAAGAAGAAAAATTAACAAGGCGAACATGGAGATGAACAAGAGGGGTTGGTACGAGGGGAGTGGAACACTCACTGGAGACCCCGAGGTCGTAGCCGAAGAGGGAGCCGCCGAAGGAGCCGACGATGCAGGCGAGGATGAAGTAGGGCGTGATCCTCCCCTCGTACTGCTCCGCCCTCCCGCCGCCGGCCTCGACGCCGGCGAAGCCCCCGGCCATCTCTCTCTCTCTTCCTTGTCCTGTGCCTTCCCTCTCTCGTCAAACCACGAAACCAGAGCCTCCTCACCTGTCTGCGTGTTTACACGCCCGTCCTGGCTGAAAGAAACATGGCGAGAGCAGAGACAGAGGGGGCGAAAGAGACAGGAGGAGTCAACACATGGCAGTCAAGAAACAGACAAATTGAACGTGGAAACGAGAGACAAGAGTGACAGAGAGATACCTCTGCCCTGCGCTGCGCTGCTCTTGGGCTGGCACCAGCGTGGTCCGCCGTGCGGAGTATTCAAACCGGAGGCAGGTGGCCGTCGACTAAACAACGGGCAATCGCGCCGTCTGCTGCTCCCGCTCCGAGAAGCGCTTGCCGGTTGGTCGATCTGGCCGGGCTGAGGGAGAACGGCGAGGGGAGCAGAGGAGGAGAAATGGGGGGATCAAGAGAGTGAGGCCGGCGGGAGGTGGTTGGGCGGGGGGTTTTATGCACGGGGGCGGATTGGCATGGCACCCGGGTCGTGTGGCTGCGACCCGCGGGAGTGACACTGGAATTATGCGCGGTTGGTTAGGCCTAGGCTCAGTTGAGCGTTGATCACCGCCCGGATATGGCTGCGGCAGCGTCGAGAGGATCGCTTATCCGATCGGAACGGAGAGCCGGAGTGACGATGCTTCTGCGAGCCGGTCAAAGATGATGAGGTGATTATGTGGGTGTGGGACTTCCGATTTCGGCGTCAACAGTACCGGAATGCGTTTCCTAATTCAAGAGTCCACGGAGAGTCCTTCAAATGCATGATATAACCGGAAACCTTATCCGACGAACGTCGGCCAGGGACGTTCTGCCAGCAAATTGCTTCTGAACCGCATGATCTCCGTCTGATGGATGACACTTTTTCGTCACAAATGCCCCCCAAAAACGCTTTAAAGAAGGAACTGTCATGGCAGTTTCGTATGTGCAACGCACATTGATAACATGCACAAAATTAATTATATATTTAGATATAGCTCCGTCAATGCATTCTATCTTATTGTTCCATCTAAAAACCATCATCTAATACTTTTTGTTAGAGAAAAAGTAGTAGTATGAATTATCTTGATTTTGGTGCTTAGAGTTACCCGCTTTGTCCAGCTGCATAAGGCATGCACGTGCTTTTAGGCAGTAATGCGGTCATTAAGGGGAGTTTACGGGGTGGATCCACTTGCGGTTTGGAAGAAGCTCCGTGAGTCTAGCATTTCTGTAATTTTAGGTCAGTAATTTGACCAACTAAATACTCCCTCCATTTTTATTTAGTCCGCGTATTAGATTTGAAAAAAGTCAAGCTTTATAAACTTTGATTAAGTTTATAAAAAAATTAACATAAGCAATAACAAATTAATAAAATTAGATTTATTATTGGATGTACTTTCACATCATATAGATTTGTTATGATAAATGTTTATATTATTTTTTATAAACTTGATCAAACTTTATGAAATTTGACTGCAGTCAACTCTAATATGCAGAGTAAATAAAAACGGAGGAAGTACATATTATATGTGATGGAAAGTACTGCTTCCAATCTAAAATAAGTATCGTGGTTTTAGACAAATTTGTACCACGATACTTATTTTGAAACGGGGGAAGTATATGTTTCAAAACTTCATCGGTATGTGAATCCAACCGCATGTTTTTTGACATATAACATATATTCATTTAGTCAAACTGATGACCTAGAGGCAGACATGCGTTTTATGCACCGGGCAAAGGGACTTTATCTAAATTAAGATATGGCACCTCTATCTTTTCTCATTTAATAGGCTGCCAAATCAGAATTTCGCTTACGTGTCGTGATTAGGATATAGTCCAAGGTAAAGCATTGAGAGTGCCCTAATGCACGCTGACTTGGGATTCTATATAGCTTCTGGTGTCATGCAAGAATTGTGTTGGCGTGTTGCATACATCCCGGTCATGCATTGCCTTCGATCTCTAACAACAAACATTTGTGTGCATATACTGGTTTACCTCGCCTCCTTAGGTCAGATTGATGGATCGGTGTGGACGTTTATCTAAGTTTGAAAATACATGCAAAAGCAAATCCGATCTAGCGTTGCAGTAAAAAAGTCAAACTATATCATATAAGCACAATACTATTCATCGAGGGATTTGTCACAACAACTTGTATTTTTTTGTGACATGATAACTTAACTCTGCGTCAATTTTAGTACATGTTCACTATTCTTTCCAGACTAGTTATATATTCAAGTGCACCGGAAAAAGAAAAGATATCCAGTCAAACCTGTGACACCTAAAACCAAAGTACACACAAGCCAGGCCCATCGTGCACATATATTCACTATTTTGTTTTGGCGTGTCCAAGTTTTTGGTGACCCCTAAGCATTTTTTTTGGAAAACCCTCCATATATTAATTAAGTAAAAATATTATTACAATCGTTCATTATAAAATTGGCCACGCAGGGCGGAACACTATTAAAAAGAATCCCATCAGATCTACTAATAAAGCTAAACTTCGCAATTTCGTGAGTCACCCCATTGGCTAGCCGATTGATTTTCGCAATTTTAAAGTTCTTGATCATCCTGGAAATACTTAAGGCTTCTTTCTTCAGATCAACGAGAGGAGACCAGTCAACTTTCTCGTTTGGAAGGAAAGAACGAACAAAAGCACAATCAGTCTCCAAAATAATGGACTGGTGAAGAGTGATACCGATATAAAGGCATGTCAGGCATGCGCGCAATTAAGTTTCATTCACGCTGGAACACTGGCCCAGAAAGTCCCACGAAGAAATAATAACTTCATCGGACGAGTTTCTAGCAACCACCCCCACACTGGCGACATTAGTACTTTCCACATAACTGGCATCGACGTTGATCTTGATATAATCATTCGGGGGAAGTTTCCACAACACATGATCTTGTACTGGTGCCAAAGCAGATATCGCTCCTCCCAATTTTCCTTTACCTTTGTTACTAGGACCTACCTCAATAGTGTTGTGACAGGACGTAAAATAAGACCAATAATTATCCACTAAAATTGCAGAAGCAGCAATGGATTCCTTCCCCCTTTCAAAACCTAAATCATTTCTCAGGTGCCAAGCTTGCCAGAAAAGAAACAAAATCTGCTCTCGTTGTTGCAAGCTCAAGTGATCCAACAAAATCAAAAGCCAATCTGGCCCCGAGAATTTGAACAAATCTTCAACAAGAATATTCCACAACTCTCTCATAGCCAATCGCAGAGCAGGAGCTTTTGAACAAGTAACGAGAGCACGAAAAGAACTTTCATCTTCTACTCCACAAATAGAGCACATACCCGAGGTAACCTAGTGGTGGTTAACTCTATTAGTCTGGACCGCCAAGCTATCGGATGAGGCACGCCATGCAAAGATCCTTATTTTTTGAGGAATGTTAGCTTTCCAAATTAGATTCCAAAGCCTTCTTTCTTCGTTTTGTTCGCCACTAGATTGACCCACTTGATCCTGACTATTCTTCAACTTAAGTGCAAAATTGTACGCACTTTTAATAGAAAATGAACCATTCTTCTCATAGTGCCACACAATAAAATCCCCATCCCCAAAGGTGTGAATACGAATCTTAAGAATCTGCTCTGCATCATGAGGATAGAAAAGATACTTGGTCAAGTTTTCATCCCAGACCTTTCTCCCGCTCATGAACAAATCAAAGACCCACTTCAATCTAGTATTATGCCTTTTAGCTGAAATTTTAAGAACAGAGCTCCTGGGTAACCAATTATCCCTCCAAATATTAATGCTCGATCCATCACCCACCCGCCAAATGACTCCCTTCTTAAGTAGTTCCAGACCATGCATCATACCTTGCCAAGTCACTAATGCAGACTGTGGAAACACCGTATCAAGAATATGTCCCTAAGGATAATACTTTGCCTTCATCATCTTAGAACACAACGAGTCTGGATAAATCAATAACCACCATGCTTGTTTAGCTAAGAGGGTTTGGTTAAAAGATCTCAGATCCCGAAATCCCATAGCCCCCTTTCCTCTAGACCTAGTTAATTTGTCCCATGCTAACCAATGAGTTTTCCTTCTGTCTTCCTCATCTTCCCACCAAAAATTCCTGATAATATGGGATAACTCCTCACAAAGGGAAGCCAGAAACTTAAAGATACCCATTGCATACACATGTAGAGCCTGAATAACTGACTTTATTAAGTCTTCCTTCACCCCAGAAGAAGCGTATTTTTCAATCCAACCAGAGAGCCTTTTCAAAACCTTTTCTTTAGTAGATTGGAACTTACTAGCCTTCATTATTCCCTTTGGAACCGGTAGTCCAAGATATTTATCCTCAAACCCATCGACCGTAATTTTTAAGATTACCATTGTAGCCACTTGATTCTCCAAACTGCACTTTTTCCCAAACATCATGGAACACTTATCAGGACTTAAAAGTTTCCCAGTCCCTTTCTTGTACCCCGTCATAATATTCTTAATGGCTACTGCTTGACCAATGGAGCCTTTGAAAAATAACATACTATCATCCGTGAACAACAAGTGCAAAATATCTGGAGCTTGTCTATTCAAACGAAACTCCTGAAGAGATCCTCTGGCTGAAGCATCATTAAGCAGGAAAGAAAGTGCCTCAGCTGCAAATAGGAACAAGTACGCAGATAAAGGGTCCCCCTGCCTGAGCCTCCGAGAAGGTGAAAATGACTCCAACAAATGTCCATTAAAGCGCACGACAAATTCCCCCTAAGCATTATTTTGCTTTGTAAAGGGCCAAAAGCATAGTTGATATTCAGAATTTTTGGTGGGGAGATGAAGAGAACAAAATAAAATCTCATTGGCTGGCTTGGGACAAAATGACAATACCAAAAGGATAAGAAGGTATTGGTTTTGGTAACCTTAGGCTTTTCAATCAAGCTTTACTGGCTAAACAAGCTTGGTGATTATTGATAAATGTGGATTCTCTTTGCGCAAAGCTAATGAAAGCAAAGTATTACCCTCAAAGACACAATGGTACAATGAGGTGCTATACAAACAGTTTTTAACCCCTTTCCGCGACAGCGTTCGAAACCATCGCCAAGTGAGTGACTGCGATAGGGGGGGGGGGGTCCTTCCCACACGACCCAGAAATCGTCGGGGATAGGGAGCCTCGATGCATATACAGTACTCCCTACTTGTTTGTTCTCACATTGCCATCATAGTCGGTATTCTATGGTGCTATGTTTATGATGCACGACCCATCACAAATGGTTCACTATTATAGAACGTGTATGATAAGTAGACAATCACACACATTCACTTTTCCCAAATCGTATGCGATAACTAATTAAGAAGATTAGCTAATCATAGTACGAGTGTCGGATAGGATTACGAAACGTCAGACCATCATAACATCGTCGTACACGACAACTACACACACGCTATTCACTAGAAGTAGACAATCACACACATTTACTTTTCCTCGACTGTGTGCGATTTGATGTAAGAGCACACAAAATTGTCGCTATAAAACTATGTGCGAAGGTTGAATACATCCCACATGATTCATCTGTCCTACCTGCGTCGGATGATCAACCTATCGCATGCATTCTTCTATGGCCAAACATTCATGATGAGCACAACATCACAAACAATCTATAATTGTGAAGTGTGTGTGATAAGGTGACTATCGCGGACATTTATTAAGAACTGTGTGCGATGCTGTTGTTAATCACACACGTTTTTTCTTGGCTGATCGTGTGTGTAGTAGAGATTGATCGCACACGTAGTGGATCCTAGAAACGTGTCTGATCTCCATGTCTATCACAGACGTTTTACTTTCGCAAACCGTGTGCAGTGTAATCCCTAATTAATCCCTAACTTAAAAATAACATGTTTTGAATTTGAAAGTAGGCAATCACTTATTTCATATCCAATCATGTTTATTACAAATATAGGTTCAACCACGAATGCATAATTCGATGCACAGGTACATATACTGAAGAACTACATAAGCACCAAGTAAAGAATGATGAACCACAATTGTAGTAAAGACTATAAAGAGAGAGGCGAAAGACATCGTGGTTGCTAGAGAAGGTGAAGCAGAATGCCCATATTGTGCCCTTCTCCATGTGTAATGTGTGCACGACTCTAGGCCAACCCCTTGTGATGGCTGCCCGTCGATCCTTCACTGTCTTCATTAGGACTTCTAGATGCTCATTGTAGTCTAGATGAAATACTCTAACCTTCACTGCGTGTCCACCAATCATGTACTTTGCGAGGTAATCTTGAGTGAACTGCTTCGGGAACCACTGCGAACGAAAAAGATTCAGACATTGTTGTCTAACAACTCATTATGGGAAGTAAAAAGAGAAGGCTGCAGAGTTTGTAGTTACCATCCTACAGCTCACTGTTGTGTTGGATAGAGCATAAAAAAATAATTTGCTTGCCACCATTCGTATCTTTTTGCTAATAATCCTTATCAGTTTCCTCACTTGATGCTTGTTCATGAATATCTCATTGCCCCATACGCAAAAAGGGTTGATGCGTGGATCCTTGCCAAGGGCATATGTACCTACAAGCAACAAGTCAATATTAGAAGCTAACAAGTGTCCATGCCTGGATCTATATGCACTACATTATGGAACAACGAGGGGAGTACAAGCCGAGGGATGAAACTAACCTCGGCAGAAAATGGTGGCCACTCCTGTTGTTGTCCTGCATAAGTAGTGGAAAGGCATGATAAGTATAACAACCTTAACATCAAACAAACATAGCAAAGGTAAACAACATCATCTCCAAATGATAGCTTGAATGTGTTGGTTTCAGCATGCTATTAAAGCATATATAAAATGGAAGGCAATGTTACTGATAACATGTTTAACAGCCATCAAATATTGCAATTCAAACTGGTATTGTTGAAAATGAATAGAATGTAGGTAATGCTTAAACATCACACTGGATAAATGTGTAAAACTGAAATAAATGGCATGTGTTAACTACACCAGGCATAATTGGAACCAAATATAGCCGTTCAAACTGGTATTGATGTAGTCGAGCAACACAGTTCCGACTTGCCCATAATGAACATCACATTGTGAATGACTGAAATAAACAAGGCATAAATGATCAGTATAACAACCAAATATAGCCATTGAAAACTGGATAGAGTCTCACTGCAACCAACCTAACAAGCAAATACAGATAAACATGGCATATGCTTGAAAACTAGACAAATGCTCACTTCAACCAACCTAACAAGCAAATACAGATAAACAAGGCATCTGCTTGAAAACTGGACAAATGCTCACTGCAGCCAACCTAACAACCAAATACAGACAAACAAGGCATCTGCTTGATAACTGGACAAATGCTCAATGCAACCAACCTAAGAACCAAATACATATAAACAAGGCATTTGCTCGATAAATGGAAAAATGCTCACTGCAACCAACCTAACAACCAAATATAGATAAAAAAGGCATCTACTCACTATAAACAACCAAATATAGCCATTCGTGAAACTGAAGTGGACAATTCATACTTAAACATCACATAGCCCTATTGAACAATACATTTTTTCATAACTGAAATAATTAAACACGACACAGTTAAAGCACCGCATGACAAATGCTACTACAACAAAGGGTACGGGTTGGCAAGCTAGAAAAGGTAAGATTTGCTGATAGGATGTTGCCTCACATGTCATGGACGGGATCCTTCCAGTTGGAAGAGCACAGACCCATGGTGCGCTCTCTGATGTCACAGATAGGCTGTTTCACCTTGGAAGAACCTTTGTGGGTGCCCTCCTCCTGGTCGTGGTCGATGAGATCTGACTTGGCAATTGAGGATCCCAAGCCGCCGCAGTAGAACGTGTCCTTCAGATATGACAAAATGGGCTCGATGGCGTACAAGGATTGTAAATCCTTGACTGCTTGGCGGAGGAGATCAGCGGCAGGGCCATCGAAGAGATCAACGATGGTTGAACCAGAGGGGTTGGGGATGGACCACTTGGCCCGCGTGAAGCCTTCGCTGTCGACGAGCTTGATGTCGTAGCCAGCTTTCCCTAGATACAATAATACGCTAGCCCGTTGACATGAAGCCTTCGGCATGGCAATATAGTCAACATATTCGCCAGTTCCGCGGTGATGTGTTGCCCCGGGATCGACACAGGTCGGGGCGAACGGTGGCCACCTCGCCAACGTCCGCTGGAGAGGCCATGATAAACCTCTTCTTGGTCGAACGCTCGTCGGGCTCCCAGGGATACGTGGTCAAGCTTAGGCTGCGACATTCTGGAGCAGGGGATGTGGATCTGGCGGGGAGGGACACCACATGCCTCATCTAAAAACTTAGGGGAGAGGGGCAACGGTATGTGTACCGTGTTAGGGAATGTAGCAAGCTTCCTACGATCACGCAATATCTATCTAGGAGATGCATAGCAACGAGAGGGGGAGAGTGTGTCCATGTACCCTCGTAGACCGAAAACGGAAGCGTTAGTTAACATGATTGATGTATTCGAACATCTTCATGATCCAACCGATCCAAGTACCGAACGTACGCCACCTCCATGCTTAGCACATGTTCAGCTCAATGACGTCCCTCAAACTCTTGATCCAGTAGAGGGTCCAGGGAGAGTTCCGTCATCACGACGGCGTGACAACGATGTTGATGATGTGATCCGTGCAGGGCTTCGCATAAGCACTATGATGTTACGACCAGAGGAGTAAACTATGGAAGGGGGCACCACACATGGCTAAGAGAAATCTTGGTGTGCCTTTGGGGTCCCCCCCCCGCCCCCATATTTAAAGGCGGGGAGGAGGAGGCTGGCGGCCTACGAGGGGCGCGCCAAGTGTGGGGAGTCCTACTAAGACTCCCTAGTCCTAGTAGGATTCCCCTTTCTTTTCCGGAATAGGAGAAGAGGGAAAGGGGTCGAGGAGAAGGAGGAAAGGGGGGCTGCGCCCCCCACCCCTAGTCCAATTCGGTTTAGGCTGGGGGGCACGCGCCTCCACCTGGTTGCCGCATCCTCTCTTCCACTAAGGCCCATGAAGGCCCATTAATCCCCCAGAGGGGGTTCCGTTTACCTCCCGGTACTTCAGAAAATGTCCAAACCTTTCCAAAACTATTCCGGTGTCCGAACATATTTTATGTCTTGACCATTTCGAGACTCCTCATCATGTCCGTGATCTCATCCGGGACTCTGAACAAACTTCGATCATCAAAGACACATAACTCTTAATACAAATCATCATTGAATGTTAAGCGTGCAGCCCTACGGGTTCGAGAACTATGTAGACATGATCAAGACACATCTCCGATCAATAACCAATAGCGGAACCTGGATGCTCATAATGGCTCCTACATATCCTACAAAGATCTTTATCGGTCAAACCGCACAACAACATACGTTGTTCCCTTTGTCATCGGTATGTTACTTGCCCGAGATTCGTTCGTCTGTATCATCGTACCTAGTTCAATCTCGTTACCGGCAAGTCTCTTTACTCGTTCCGTAATGCTTCATCCCATAACTAACTCATTACTCACATTGCTTGCAAGGCTTATCGTGATGAGCATTACCGAGAGGGCCCAGAGATACTTCTCCGATACATGGAGTGACAAATCCTAATCTTGATCTATGCCAACTCAACAAACACCTTCGGGGACACCTGTAGAGCATCTTTATAATCACCCAGTTATGTTGTGACATTTGATAGCACACAAGGTGTTCCTCTGGTATTCGGGAGTTGTATAATCTCATAGTCAGAGGTACATGTATAAGTCATGAAGAAAGCAGTAGCAATAATGTTGTAATGATCATAATGCTAAGCTAACAGATGGGTCTTGTCCATCACATCATTCTCTAATGATGTGATCTCGTTCATCAAATGACAACATATGTCTATGCTTAGGAAACATAACCATCTTTGATTAACGAGCTAGTCAAGTAGAGGCATACTAGGGACACAATGTATTGTCTATGTATTCACACATGTACTAAGTTTCTGGTTAATACAATTCTAGCATGAATAATAAACATTTATCATGATATAAGGAAATATAAATAACAACTTTATTATTTCCTCTAGGGCATATTTCCTTCAGTCTCCCACTTGCACTAGAGTCAATAATCTAGATTACACAGTAATGATTCTAACACCCATGGAGTCTTGGCGCTGATCATATTTTGCTCGTGGAAGAGGCTTAGTCAATGGGCCTGCAACATTCAGATCTGTATGTATCTTGCAAATCTCTATGTCTCCCTCCTTCACTTGATGATGGATGGAATTGAAGCGTCTCTTGATGTGTTTGGTTCTCTTGTGAAATCTGGATTCCTTTGCCAAGGCAACTGCACCAGTATTGTCACAAAAGATTTTCATTGGACCCGATGCACTAGGTTACACCTAGATCGGATATGAACTCCTTCATTTGATGCTTCTAAAGAAGCTATGTACTCCGCTTCACACGTAGATCCCACCACGACGCTCTGCTTGGAACTGCACCAACTGACAGCTCCACCATTCAATACAAATACGTATCCGCTTTGCAACTTAGAGTCATCCGGATCAGTGTCAAAGCTTGCATCGACGTAACCATTTACGACAAGCTCTTTGTCACCTCCATAAACGAGAAACATATCCTTAGTACTTTTCAGGTATTTCAGGATGTTCTTGACCGTTGTCCAGTGATCCACTCCTGGATTACTTTGGTACCTCCCTGCTATGCTTATAGCAAGGCACACATCAGGTCTGGTACACATCATTGTATACATGATAGAACCTATGGCTGAAGCATAGGGAATGACTTTCATTTTCTCTCTATCTTCTGCAGTGGTCGGGCATTGAGTCTGACTCAACTTCAGACCTTGTAACACAGGCAAGAACCCTTTCTTTGACTGATCCATTTTGAACTTCTTCAAAACTTTATCAAGGTATGTGCTTTGTGAAATTCCAATTAAGCGTCTCGATCTATCTCTATAGATCTTGATGCCCAATATGTAAGCAGTTGCACCGAGGTCTTTCATTGAAAATTTCTTATTCAAGTATCCTTTTATGCTATCTAGAAATTATGTATTATTTTCAATCAACAATATGTCATCCACATATAATATTAGAAATGCTACAGAGCTCCCACTCACTTTCTTGTAAATACAGGCTTCTTCAAAAGTCTGTATAAAACCATATGCTTTGATCACATTATCAAAGCATATATTCTAACTCCGAGAAGCTTGCACCAGTCCATAAATGGATCGCTGGAGCTTGCACACTTTGTTAGCACCTTTTGGATCGACAAAACCTTCTGGTTGCATCATATACAACTCTTCTTTAAGAAATTCATTAAGGAATGCAGTTTTGACGTCCATTTGCCAAATTTCATAATCATAAAATGCGGCAATTGCTAACATGATTCGGACAGACTTAAGCATCACTACGGGTGATAAGGTCTCATCATAGTCAACTTCTTGAACTTGTCGAAAACTTTTCACAAAAAGTCGAGCTTTGTAGACAGTAACATTACCATCAGCGTCAGTCTACTTCTTGAAGATCCATTTATTTTCTATGGCTTGTCGATCATCGGGCAAGTCCACCAAGGTCCACACTTTTTTCTCATACATGGATCCCATCTCAGATTTCATGGCCTCAAGCCATTTCGCGGAATCTGGGCTCATCATCACTTCCTCATAGTTCGTAGGTTCATCATGGTCTAGTAACATGACTTCCAGAATAGCATTACTGTACCACTCTAGTGCGGATCATACTCTGGATGACCTATGAGGTTTGTTAGTAACTTGATCTGAAGTTTCATGATCATCATCATTAGCGTCCTCACTAATTGGTGTAGGAATCACTGGAACTGATTTCTGTGATGAACTACTTTCCAATTTGGGAGAAGGTACAATTACCTCATCAAGTTCTACTTTCCTCCCACTCACTTCTTTCGAGAGAAACTCCTTCTCTAGAAAGGATCCATTCTTAGCAACGAATATCTTGCCTCCGGATCTGTGATAGAAGGTGTACCCAACAGTTTCCTTTGTGTATCCTATGAAGACACACTTCTCCGATTTGGGTTCGAGCTTATCAAGTTCAAGATATTTCACATAAGCATCGCAGCCCCAAACTTTAATAAATGACAACTTGGGTTTCTTGCCAAACCACATTTCATATGGTGTTGTCTCAACGGATTTTGATGGTGCCCTATTTAACGTGAATGCATCCTTCTCTTAAGCATAACCCAAAACGATAGCGGTAAATCAGTAAGAGATATCATAGATTGCACCATATCCAATAAAGTACGGTTACAATGTTTGGACACACCATTACGCTGTGGTGTTCCAGGTGGCATGAGTTGTGAAACTATTCCACATTGTTTCAAATGAAGACCAAACTCGTAGCTCAAATATTCGCCTCCACGATCATATCGTAGAAACTTTATTTTCTTGTTACGATGATTTTCCACTTCACTCTGAAATTCTTTGAACTTTTCAAATGTTTCAGACTTATGTTTCATTAAGTAGATATACCCATATCTGCTCAAATCATCTGTGAAGGTTAGAAAATAACGATACCCGCCATGAGCCTCAACACTCATTGGACCGCATACATTGGTATGTATTATTTCCAATAAGTTAGTAGCTCATTCCATTGTTCCTGAGAACGGAGTTTTAGTCATCTTGCCCATGAGGCATGGTTCACAAGCACCAAGTGATTCATAATCAAGTGATTCCAAAAGCCCATCAGCATGGAGTTTCTTCATGCGCTTTACACCGATATGACCTAAACGGCAGTGCCTCAAATTAATTACAGTATCATTATCAACTTTGCATCTTTTGGCTTCAATATTATGAACATGTGTATCACCACGATTGAGATTCAAGGAAAATAGACCACTCAACAAGGATGCATAACCATAAAAGATATTACTCATATAAATAGAACAACCATTTTTCTCTGATTTAAATGAATAACCGTCTCGCATCAAACAAGATCCTGATATCATGTTCATGCTTAACGCTGGCACCAAATAACAATTATTCAGGTCTAAAACTAATCCCGAAGGTAGATGTAGAGGTAGCATGCCGACGACGATCACATCGACCTTGGAACCATTTCCGACGCGCATCATCACCTCGTCCTTAGCCAATCTCCGTTTAATCCGTAGCCCCTGTTTCAAGTTGCAAATATGAGCAACAGAACCAGTATCAAATACCCAGGCACTACTACGAACATTAGTAAGGTACACATCAATAACATGTATATCAAATATACCTTTCACTTTGCCATCCTTCTTATCCACCAAATACTTGGGGCAGTTCCGCTTCCAGTGACCAATCCCTTTGCAGTAGAAGCACTCAGTTTCAGGCTTAGGTCCAGACTTGGGCTTCTTCCCGGGATAGCAACTTGCTTGTTATTCTTCTTGAAGTTCCCCTTCTTCCCTTTGCTCATTTTCTTGAAACTAGTGGTCTTGTTAACCATCAACACTTGATACTCCTTCTTGATTTCTACCTCTGCAACCTTTTGCATTGCAAAGAGCTCGGGAATCGTTTTTGTCATCCCTTGCATATTATAGTTAATCATGAAGCCTTTATAACTTGGTGGCAGTGATTGAAGAACTCTGTCAATGAGACAATCATCAGGAAGATTAACTCCCGGCTGAGTCAAGTGGTTATGGTACCCAGGCATTTTGAGTATATGTTCACTGAAAGAAATATTCTCCTCCATCTTGCAGCTATAGAACTTGTTGCAGACTTCATATATCTCAACTCGGGCATTTGCTTGAAATATTAACTTCAACTCTTGGAACATCTCATATGCTCCATGACGTTCAAAACGTCTTTGAAGTCCCAATTCTAAGCCGTAAAGCATGGCACACTGAACTATCGAGTAGTCATCAGCTTTAGTCTGCCAGACATTCATAACGTCCGCAGTTGCTCCTGCAGCAGACCTTGCACCTAGCGGTGCTTTCAGGATGTAATTCTTTCGCGCATCAATGCGGATAATCCTCAAGTTACGGACCCAGTCCGTGTAATTGCTACGATCATCTTTCAACTTAGCTTTCTCTAGTAATGCATTGAAATTCAAAGGAACGGTAGCACATGCCATTGATCTACAACAACATAGATATGCAAAAAAAACTATCAGGACTAAGTTCATGATAAATTAAAGTTCAATTAATCACATCACTAAAGAACTCCCACTTAGATAGACATCCTTCTAGTCATCTAAATGATCACGTGATCCATATCAACTAAACCATGTCTGATCATCACGTGAGATGGAGTAGTTTTCAATGGTGAACATCTCTATGTTGATCATATCTACTATATGATTCACGTTCGACCTTTCGGTCTCAGTGTTCCGAGGCCATATCCGCATATGCTAGGCTCGTTGAGTTCAACCCAAGTATTCAACACGTGCAAAACTGGCTTGCACCCGTTGTATGTGAACGTAGAACTTATCACACCCGATCATCACGTGGTGTCTCGGCACGATGAACTATAGTAACAGTGCATACTCAGGGAGAACACTTATACCTTGAAATTTAGTAAGGGATCATCTTATAATGCTACCGCCATACTAAGCAAAATAATATGCATAAAAGATAAACATCACATGCAATCAAAATATGTGACATGATATGGCCATCATCATCTTGTGCCTTTGATCACCATCTTCAAAGCTCCGTCATGATCTCCATCTTCACCGGCTTGACACCTTGATCTCCATCGTAGCATCGTTGTTGTCTCGCCAACTATTTCTACTATGACTATCGCTACCGCTTAGTGATAAAGTAAAGCAATTACATGGCGATTGCATTTCATACAATAAAGCAACAACCATATGGCTCCTGCCAGTCGCCGATAACTCTGTTACAAAACATGATCATCTCATACAACAATTTTATATCACATCATGTATTGACCATATCACATCACAACAAGCCATGCAAAAACAAGTTAGACATCCTCTACTTTGTTGTTGCAAGTTTTACGTGGCTGCTACGGGCTTCTAGTAAGAACCGTTCTTATCTACGCATCAAAACCACAACGATTTTTCGTCAAGTGTGTTGTTTTAACCTTCAACAAGGACCGTTCGTAGTCAAAATCGATTCAACTAAAGTTGGAGAAATAGACACCCGCCAGCCACCTGTGTGCAAAGCACGTCGGTAGAACCAGTCTCATGAAAGCGGTCATGTAATGTCGGTCCGGGCCGCTTCATGCAACAATAACTCTGAATCAAAGTAAGACGTTGGTTGTAAGCAGTATGATTATTATCGCCCACAACTCTTTGTGTTCTACTCGTCCATATCATCTACACATAGACCTGGCTCTAATACCACTCTTGGGGAACGTAGCATGCAATTTCAAAAGAATTCCTACGATCACGCAAGATCTATCTAGGAGATGCATAGCAACGAGAGGGGGAGAGTGTGTCCATGTACCCTCGTAGACCGAAAGCGGAAGCGTTAGTTAACGCAGTTGATGTAGTCGAACGTCTTCACGATCTAACCGATCCAAGTACCGAACGTACAACACCTCCATGTTCAACACACGTTCAGCTCGATGACGTCCCTCGAACTCTTGATCTAGTACAGGGTTGAGGGAGAGTTCCATCAGCACGACGGCGTGGAAACAATGTTGATGATGTGATCCGTGCAGGGCTTCGCCTAAGCACTACGATGTTATGACCGGGGGAGTGAATTGTGGAAGGGGGCACCGCACACGGCTAAGAGAAATATTGGTGTGCCTTTGGGGTGCCCCTGCCCCCATATATAAAGAGGGGAGGAGGAGGCCGGTGGCCTAATAGGGGTGTGCCAAGTGTGGGGAGTCCTACTGGGACTCTCTAGTCCTAGTAGGATTCCTCTTTCCTTTCCGGAATAGGAGAAGAGGGAAAGAGGTGGAGGAGAAGGAGGAAAGGGGGGTTGCGCCCCCACTCCTACTCCAATTCGGTTTGGGCTGGGGGGCGCTTCCACCTGCCGCTGCCTCCTCTCTTCCACTAAGGCCCATGAAGGCCCAATAATCCCCCGCGGGGTTTAGGTAACCTCCCGGTACTCCCGAAAATGTCCGAACCTTTCCGAAACTATTCCAGTGTCCGAACATAACCTTCCAATATATCAATATTTATGTCTAGACCATTTCGAGACTCCTCGTCATGTCCGTGATCTCATCCGGGACTCCGAACAAACTTCGGTCATCAAAAACACATAACTCTTAATACAAATCGTCATCGAACGTTAAGCGTGCGGACCCTACAGGTTCGAGAACTATGTATACATTATCGAGACACATCTTCGATGAATAACCAATAGCGGAACCTGTATGCTCATATTGGCTCCTACATATTCTGTGAAGATCTTTATCGGTCAAACCGCACAACAACATACATTGTTCCCTTTGTCATCGGTATGTTACTTGCCCGAGATTCGATCATCAATATCATCATACCTAGTTCAATCTCGTTACTGGAAAGTCTCTTTACTCGTTATGTAATGCTTCATCCCATAAATAACTCATTAGTCACATTGCTTGGAAGGTTTATAGTGATGAGCATTACCGAGAGGGCCCAGAGATACCTCTCCGATACATGGAGTGACAAATCCTAATCTTGATCTATGCCAACTCAACAAACACCTTGGGAGACACCTGTAGAGCATCTTTATAATCTCCCAATTATGTTGTGATATTTGATAGCACACAAGGTGTTCCTACGGTATTCGGGAGATGTATAATCTCATAGTCAGAGGAACATGTATAAGTCATGAAGAAAGTGATGTCGCTTGAAGCTACGTCGGTTTTTCCCCAAAGAGAAAGGGATGATGCAGCACAACGATGGTAGGTATTTCCCTCAGATATGAAACCAAGGTTATCGAACCAGTAGAAGAATCAAGCAACACAACATAAACAACCCCTGCACACAAATAATAACACCTCGCAACCCGACGTGTTAAAGGGGTTGTCGATCCCTTTCGGGGTATGACGCCTCAAGATAGGCAAAGCATGTGAGGTAAATTTGTAGATGGGATAAATAGATCACGAAACAAACAAATTGCAGCAAGGTATTTTTGTATTTTTTAGTTTCATAGATATGAAAATAAACGCAAGGAAAAAGTAGATCGCAAGGCAAATATATGAGAAAGAAGACCCGGGGGCCGTAGGTTTCACTAGTGGCTTCTCTCGAGAAAAATAGCAAACGATGGGTGAACAAATTACTGTTGGGAAATTGATAGAACTTCAAATAATCATGACGATATCCGGGCAATGATCATTACATAGGCATCACATCCAAGATTAGTAGACTGACCCCTGCCTGCATCTACTACTATTGCTCCACACATTGACCGCTATCGAGCATGCATCTAGTGTATTAAGTTCATGGAAAAACGGAGTAATGCAATAAGAACAATGACATGACATAGACAAGATCTGTTTATCTATTGCGGCAGATATGGATCCCGTCTTATTATCCTTAGTAGCAATGATACATACGTGTCGGTTCCTTTTCCGTCATTGGGATCAAACACCGTAAGATCGAACCCACTACCGGGCACCTCTTCCCATTGCAAGATAAATAGATCAAGTTGGCCAAACAAAACCCAAATATTAGAGAAGAAATACGAGGCTATAAGAGATCACACATATAAGAGATCAAAGAACTCAAATAACTTTCATGGATATAAAAAGATATAACTGATCATAAACTCGAAGTTCATTGGATCCCAACAAACACACTGCAAAAAGGACTTACATCATATGGATCCAAGAGATCATTGTATTGATAATCAAGAGAGAGAGAGGAAGCCATCTAGCTACTAACTACAGACCCGAAGGTCTAGAAAGAACTACTCATGCATCATCGGAGAGGCACCAATGGAAGTGGTGAACCTCTTCGTGATGGTGTCTAGATTGGATCTCAGTGTTCTGGACTCTGCAGTGGCTGGATGAAAATTTCATCGACTCCCCTAGGGTTTCTGGAATATTGGGGTATTTATAGAGTAAAGAGTCAGTCCAGGGGGCACCTGAGGTGGGCACAACCCACGTAGGCACGCATGGGCCTCCTGGCGCACCCAGGTGGGTTGTCCCCTCCTCGGGACTCCCCCCAGGTGCAACCAGGGTCCATTGTGTTCCTTCTAGTCAATAAAAAATCATCATAAATTGGCGTGGTATTTGGACCCCTTCTGATATTGATTTCCTGCGATGTAAAAAACAAGCAGAAAACAACAACTGGCACTTGGCACTATGTCAATAGGTTAGTACCAAAAAAATGATATAAAATGACTATAAAATGATTATAAAACATCCAAGATTGATAATAAACAACATGGAATGATCAAAAATTATAGATACGTTGGAGACATATCATCATCCCCAAGCTTAACTCCTGCTCGTCCTTGAGTAGGTAAGTGCTAAAACAGAAATTTTGATGTGGAGTGTTGTTTATCATGCCATATCATATTCTTTTCTTCATAGCATGGACATTTGGACTTTTATGTGATTCAAAGCAATAGTCTAGTTTTGACATAATAATTTAGATCCTCAAGCATATCAACAAGTAACCATGTCTTTCAAAATATCAATGCTAAAACAAGTTATCCCTAACCCATCATGCTGAAACATTGATCCATTCATGAAACACACTCTAATATTAGCTACACCCAATACTTAAGTACGATCATATTGTCTCCTAGTTGGTGCTTTTATAAGAGAGGATGGAGACTCAATTTCAAAAATAAAAATTGCATAAAGTAAAAGAAATGCCCTTCACAAAGGGAAGTAGTGATTTGTAGAGGTGCCAGAGCTCAAAGCGAAAAAATAGAGATAAAAACATTTTGGGAGGTGTATCCATCCCACCAACGAAAACAACTTGGAGCATCCCAACACTTTCCATGCTAGATATATCATAGGCGGTTCCCAAACAGAAAATAAAGTTTGACCGGCCCACCACCTCCCACTTTGTGTCAGCGGGGGCGGATGCACTTAATGATACTTTGGTCATACATGCATGTCGCCATGACCTACCATAAGATGGACCAGTGAATCTATCATTTGGTCAAACGACAAATGTTGTTGTCGATAAACCGCTTGGGCCAATAGATTGAACCATCATAAAAATCACACGAGAGGGAACACAAAACCAGCACCTCTTGCATGCGGCTCAAAATGATGTACGTTGGAAAGGGTGATGTGTGTTTTCAGTGTAGAATAATGTGCAATTTAGATGTGGTGCCTACCTCTTGATACAGACAACAATCATGAAGGCCAGGTAGTTAAGGACGAGATACACAGGGTACGGTGTAGGTTGAACCCAGCAATCCGAGCATGTCGAAAGGAATCCTGACAACGCATGAGCTCGAGCTTTGGTTGAACGACATGTGACGGTGACCGGCCCTAACACGAACTATGAGGAATCCATTCATGGCCAACACATACCCCTCGTTATCAGTCCAGGGGATGATATACATACACTCGGGGAGCCCACAGATATGTGTGTCATCACAAAAAACCGCACAAAGGAGACGTGGTCGATCAGAAGACCCCGTATACACTGCATGTGGCCCGAAAATCCTAAAAAAGGTTTATATAATCACCATGATAGGTCGCTATAGAGTCAATCATTCTTTTATTTTTAGAGCAAAAAATAACCAATAAAAACTTAGTCTACAAATTAGCAAAACAAGGATCCCAAGGTTTATATAATCACCATGACAGGTCACTATAGAGATATGCAACTTCCCACCGGGTCACCCATCCTTGGACTACTCCTGCCCGAGCATGCTTAACTTTTGTGTTCTATTTGACTAGGCTAGCCGATGGGAAGCCACATCTTTCTAATAGGAATTGCCTCCTTGCCTTTAAGGCATTTCACGTTGGTCACCCTATGGGACCCACTCCCTCCTATCACACACATTTGTGCTTTTAGAAAATGTGTGCGATATTGACATGGCCGGTGTGTCACCGCCTAGCCTTCAATGAGCACTAACATTGGTAGCGGGAAAACGATGCGAGAAGATGCGGGAAACCGATGAGAGGAGTGGCGGGAAACGATAGCCTGTTTCGATATATAAAATCATTAATATAGAAAACTTAGTAGAGAAGGAAGCGTGAGCTAGCACGATGCATGCGCACAATGCTTACCCATATACTAGATGTGCTGCCAAAAGGGCTGAGGATTGTCGTTCGATCTGGGAGTATCCAACGGTGCGGACGTACGATCCATGGGGTTTGGGTTCTTGCCAATCAGAACGCACGACTCAGATCACGCGTGCAGCAGGGGGGTGGGGGGCATCGGCCACAGTTTGGTAGGCACACAACTTTCGTGAGTGAACCGTGTGCTATTTGAAAACATTTCATGAGAAGATTCTCGGTTTTTAAATCCCCGTAAATCCAAAACACACCTAAAAATCGTGAAACTTGCATGGTGTCACGACATGGCACATATATGTCGAGGAATTTTTTTTGTCCATTTTGGCGCAAGTTTTATTAGAAGCCTCTTACAAACTGGAGCTTCTCTCAAAGAAGCCTCTCGATTCCGATAGGGAAATGTGTCCTCCTTGTGGGCGAAACGATAATCACTGCCTCTTTTTGCCTTGTATTTTCTTCTACGGGCAACATGGAAGGACATGATACCGTGCTAAAATGTAAACTTATTCAGGGTTGGTTTGACCTTTTTGTACACTAATTGAGTTTCCTAGGCATTTAATGTCCATAATTAAAATCTAAACTACAAATACATCCTCCAGTTCACCAAAATGGCTAGAAAAATTATACATGTGTCCTTGGGTGCATGTTTAGGTCCCATGCCAGGAATGGGAATGAATTACAACCGTACCAGCATCTTGGCTCATCCTCAAACATTTGTAATATAGGTTTTTAAATCCCCATAAATCAGAAACTCACCAGAAAGTCATGAAAGTTAGCATGGTGTCACGTCATGGTACATATATGTCGTGGTAAAAACATTGTCCAATTTGGGCTTTATTACAAACCTCTTAAAAATCGGAGCTTCTCTCAAAGAAGCCTCGTGGTTCTGATACGGAAATGTGTTCCCCTTGTGGGCGAAACGTAATCATTGCCTCTTTTCGCCTTGTATTTTCTTCTACGGGAAACATGGAACGACGGGATATCCATGCTAAAATTTAAACTTATTCAGGGTTCGTTTGGCCTTTTTATACACTAATTGAGGTTTCTAGGCATTTAATGTCCATATTCAAATCTTAACTACAAATACATGCTCCAGTCACCAAAATGGCTACAAAAATTATACATGTGTCCTTGGGTGCTAGTTTAGGTCCCATGCCAGGAACGTGAATGAATTACAACCATATCGGCATCTGATGTCTGCTAGAACTACGTAGGTATTTCCCCAAAGAGGAAGGGATGATGTAGTATAGCGATGGTAGGTATTTCCCTCAGTGATGAGACCAAGGTTATCGAACCAGTAGGAGAACCTCCTCACACCACGTAAACAACACCTGCACACAAATAACAAATACTCGCAACTCGATGTGTTAAAGGGGTTGTCAATCCCTTTTGGGTACAACGCCTCAGGATAGGCAAATAACATGAGTTAAAAGTGGTAGATAGGATAAATAGATCACGGAAAAAATAAATTGCAACAAGGTATTTTTGTATTTTTGGTATAATAGATCTGAAAATAAATGCAAAGGAAAATAGATCGCAAAGGCAACTATGATGAAAAGACACCCGGGGCCCGTAGGTTTCACTAGTGGCTTCTCTCGAGAAAAATAGCAAACAGTGGGAAAACAATTACGGTTGGGAATTGATAGAACTTCAAATAATCATGATGATATCCAGGCAATGATCATTATATAGGCATCACATATAAGATTAGTATACCGACTCCTACCTACATCTACTACTATTACTCCACACATCGACCGCTATCCAGCATGCATCTAGTGTATTAAGTTCATGGAAAAACGGAACGACGACATGATGTAGACGAGATCCGTTTCTCTATTGTGAAGATATAGATCCCATCTTGTTATTGACACGTCTCCGTCGTATCTATATTTTTTTATTGTTTCATGCCAATATTATTCAACTCTTACATACTTTTGGCAACTTTTTATATGATTTATTTGGACTAACTTACTTATCTAGTGCCCAGTGACAGTTCCTGTTTGCTGCATGTTTTTGTATCGCAGAAAATCCATATCAAACGAAGTCCAAACGTGATGCAACTCAATGGAGAATTATTTTGGAATATTTGTGAATTTTAGGAGTTGGAATCACCACAAACGGAGGCCCACACAGACGATACACTAGGGCGCGCCCTAGGCCCCTAGCGCATGGTGGTGGGTGCTGCTCACCTCATACGTTGGTTGGAGCTCTACTCTGGGCGCAAGAAAGCTTATATCAGGAAAAAAATCATGTAAAAAGATCAACGCAATTGGAGTTACAGATCTCCGGGAATATAAGAAACGGTTTTCGGCCAGATCTAGGGAGCACGAAACAGAAGAAAACAGAGAGGGATATCCAATCTCGGAGGGGCTCCCGCCCCTCCGCTACCATGGAGGCCATGAACTAGAGGGGGAACCCTCCTCCCTGAAGGAAATATGCCCTAGAGGCAATAATAAAGTTATTATTTATTTCCTCATATCATGATAAATGTTTATTATTCATGCTAGAATTGTATTAACCGGAAACATGATACATGTGTGAATACATAGACAAACATAACGTCACTAGTATGCCTCTACTTGACTAGCTCATTAATCAAAGATGGTTATGTTTCCTAACCATAGACATGTGTCGTCATTTGATTAAAGAGATCACATCATTAGGAGAATGATGTGATTGACATGACCCATTCCGTTAGCCTAGTACTTGATCATTTAGTATGTTGCTATTGCTTTCTTCATGACTTATACATGTTCCTGTAACTATGAGATTATGCAACTCCCGTTTACCGGAGGAACACTTTGTGTGCTACCAAACGTCACAACATAACTGGGTGATTATAAAGGAGCTCTATAGGTGTCTCCAAAGGTACATGTTGGGTTGGCGTATTTCGAGATTAGGTTTTGTCACTCCGATTGTCGGAGAGGTATCTCTGGGCCCTCTCGGTAATACACATCACTATAAGCCTTGCAAGCAATGTAGCTAATGAGTTAGTTACGGAATGATGCATTACATAACGAGTTAAGAGACTTGCCGGTAACGAGATTGAACTAGGTATTAGATACCGACAATCGAATCTTGGGCAAGTAACATGCCGATGACAAAGGGAACAACGTATGTTGTTATGCGGTTTGACCGATAAAGATCTTCCTAGAATATGTAGGAGCCAATATGAGCATCCAGGTTCCGCTATTGGTTATTGACCAAGAATAGTTCTAGGTCATGTCTACATAGTTCTCAAACCCGTAGGGTCCGCACGCTTAACGTTATGACGACAGTTTTATTATGAGTTTATATGTTTTGATGTACCGAAGGTTGTTCTGAGTCCCGGATGTGATCCCGGACATGACGAGGAGTCTCGAAATGGCCGAGACATAAAGATTGATATATTGGAAGCCTATATTTGGATATCGGAATCGTTCCGGGAGAAATCGGGATTTTTCCGGAGTACCGGGGGGTTACCGGAACCCCCCCGGGGGTTATTGGGCCTACATGGGCCATGAGGGAGAAGAGGAGGGCCGGCCAGGGCAGGCCGCGTGCCCCCTCCCCCCCTAGTCCGAATAGGACAAGGAAGGAGGGGGGCACCCCCCTTTCCTTTTTCCCCTCCCCCCTTTCCTTCTCCACCAAGGCAAGAGGGGGGAGTCCTACTCCCGGTGGGAGTAGGACTCCTCCAGGCGCACCCCTAGGGGGCCGGCCGCACCCCCCCTCCCTTCTTTATATACGGGGGCAAGGGAGCACCTCTAGACACACAAGTTGATCTTCGTGATCGTTCCTTAGCCGTGTGCGGTGCCCCCCTCCACCATATTCCACCTCGGTCATATCGTTGCGGTGTTTAGGCGAAGCCCTGCGTCGGTAGAACATCATCATCGTCACCACGCCGTCGTGCTGGCGGAACTCATCCCCGACACCCTGCTGGATCGGAGTCCGGGGATCGTCATCGAGCTGAACGTGTGCTGAACTCGGAGGTGCCGTACATTCGGTGCTTGGATCGGTCGGATCATGAAGACGTACGACTACATCAACCGTGTTGGCATAACGCTTCCGCTTACGGTCTACGAGGGTACATGGACAACACTCTCCCCTCTCGTTGCTATGCATCACCATGATCTTGCGTGTGCGTAGGAATTTTTTTGAAATTACTATGTTCCCCAATAGTGGTATCAGAGCCTAGGTTTTATGCGTTGATGTTATTTGCACGAGTAGAACACAAGTGAGTTATGGGCGATACAAGTCATACTGCTTACCAGCATGCCATACTTTGGTTCAGCAGTATTGTTGGATGAAGCGGCCCGGACCGACATTACGCGTACGCTTACGCGAGACTGGTTTTACCGCCGTGCTTCGCACACAGGTGACTAGCGGGTGTCTGTTTCTCTAACTTTAGTTGAACCGAGTGTGGCTACGCCCGGTCCTTGCGAAGGTTAAAACAGCACTAACTTGACGAACTATCGTTGTGGTTTTGATGCGTAGGTAAGAACGGTTCTTGCTCAGCCCGTAGCAGCCACGTAAAATTTGCAACAACAAAGTAGAGGACGTTTAACTTGTTTTTGCAGGGCATGTTGTGATGTGATATGGTCAAGACGTGATGCTATATTTTATTGTATGAGATGATCATGTTTTGTAACCGAAGTTATCGGCAACTGGCAGGAGCCATATGGTTGTCGCTTTATTGTATGAAATGCAAACGCCCTGTAATTGCTTTACTTTATCACTAAGCGGTAGCGATAGTCGTAGAAGCAATAGATGGTGTAACGACAACGATGCTACGATGGAGATCAAGGTGTCGCGCCGGTGACGATGGTGATCACGACGGTGCTTCGGAGATGGAGATCACAAGCACAAGATGATGATGGCCATATCATATCACTTATATTGATTGCATGTGATGTTTATCCTTTATGCATCTTATCTTGGTTTGATTGACGGTAGCATTTTAAGATGATCTCTCACTAAAAATTATCAAGAAGCGTTCTCTGTGAGTATGCACCATTGCGAAAGTTCTTCGTGCTGAGACACCACGTGATGATCGGGTGTGATAGGCTCTACGTTCAAATACAACGGGTGCAAAACAGTTGCACACGCGGAATACTCAGGTTAAACTTGACGAGCCTAGCATATAACAGATATGGCCTCGGAACACGGAGACCGAAAGGTCGAACGTGAATCATATAGTAGATATGATCAACATAGTGATGTTCACCATTGAAACTACTCCATCTCACGTGATGATCGGACATGGTTTAGTTGATTTGGATCACGTGATCACTTAGATGACTAGAGAGATGTCTGTCTAAGTGGGAGTTCTTAAGTAATATGATTAATTGAACTTAAATTTATCATGAACTTAGTACCTGATAGTATTTTGCTTGTCTATGTTTGTTGTAGATAGATGGCTCGTGCTGTTGTTCCGTTGAATTTTAATGTGTTCCTTGAGAAAGCAAAGTTGAAAGATGATGGTAGCAATTACAGGGACTGGGTCCGTAACCTGAGGATTATCCTCATTGCTGCACAGAAGAATTACGTCCTGGAAGCACCGCTGGGTGCCAGGCCTGCTGCTGATGCAACTGACGACGTTAAGAACGTCTGGCAGAGCAAAGCTGATGACTACTCGATAGTTCAGTGTGCCATGCTTTACGGCTTAGAACCGGGTCTTCAACGACGTTTTGAACGTCATGGAGCATATGAGATGTTCCAGGAGTTGAAGTTAATATTTCAAGAAAATGCATGGATTGAGAGATATGAAGTCTCCAATAAGTTCTATAGCTGCAAGATGGAGGAGAATAGTTCTATCAGTGAACACATACTCAAAATGTCTGGGTATAATAATCACTTGATTCAACTGGGAGTTAATCTTCCTGATGATAGTGTCATTGACAGAATTCTTCAATCACTGCCACCAAGCTACAAGAGCTTCGTGATGAAATATAATATGCAAGGGATGAACAAGACTATTCCCGAGCTCTTCGCAATGCTAAAAGCCGCGGAGGTAGAAATCAAGAAGGAGCATCAAGTGTTGATGGTCAACAAGACCACCAGTTTCAAGAAAAAGGGCAAAGGGAAGAAGAAGGGGAACTTCAAGAAGAACAGCAAACAAGTTGCTGCTCAAGAGAAGAAACCCAAGTCTGGACCTAAGCCTGAGACTGAGTGCTTCTACTGCAAGCAGACTAGACACTAGAAGCGGAACTGCCCCAAGTATTTGGCGGATAAGAAGGATGGCAAAGTAAACAAAGGTATATGTGATATACATGTTATTGATGTGTACCTTACTAATACTCGCAGTAGTACCTGGGTATTTGATACTGGTTCTGTTGCTAATATTTGCAACTCGAAACAGGGACTACGGATTAAGCGAAGATTGGCTAAGGACGAGGTGACGATGCGCGTGGGAAATGGTTCCAAAGTCGATGTGATCGCAGTCGGCACGCTACCTCTACATCTACCATCGGGATTAGTTTTAGACCTAAATAATTGTTATTTGGTGCCAGCGTTGAGCATGAACATTATATCTGGATCTTGTTTGATGCGAGACGGTTATTCATTTAAATCAGAGAATAATGGTTGTTCTATTTATATGAGTAATATCTTTTATGGTCATGCACCCTTGAAGAGTGGTCTATTTTTATTGAATCTCGAAAGTAGTGATACACATATTCATAGTGTTGAAACCAAAAGATGCAGAGTTGATAATGATAGTGCAACTTATTTGTGGCACTGCCGTTTAGGTCATATCGGTATAAAGCGCATGAAGAAACTCCATACTGATGGACTTTTGGAATCACTTGATTATGAATCACTTGGTACTTGCGAACCGTGCCTCATGGGCAAGATGACTAAAACGCCGTTCTCTGGAACTATGGAGCGAGCAACTGATTTATTGGAAATCATACATACTGATGTTTGTGGTCCAATGAATATTGAGGCTCGCGGCGGGTATCGTTATTTTCTCACCTTCACAGATGATTTGAGCAGATATGGGTATATCTACTTAATGAAACACAAGTCTGAAACATTTGAAAAGTTCAAAGAATTTCAGAGTGAAGTGGAAAATCATCGTAATAAGAAAATAAAATTTCTACGATCTGATCGTGGAGGAGAATATTTGAGTTACGAGTTTGTTTTACATTTGAAACAATGCAGAATTGTTTCGCAACTCACGCCACCTGGAACACCACAACGAAATGGTGTGTCCGAACGTCATAATCGTACTTTACTAGATATGGTGCGATCTATGATGTCTCTTACTGATTTACCGCTATCGTTTTGGGGTTATGCTTTAGAGACGGCCGCATTCACGTTAAATAGGGAACCTTCAAAATCCGTTAAGATGACGCCTCATGAACTGTGGTTTGGCAAGAAACCAAAGTTGTCGTTTCTTAAAGTTTGGGGCTGCGATGCTTATGTGAAGAAACTTCAACCAGATAAGCTCGAACCCAAATCGGAGAAATGTGTCTTCATAGGATACCCAAAAGAGACTGTTGGGTACACCTCCTATCACAGATCTGAGGGCAAGATTTTCGTTGCTAAATTCGGATCCTTTCTAGAGAAGGAGTTTCTCTCGAAAGAAGTGAGTGGGAGGAAAGTAGAACTTGATGAGGTAACTGTACCTGCTCCCTTATTGGAAAGTAGTCCATCACAAGAACCGGTTCCTATGACAACTACACCAATTAGTGAGGAAGCTAATGATATTGATCATGAAACTTCAGATCAAGTTTCTACTGAACCTCGTAGGTCTACCAGAGTAAGATCTGCACCAGAGTGGTACGGTAATCCTATTCTAGAAGTCATGTTACTTGACCATGGCGAACCTACGAACTATGAGGAAGCGATGATGAGCCCAGATTCTGCAAAATGGCTAGAAGCCATGAAATCTGAGATGGGATCCATGCATGAGAACAAAGTATGGACTTTGGTTGACTTGCCCGATGATCGGCAAGCCATTGAGAATAAATGGATCTTTAAGAAGAAGACTGACGCAGATGGTAATGTAACTGTCTATAAAGCTTGACTTGTTGCGAAAGGTTTTCGACAAGTTCAAGGGGTTGACTACGATGAGACTTTCTCACCCGTAGCGATGCTTAAGTCTGTCCGAATCATGTTAGCAATTGTTGCATTTATGATTATGAAATTTGGCAAATGGATGTCAATACTGCATTCTTGAATGGATTTCTGGAAGAAGAGTTGTATATGATGCAACCAGAAGGTTTTGTCGATCCAAAAGGTGCTAACAAAGTGTGCAAGCTCCAGCGATCCATTTATGGACTGGTGCAAGCATCTCGGAGTTGGAATAAACGCTTTGATAGTGTGATCAAAGCATATGGTTTTATACAGACTTTTGGAGAAGCCTGTATTTACAAGAAAGTGAGTGGGAGCTCTGTAGCATTTCTGATATTATATGTAGATGACATATTATTAATTGGAAATGATATAGAATTTCTGGATAGCATAAAGGGATACTTGAATAAAAGTTTTTCTATGAAAGACCTCGGTGAAGCTGCTTACATATTGGGCATCAAGATTTATAGAGATAGATCAAGACGCTTAATTGGACTTTTACAAAGCACATACCTTGATAAAGTTTTGAAAAAGTTCAAAATGGATCAGGCAAAGAAAGGGTTTGCCTGTATTACAAGGTGTGAAGTTGAGTCAGACTCAATGCCCGACCACAGCAGAAGAAAGAGAGAAAATGAAAAATATTCCCTATGCTTCAACCATAGGCTCTATCATGTATGCAATGCTGTGTACCAGACCTGACGTATGCTTAGCAATAAGCATGGCAGGAAGGTACCAAAGTAATCCAGGAGTGGATCACTGGACAGCGGTCAAGAACATCCTGAAATACCTGAAAAGGACTAAGGATATGTTTCTCGTATATGGAGGTGACAAAGAGCTAGTCGTAAATGGTTACGTCGATGCAAGCTTTGACACTGATCCGGACGATTCTAAATCACAAACCGGATACGTGTTTTTATTAAACGGTGGAGCTGTAAGTTGGTGCAGTTCTAAACAAAGCGTCATGGCGGGATCTACATGTGAAGCGGAGTACATAGCTGCTTCGGAAGCAGCAAATGAAGGAGTCTGGATGAAAGAGTTCATTTCCGATCTAGGTGTCATACCTAGTGCATCGGGACCAATGAAGATCTTCTGTGACAATACTGGTGCAATTGCCTTGGCAAAGGAATCCAGATTTCACAAAAGGACCAAGCACATCAAGAGACGCTTCAATTCCATCCGGGACCAAGTCCAGGTGGGAGACATAGAGATTTGCAAGATACATACGGATCTGAATGTTGCAGACCCGTTGACTAAGCCTCTTCCACGAGCAAAACATGATCAGCACCAAGACTCCATGGGTGTTAGAATCATTACTGTGTAATCTAGATTATTGACTCTAGTGCAAGTGGGAGACTGAAGGAAATATGCCCTAGAGGCAATAATAAAGTTATTATTTATTTCCTCATATCATGATAAATGTTTATTATTCATGCTAGAATTGTATTAACCGGAAACATGATACATGTGTGAATACATAGACAAACATAACGTCACTAGTATGCCTCTACTTGACTAGCTCATTAATCAAAGATGGTTATGTTTCCTAACCATAGACATGTGTTGTCATTTGATTAAAGAGATCACATCATTAGGAGAATGATGTGATTGACATGACCCATTCCGTTAGCCTAGCACTTGATCGTTTAGTATGTTGCTATTGCTTTCTTCATGACTTATACATGTTCCTGTAACTATGAGATTATGCAACTCCCGTTTACCGGAGGAACACTTTGTGTGCTACCAAACGTCACAACGTAACTGGGTGATTATAAAGGAGCTCTACAGGTGTCTCCAAAGGTACATGTTGGGTTGGCGTATTTCGAGATTAGGTTTTGTCACTCCGATTGTCGGAGAGGTATCTCTGGGCCCTCTCGGTAATGCACATCACTATAAGCCTTGCAAGCAATGTAGCTAATGAGTTAGTTACGGAATGATGCATTACGTAACGAGTAAAGAGACTTGCCGGTAACGAGATTGAACTAGGTATTAGATACCGACAATCGAATCTCGGGCAAGTAACATGCCGATGACAAAGGGAACAACGTATGTTGTTATGCGGTTTGACCGATAAAGATCTTCGTAGAATATGTAGGAGCCAATATGAGCATCCAGGTTCCGCTATTGGTTATTGACCGAGAATAGTTCTAGGTCATGTCTACATAGTTCTCGAACCCGTAGGGTCCGCACGCTTAACGTTACGATGACAGCTTTATTATGAGTTTATATGTTTTGATGTACCGAAGGTTGTTCGGAGTCCCGGATGTGATCCCGGACATGACGAGGAGTCTCGAAATGGTCGAGACATAAATATTGATATATTGGAAGCCTATATTTGGATATCGGAATTGTTCTGGGAGAAACCGGGATTTTTCTGGAGTACCGGGGGGTTACCGGAACCCCCCGGGGGTTATTGGGCCTACATTGGCCATGAGGGAGAAGAGGAGGGCCGGCAGAGCAGGCCGCGCGCCCCCTCCCCCCTAGTCCGAATAGGACAAGGAAGGGGGGGGGGGGCGGCGCCCCCCTTTCCTCTTTCCCCTCCCCCTTTCCTTCTCCACCAAGGCAAGAGGGGGGAGTCCTACTCCCGGTGGGAGTAGGACTCCTCCAGGCGCACCCCTAGGGGGCCGGCTGCACCTCCCCCCTCCCTCCTTTATATACGGGGGCAGGGGAGCACCTCTAGACACACAAGTTGATCTTCGTGATCGTTCCTTAGCCGTGTGCGGTGCCCCCCTCCACCATATTCCACCTCGGTCATATCGTTGCGGTGTTTAGGCGAAGCCCTGCGTCGGTAGAACATCATCATCGTCACCACGCCGTCGTGCTGACGGAACTCATCCCTGACACCTTGCTGGATCAGAGTCTGGGGATCGTCATCGAGCTGAACGTGTGCTGAACTCGGAGGTGCCGTACGTTCGGTGCTTGGATCGGTCAGATCGTGAAGACATACGACTACATCAACCGTGTTGTCATAACGCTTCCGCTTACAGTCTACGAGGGTACGTGGGCAACACTCTCCCCTCTCGTTGCTATGCATCACCATGATCTTGCGTGTGCGTAGGATTTTTTTGAAATTACTACGTTCCCCAACACTCCCATCTAGGGGGGAGGCCAAGGAAGAAGAAGAAGGAGGGGTGCTCTCTCCCCCTCTCTCCCGGTGGCGCCGGAGTGCCACCGGGGCTAGGAGCATGACGACGATCTTCATCAATAATCTTGCTACCGTCAACACCAACTCTCTCCCCCTCTATGCCGTGGTGTAACACCCCTTCTTCCCGCTGTAATATCTACTTAAACATGGTGCTCAACTCCATATATTATTTCCTAATGATCTATGGTTATTCTATGATGTTTGAGTAGATCCATTTTGTCCTATGTATTAATCGTGATCTTGGTTGGTATGATTGTATATTTTATTTATGGTGCTGTCCTACGGTGCCCTCCGTTCTCGCGCAAATGTGAGGGGCCCCGCTATAGGGTGTTGCAATATGTTCATGGTTTGCTTATTGTCAGTGTTGCGGGGGTGACAACAGCCTAAACACGGATAAGTGGGTCATGGCATATGGGAGTAAAGATGACTTGATACTTAATGCTATGGTTGGGTTTCGCGACCTTAATGATCTTTAGTAGTTGAGGATTCTTGATAGAGTTCCAATCATAAGTGCATATGATCCGAGTAGAGAAAGTATGTTAGCTCATGCCTCACCCTCATATGATTACCGGTACTTGTTATCAATTATCTAGGGACAAATAACTTTCTTGCTGACAAAAGCTATCCACTCTTACTACCTTGCATTTTATTCGTAGTTTTATTAAAGCAAAGTACTCGGAGTTTTATTCTTGCAAAATAGTTTCATACTTCTTTTAGGTAAAGCAAACGTCAAGTGTGCGTAGAGTTGTATCGATGGTCGATAGAACTTGAGGGAATATTTGTTCTGCCTTTAGCTCCTCATTGGGTTCGACACTCTTATTTATCGAAGAAGGATGCAACTAATCCCCTATACTTGTGGGTTATCAAGACTTTTTTTCTAGCGCCGTTGCCAGGGAGCAATAGCGTGGGGTGAATATTCTCGTGTGTGCTTGTTTGCTTTATCACTAAGTAGTTTTATTTCCTGTTCTAAGTTGTTCTCTATCTTTAGTTATGGATATGGAAGACAAAACACCAAAAAAAATTAGTGGTGCCTGCTACTCATGGAGATGGGGAACCTCCTAAAACCCTCGATGCTCGTTATGTGAAAAATATTATGCACTACTTTGATAATCCTGAGAAAACCCCATTCAACTTGATAATGGGAGTAACATTGGATGAACGTGAATACTTTAGGGATTATCACTTGACACAAAAAGGGAAACTTTTATGGGATCAAATTTATATGTTGCATTGGTATGCTCGGGATTTATGCTTCAGATATGATTTTACTTGTTGCTCTAGGATGAATGCTCCACATCTTCCCTTTTCATGCAAATTTAATGATAATGAAACCTTGGCTTCTTATGCCAATGGTATATATGATTACTATGATGTGGAATGAGTAGAAGAATTTGTTGCTTTTAAGGGTGCTTATGAAATTGAATCTTTGTTTGAAAAGTTTGAAGATTTTGATGATTCAGTTTATATACCTGAAAATTTTGCTATCCTTAAATATTTCTATGGTAATTATAAATACAATTCCGATATTCATGCGTTTATTGAGAAAGTCTCTGCTGTCCAAGAAGAGACTAATATTTTGCAGGAGTCTATGGAAGAAGGAATTGATGAAACTGTGAGCTCATTAGATGAAAAGGATGATGAGGAGAGCGAAGAACAAAACGAGGAAGAGCGGACTAGCTACCCGTGCCCACCTTCTAATGATAGTAACTCTCCAACTCATACGTTGTTTAATGTCCCTTCGTTCTTACCGAAGGATGAATGCTATGATAATTGCTATGATCCGTTGATTCTTTTGAAATATCCCTTTTTGATGATGCTTGCTATGCTTGTGGCCAAGATGCCAATATGAATTATGCTTATGGAGATGAAATTGCTATTGTTCCTTATGTTAAACATGAAATTATTTCTACTCCACCCACACATGATAGTCCTCTTATCTTTTTGAATTCTCCAAACTACACTACATCGGAGAAGTTTGTTCTTATTAAGGATTATATTGATGGGTTGCCTTTTACCGTTGCACATGATGATTTTGATGAATATAATATGCATTTTCTTGCTACTCCTACTTGCATTATTATGAGAGATGAACCACATCTCCGCCTCTCTATGTTTCCAACATGAAAAATTTGCAAGAAACTTCTAATGCTATGTATTGGCCATTACTTGATGTGCATGAATTGTTCTTGTATGACATGCCGATGCATAGGAAGAGAGTTAGACTTCGTCAATGCATGATATATGTTGCTTTGTGCTCACTACTAAATGCCAAATCATTGTTAATTAAAATTGGCTTTGATATACCTTGGGATCCGGGTGGATCCATTACTTGAGCACTTTATGCCTAACTTAATGGCTTTAAAGAAAGCGCTGTGTGGGAGACAACCCGGAAGTTTTAGAGAGTAATTTATTTTTGTTGAGTGCTTTTATAAAGTTTAAAAACAAAAAAAATAGAGGGGAACTTAAAACTTCACAAAAAGAAAAGTGAAAGTGAGAAGGATGAGCACCATGGAAGCTGGAGCATGCCTTGAACTTTGTTCATACCCATGGAAACTTTGTGAATCTTGAATTACAGAAACTTTTCAAAAAAAATTATCCCCTTGTACAATTCCATTGTATTATAAAAATAATGTGCCAATATTTTCCTTTAGGATGAGTAGATTTCTTGTTGGTTTGTGCGGTGCAAAACAGAAACTTTGGTTGTAGTGCTCGATTTTACATTTTTTATTGGAACATCAAACGGTTCTGAAACTTTTTGCATTGTCTTTCTATGTAAAATGTTTATTTGTTACCAACTTTTTTCATAATTTTTAGCATTACAGAAGTATTGTGGATGTTCAAATCTTTACAGACTGCCCTGTTTTCACACATTGTTGTTATAGCTTCATTATTTGCGTATGTTTGAATTCTTGTTGAAGCTTCCTTGACTTGGGGCCATAGAATTATGATAGCATACAGTGGGTAATGTTTGTTTGTAATTATACAATAATGTTGTAGTAGTACATGATGGGATTTCATTGCCATTTTCACTAACCCCGCCACTAAAATTTCGGTTAAGTTTTGTGTGGATGAAGTGTTCGAATATCGAGGAGGTCTCGATATGAGGAGAAGGAGGAGAGGCAAGAGCTCAAGCTTGGGGATTCCCAAGGAACCCAAAGTAAATATTCAAGGAGACTCAAGCGTCTAAGCTTGGGGATGCCCCGGAAGGCATCCCATCTTTCTTCAACAAGTATCGGTATGTTTTCGGATTCACTCCGTTCATGTGATATGTGCAAATCTTGGAGCGTCTTTTGCATTTAGTTTTCATTTTTATTTTATGCACCATGCTGGTATGAGATAGTCCATGGTTGATTTATAGAATTCTCATTGCACTTCACTTATATCTTTTGAGTATGGCTGTATAGAATGCTTCATGTGCTTCACTTATATCATTTGAAGTTTGGATTGCCTGTTTCTCTTCACATAGAAAACCAATGTTCGTAGAATGCTCTTTTGCTTCACTTATATTTGTTAGAGCATGATCTTTTATAGAAATTATTAAACTCTCATGCTTCATTTATATCCATTTAGAGAGACAAACGGAATTGGTCAATTGCATGGTTAGTCATAAAATCCTACATGAAACCTATGGATCACTGAATATTATATGTTTGATTCCTTGCAATAGTTTTGCAATATAGAGATGGAATATGTGGGAAGTACTAGTAAACGGTTGTGGTTAGTAAGAATATTGGTGTTAAGGTTTGTGATTCCCGAAGCATGCACGTATAGTCTCTCATTATGCTATGAAAGTTCGAGCACAATTTATCCTTGATTGTCTTCGTTATGAGTGGCGGTCGGGGACGAGTGATGGTCTTTTCCTACCAATCTATCCCCCTAGGGGCATGCGTAGTAGTAATTTTCTTCGAGGGCTAATAAACTTTTGCAATAAGTATATGAGTTCTTTGTGACTAATGTGAGTCCATGGATTATACACAGTCTTACCTTTCTGCAATTTGCTAGCCTCTACGGTACCGTGCATTGCCCTTTATCACCTCAAGAGTCGGTGCAAACTTTGCAGGTGCATCCAAACCCCGTGATATGATACACTCTATCACACATAAGCCTTATTATATCTTCCTCAAAACAGCCAGCATACCTACCTATTATGGCTTTTCCATGGCCATTCCGAGATATATTGCCATGCAACTTCCACCGCTTCCTTTTGAAGACTTGAGCATTCATTGTCATATTACCTTGCATGATCATATAGCTGACATAGTATTTGTGGCTTAGCCACCGTGCATCATCTTTATACATGTTACGCTAGATCATCTGTCAGAGGCATTCATATATAGTCATATTTTTTTGTATGGAGTTGTAATTTTTATTCATTTTGAGTTATAAGTAAATAGAAGTGTGATGATCATCATTTTTAGAGAAGTGCCCCAGTGAGGAAAGGATGATGGAGACTATGATTCCCCCACAAGTCGGGATGAGACTCCGGACAATGAGAGAGAGAAAAAAAAGAAAGAAAACAAAGAAAAAGAAAAAAGAGAAAAAAAGAAAGAAAAAAAGGAAAGGGAAAAAATAAAAAAATAAAGAAGGTGCATTGTTAGTATCCTTGACCACACTTGTGCTTCAAAGTAGCACCATGTTTTTCATATGGAGAGTCTCATATGTCGTCATTTTCATATACTAGTGGGAATATTTCATTATAGGATTAGATACACACCCACTTAGTTTTCATATGGAGCTTTCATACACTTATAGCTCTTAGTGCATGCGTTGCATGGCAATCCCTACTCCTCGCATTGATATCGATTGATGGGCATCTCCATAGCCTGTTGGATAGTCGCGTCGATGTGAGACTTTCTTACTTTTTTGTCTTCTTTATATTTACCCCTATCATCATACTCTATTCCATCCATAGTGATATATCCATGGCTTGCGCTCATGTATTGCGTGAGGGTTGAAAAAGCCGAAGCGCATTAAAAAGTATGAACCAATTGCTCGGCTTGTCATCGGGGTTGTACATGATTTATACTTTGTGCTAAAAGACAGAGCATGATAAGACTATATGATTTTGTAGGGATAACTTTATTTAGCGTTGATATTCTGAAAGACATGATTGTTTGTTGGGATGCCTAAGTATTGGTGTCTTTTTGTAAAATTATAGGCTATTGCTTTGAATCATTTATGTCTTAATATTCATGCCATGACTAGATATATGATCAAGTTTATGCTAGGTAGCATTCCACATAAAAAAATATCTTTTTTATCATTTACCTACTCGAGGACGAGCAGGAATTACGCTTGGGGATGCTGATACGTCTCTGTTGTATCTATAATTTTTGATTGTTTCATGCCAATATTATTCAACTCTTACATACTTTTGGCAACTTTTTATATGATTTATTTCGACTAACTAACTTATCCAGTGCCCAGTGCCAGTTCCTGTTTGTTGCATGTTTTTGTATCGCATAAAATCCATATCAAATGAAGTCCAAATGTGAAGCAACTCAATGGAGAATTATTTTGGAATATTCGTGAATTTTAGGAGTTGGAATCACCGCAAACAGAGGCCCACACAGACCACGATACACCAGGGCACGCCCCAGGCCCTTGGCGCATGGTGGTGGGTTCTTCTCACCTTGTACGTCGGTTGGGGCTCTACTTCAGGCGCAAGGAATCTTATATCAGGAAAAAAAGTGTAAAAAGATCAGCGCAAGCGGAGTTACATATCTCCGGGAATATAAGGAACGGTTTTTGGCCAGATCTGGGGAGTGTGAAATAGAAGAGAACAGAGAGGGAGATCCAATCTCGGAGGGGCTCCCACCCCTCCGCCGCCATGGAGGCCATGGACCAGAGGGGGAACCCTCCTCCCATCTAGGGGGAGGCCAAGGAAGAAGAAGAGGGAGGAGGGGGCTCTCTCCCCCTCTCTCCCGGTGGCGCCGGAGTGCCGCCGGGCCTAGGATCGTGACGGCGATCTTCATCAACAATCTTGCTACCGTCAACCCCAACTCTCTCCTCCTCTATGCAGCGGTGTAATACCCCTTCTCCCAGCTGTAATCTCTACTTAAACATGGTGCTCAACTCCATATATTATTTCCCAATGATCTATGGTTATCCTATGATGTTTGAGTAGATCTGTTTTGTCCTATGGGTTAATCGTCATCTTGGTTAGTATTATTGTATATTTTATTTATGGTGCTGTCCTACGGTGCCCTCCATTCTCGCGCAAACTAGAGGGGCCCCCGCTGTAGGGTGTTGCAATATGTTCATGGTTTGCTTATTGTCAGTGTTGCGGGGGTGACAACAACCTAAACACGGATAAGTGGGTCATGGCATATGGGAGTAAAGAGGACCTAATACTTAATGCTATGGTTGGGTTTCACAACCTTAATGATCTTTAGTAGTTGCAGATGCTTGCTAGAGTTCCAATCATAAGTACATATGATCCAAGTAGAGAAAGTATGTTAGCTCATGCCTCTCCCTCATATAAAATTGCAAGAATGGTTACCGGTACTTGTTATCGATTGTCTAGGGACAAATAACTTTCTTGTTGATAAAAACTATCCACTTTTACTAACTTGCATTTTATTCGTAGTTTTATTCTGGAAAAGTACTCATAGTTTTATTCTTGAAAAATAGTTTCATACTTGTTTTAGGTAAAGCAAATATCAAGTGTGCGTAGAGTTGTATCGATGGTCGATAGAACTTGAGGGAATATTTGTTTTGCCTTTATCTCCTTGTTGGGTTTGACACTCTTATTTATCGAAGAAGGCTACAACTAATCCCCTATACGTTTGGGTTATCAGTTATCCTTAGTAGCAATGATACATACGTGTCGGTTCCCCTTCTATCACTGGGATCAAGCACCGTAAGATCGAACCCATTACAAAGCACCTCTTCCCATTGCAAGATAATTAGATCAAGTTGGCCAAACAAAACCCAAATATCGGAGAGGAAATACGAGGCTATAAGCAATCATGCACATAAGAGATCAAAGAAGACTCAAATAACTTTCATGGATAAAAGCATAGATCTGATCATAAACTCAAAGTTCATCGGATCCCAACAAACACATCGCGAAAAGGATTACATCATAAGGATCTCCGAGAGACCATTGTATTGATAATCAAGAGAGAGAGAGGAAGCCATCTAGCTACTAACTACGGACCCGTTGGTCCACAAAGAACTACTCACGCATCATCGGGGAGGCACCAATGGAAGTGGTGAACCCCTCCGTGATGGTGTCTAGATTGGATCTGGTGGTTCTGGACTCTGCGGCGGCTGGAATTGATTTTCGTCGACTCTTTCTGGAATATTGGGGTATTTATAGAGCAAATAGGCGGTTCAGGGGGCACCTGAGGTGGGCACAACCCACCAAGGCGTGCCTGGGCCTCCTGGCGTGCCCTGGTGGGTGCTGCTCCCGTCGAGCCACCCCTAGGTGCTTCCTTGGCCCACTGGATGTCTTCTGGCCCAAAAAAATACTCCAGGAGTTTTGCTGCGTTTCCGTTTGATATTGATTTCCTGCGATGTAAAAAACATGCAGAAAACAGCAACTGGCACTAGGCACTATGTTAATAGGTTAGTACCAAAAAATGATATAAAATGACTATAAAATGATTGTAAAACATCCAAGAATGATAATATAACAGCATGGAACAATAAAAAATTATAGATATGTTGGAGACATATCGACGTCCTGGCTCATCCTCAAACATTTGGAATCTCGGTTTTTAAATCCCCATAAATCCAAAACTCACCAGAAAGTCATCAAAGGTGGCATGTGATACGTCTCCAACGTATCTATAATTTTTGATTGTTCCATGATATTATATTATCTGTTTTGGATGTTTTATATGCATTATTATGCTATTTTATATTATTTTTGGGACTAACCTATTAACCTAGAGCCCAGTGCTAGGTCCTGTTTTCCCCTGTTTTTTAGTTTCGCAGAAAAGAACTTTCACGATGATCTTACTTGGACCAAAAGGAAACTAGGAGACTTGGATATAAAGTCGGAGGAGCCATGATGCAGCCACAAGGATGGAGGGCGTGCCTAGGGGGGTAGGGCATGCCCCCCACCCTTGTGGGGCCCTCGTGCGTCTCCTAACCTAATTCTTTCACATATATATACTCTTATATGCCCAAACCACCAGAGGCGTCCACGAAAACACTTTTTCACCGCCGCAACCTTCTGTACCCATGAGATCCCATCTATGGGCCTTTTCTGGCGTCCTGCCAGAGGGGGATTCGATCATGGATGGCTTCTACATCAACACCATTGCCCTTCCGATGAAGCGTGAGCAGTTTACCATAGACCTACGGGTCCATAGCTAGTATCTAGATGGCTTCTTCTCTCTCTTTGATTCTCAATACCATGTTCTCCTCGATGTTCTTGGAGATCAATTCGATGTAATACTTTTTTGATGTGTGTTTGTCGAGATCCAATGAATTGTGGATTTATGATCAGCTTATCTATGAATATTATTTGAATCTTCTCTGAATTCTTATATGCATGATTTGATATCTTTGCAAGTCTATTCGAAATATCGGTTTGGTTTGGCCAACTAGATTGGTTCTTCTTGCAACGGGAGAAGTGCTTAGCTTTGGGTTCAATCCTGTGGTGTCCTTTCCCAGTGACAGTAGGGGCAGCAAGGCACGTATTGTATTGTTGCCATCGAGGATAAAAAGATGGGGTTTTCATCATATTGCTTGAGTTAATTCCTCTACATCATGTCATCTTACTTAATGCATTACTTCGTTCTTTATGAACTTAATACTCTAGATGCATGCTGGATATCGGTCGATGTGTGGAGTAATAGTAGTAGATGCAGAATCATTTAGGTCTACTTGACATAGACGTGATGCCTATATTCATGATTATTGCCTTAGATATCATCATAACATTGCACTCTTCTATCAATTGCTCGGCAGTAATTTGTTCACCCACCGTATTATTTTCTATCTTGAGAGAAGCCTCTAATGAAACCTATGGCCCCCGGGTCTCTTTTCCATCATATAAGTTTCCGATCTACAATATTAGTTTCCGATCTACTATTCTTGCAATCTTTTACTTTCCGATCTATAAAACGAAAATACCAAAAATATTGACTTTATCGTTTATCTATCTCTATTAGATCTCACTTTTGCAAGTAACTGTGATGAGATTCACAACTCCTTTATCGCGTTGGGTGCAAGTTTGTTTAATTGTTTGTGCAGGTATTCGGTGATTTGTGTGTTGTCTCCTACTGGATTGATACCTTGGTTCTCAAACTGAGGTAAATACTTCTCTCTACTTTTTTGCATCACCCTTTCCTCTTCAAGGGAAAAACCAATGCAAGCTCACGAAGTAGCAGGAAGAACTTCTGGCGCCGTTGCCGGGGAGATCTATGCCAAGTCAAGACATACTAAGTACCCATCATAAACTCTCATCTCTTGCATTACATTATTCGTCATTCGCCTCTCGTTTTCCTCTCCCCCACTTCTAAAATGATTTTATTTGCCTTTTTATTTGCCTTCTTCCCTTTGATCTTTTTATTTGCCCTTCTTCCATTTGATCTTTTGTGTTACTGTGTGCCTTCTTTTTGCTTGCATGTTCGCTTGCTAAAAGTTTACGGATCCTCATCCACTTGCTAATCTTTTTAAGAGATCCAATTATGATGAACCAATTTCTGGTGATTTGAGTGCACTAGATTATCTTTATGAGGTTTTGCTTCAAATTCATGAATCTAAAAATTGTGATGAAGTGCTTTATGAAGTGATTCACGATAGATCTTTGAATGAAAAGCATGGTTGCAATGATGTTATTATAAATTCTATTAATGTCAATTATGTTAATGATATGCAAAACCCTAAGCTTGGGGATGCTAGTTTGCTATGTCTACTACTTGTTGCGATGATCATGATTGGGGTGATTCTTCGTATGATCTTGAAAATTTGTTTAAGCCCCATGATGAATATGAGATTGATAATAGTGTTTGCAATCATATTGAAAGTGGGTTTGGAAGAGTGTCAACTTTAGATCCCACTTATCTGTAGAACGTTCAATCTTATGAAATTTTTGATAAAAGTGGGTTTGGAGAGGTCATGACTTTAGTTAATGTTAATCCCACTATTTTGGAAGAGTCTAAACTTCGCATGCATGTGGATCGTGTTGAGAATATATTATGCGATAGCTATATTGTTGAATTTGCTTATGATCCTACATGTAATTATTATGAGGAGGAAAATATGGTTGTAAAAATTTTCATGTTACTAAATAACCTCTCTTCATGTTGAGATTGCTATCGTCTCTTTCTTGTTCCTTGCATATGCTAGTTTTGCTTTTCTTAATAATTTGTTTGCTTATAAAATGCCTATGCATAGGAAGTATGTTAGAATTATATGTATTTTTCACATGTTTTATGATGCTCTCTTCGTGCTTCAATTCCTCTCTTTTATGTGAGCATCATTGAAATTATCAATGCCTAGCTAAGGGCGTTAAACAATAGCGCTTGTTGGGAGGCAACCCAAATTTACTTTTGTTCTTTGCCTTTTGGTTTTGTTTTGCAATAAACAATTCATCTAGCTTCTGGTTAGATGTGGTTTTGTGTTTTAATTAGTGTTTGTGCCAAGTAAGACCTTTGGGATGGCTTATGGTGATAGTTGTTTTAATCTTGTTGAGAAACAAAAAATTTTGCACCCAAGCAAATAATTTTCATAATTCATAGAAGCGTGCTTTTGATCTGATTCTTCTTTCTCTGGATTGGTACAAAAATTTATGAGGTTGTCCGAATTTTTCAGATTTTTGGAGTTATAGAAGTATTCGAGAGTTACAGATTGCTACAGACTGTTCTGTTTTTTGACAGATTCTGTTTTCTATGTGTTGTTTGCTTATTTTGACAAATCTATGGGTAGTATCAGGGGGTATGAACCATGGAAAAGTTGGAATACAATAGATATTACACCAATATAAATAAATAATGAGTTTGCAACAGTACCATAAAGTGGTGATTTCTTTTCTTGTACTAACATAGCTTATGAGATTTTCTGTTGAGTTTTGGCTTGTGAAGTTTTCAAGTTTTGGGTAAGATTTGATGGACTATGGAATAAGGAGTGGCAAGATCCTAAGATTGGGGATGCCCAAGGCACCCCAAGGTAATATTCAAGTACAACCAAGAGCCTAAGCTTGGGGATGCCCCGGAAGGCATCCCCTTTTTCGTCTTCGTCTATCTGTAACTTTATTTGAGGCTAAATTTTTATTCACCACATGATATGTGTTTTGCTTGGAGCATCTTGTATGACATAAGTCTTTGATTTTTAGTTTGCCACAATCATCCTTGCTTTACACACCTTTTGAGAGGGACACACATGAATCATGATTTATTAGAATACTCTATGTGCTTCACTTATATATTTTGAGCTAAGCAATATTGCTTGAGTGCTTCACTTATATCTTTTTAGAGCACGACGGCGGTTTTATGTTATAGAAATTGATGAACTCTCATGCTTCACTTATATTATTTTGAGTCTCTAAACAGCACGGTAATTTGCTTTGGTTATAAATTTAGTCCTAATATGATAGGCATCCAAGAAGGATATAATAAAAACTTTCATATAAAGTGCATTGAATACTATGAGAAGTTTGATTCTTCATGATTGTTTTGAGATATGAAGATGGTGATATTAGAGTCATGCTAGTAAGTAGTTGTGAATTTGAGAGATACTTGTGTTGAGGTTTGTGATTCCCGTAGCATGCACGTATGGCGAACCATTATGTGATGAAGTCGGAGCATGATTTATTTTTTGATTATCTTCCTTACGAGTGGCGGTCGGGGATGAGCGATGGTCTTTTCCTACCAATCTACCCCCCTAGGAGCATGCGCTTAGTACTTCGTTTCGATAACCAATAGATTTTTGCAATAAGTATGTGAGTTCCTTATGACTAATGTTGAGTCCATGGATTATACGCACTCTCACCCTTCCACCATTGCTAGCCTCCCTTGTGCCGCGCAACTCTCGCCGGTACCATACACCCACCATATACCTTCCTCAAGACATCCACCATACCTAACTATTATGGCATTTCCATAGCCATTCCAAGATATATTGCCATGCAACTTTACATCGTTCCATTTTTATGACACGCTTCATCATTGTCATATTGCTTTGCATGATCATGTAGTTGACATCCTATTTGTGGAAAATCCAACTTTCATAATTCTTTCATACATGTCACTCCTGATTCATTGCACATCCCGGTACACCGCCGGAGGTATTCATATAGAGTCATATTTTGTTCTAAGTATCGAGTTGTAATTCTTGAGTTGTAAGTAAATAAAAGTGTGATGCTCTTCATTATTAGAGCATTGTCCCAGTGAGGAAAGGATGACGGAGACTATGATTCCCCCACAAGTCGGGATGAGACTCTGGACAAAAAAAAGAAACTAAAAAAAGAGGCCAAAAAATGAGAAAGGTTCAAACAAAAAAAAGAAAAAAATGAGAGAAAAAGAGAGAAGGGGCGATGTTACTATCCTTTTTCCACAATTGTACTTCAAAGTAGCACCATGATCTTCATGATAGAGAGTCTCCTATAATATCACTTTCATATACTAGTGGGAATTTTTCATTATAGAACTTGGCTCATATAATCCAATGAAGGGCTTCCTCAAATTGCCCTAGGTCTTCATGAGCAAGCGAGTTGGATGCTCACCCACTTAGTTTCTTTTTGAGCTTTCATAAACTTATAGCTCTAATGCATCTGTTGCATGGAAATCCCTACTCACTCACATTGATATCTATTGATGGGCATCTCCATAGCCTGTTGATATGCCTAGTTGATGTGAGACTATCTCCCTCTTTTTGTCTTCTCCATAACCACCATATTCTATTCCACCTATAGTGCTATATCCATGGCTCACGCTCATGTATTGCGTGAAAATTGAGAAAGTTTGAGAATATCAAAAGTATGAAACAGTTGCTTGGCTTGTCATCGGGGTTGTGCATGATTTAAATATTTTGTGATATGAAGATGGAGCATAGCCAGACTATATGATTTTGTAGAGATAGCTTTCTTTGTCCATGTTATTTTGAGAAGACATGATTGCTTTATTACTATGCTTGAAGTATTATCGTTTTTATGTCAATATTAAACTTTTGTTTTGAATCTTTCAGATCTAAACATTCATGCCACAATAAAGGAAATTACATGGATAAATATGTTAGGTAGCATTCCACATCAAAAATTCTATTTTTAACATTTACCTACTCGAGGACGAGCAGGAATTAAGCTTGGGGATGCTTGATACATCTCCAACCTATCTATATTTTTTTATTGTTCCATGCTATTATATTATATGTTTTGGATGTTTTATATGCATTATTATGCTATTTTATGTTACTTTTGGGACTAACCTATTAACCTAGAGCCTAGTGCCAGTTCCTGTTTTCCCCTATTTTTGAGTTTCGCGGAAAAGGACTACCAAAGGGAGTCCAAATGGAATAAAAATTTCGCAATGATCTTTCTTGGACCAAAAGGAAACCAGGAGACTTGGAGATGAAGTCGGAGGAGCCACGAGGTAGCCACAAGGATGGAGGGTGCGCCCAGGGGGTAGGGCACGCACCCCACCCTTGTGGGCCCCTCGTGCGTCTCCTGACCTAATTCTTTCGCCTATATATACTCTTATATGCCCAAACCACCAGAGGCATCCACGAAAACACTTTTCCACATCCACAACCTTCTGTACCCGTGAGAAGGGCTAGCATATAACCCAAAAACCCATGTACCGAACCGAATTAACCGCACCGAAGCCGAATTCACCGAAACCGAGAACTTCGGTAGTATGTTCGGTTTGCATTTGTTGAAAACCGAAATTAGTCTGGTGAGTTCGGGTATAACCCTTGATTACCTGAATGGACCGAAAACCGAGTAATCATAGAGGTCAGATGTCAGGACCCCGATTCTATGCCACACCGATCTAGCATGTAACACCTCATATCACTTTGCGGCCTCACGCACGGTATTCCCACAGGTGTCGCCTTACCATGCCAGGACCGTTTGCGCCTTTTGGCACACATATATGATAGTGTCGCTAACATCCATATGACAAAGAACCCGGGCTGACATGGCTAGTCGTAAACCCAAAGTGGCACAAACTTACAGGGACAATCATCCATGACCCAACATCGAACATGTCGGTCATCAGCGAGTGAATCCAGGCTATAGCACTGGGCTAACAGGGCTCTGGTGAACCGGGCTGTAGCGGGGTAACAGGACTCCGGTATTCATCGCGTGACATTTCCCCGAAGGGACAGACACAGGAACGAAGAAGGACACATGCCGGCCAGCCTAAGTGTTCCAGAGCAGTAGCACGCTACCATGGCTCAGTGGAAGCACTAGGAGACATTTCCGGGTAAGAGAGGCTACTAAGGATAAACAACTAGATAGTCAGAGCCCACACATAGCAATACACATTACACGTACGCATAACATGCAAGTATGTGTTGTAAAACATGGCATCACAGCATAACTCAACAACTCATATAGATAAGGCTCAAAGAGCCATCATAGCATTTATTGCAAACAGGGGTCACAAGACCCATCATACAAAGCATACAAGCAACAAGCGGAAGCATTACATGTCTGGGTACAGACATCTACAAATGAAAAAGGCTGAAGAGCCTGACTATCTACAACATCCGATCAAGATCGTAGCTGAGGTACAAGCTACTCGTCGAAGTCCACGAGAACACTAGTAATACCGAAGTCTCCGCTGCAAAAACATAAATAAAGCAACATGAGTACAAAGGTACTCAACAAGACTTACATCAGATCCTATCATACATGCATTTGTATCAAGAAGGTAATGTGGGGTTTAGTTGCAGCAAGCCAGCTTTGACTCTGTGGCTATCCTGTTCTACGACTACCAGAACTTCTTTGAGGTGAGATGGCGCACACGAGTCCACTAATCACCACACAATACACTACTATGGATTCATCCACGTCTCCCTACGAGAAGGCCATCCATAGCACTCACACTTTGTCTTGAGCATTTTAGAGTATCCACTTCAAGTTGTCTATGTACCATGTAAGCATCCAAGAAGTCCATAACCGCGGACCCGGCTATTCGAATAGATCATGTTAACCCTGCAGGGGTGTACTTCTTCACACATGCTCTCGCCACTTACCGCCATGTACACGTCATGTATCTCGGCAACCTTCAAGCGGAAGCCTGGCGAGGGTGTCGGCCACGACCTGACTAACCACACAAGACTCTAGCCCAGGTTTATCGCCTATTCGAGTTCCATCCGCAAGGAGATCCGGCCGGGGTTTCGCTCACGGCCCCAAAATATGTGTGCAGGGTTCCCGAGCCCACCATCCGGGTGCCACTCGGTACACCAGGCCACGTGTGCCTAGTCTGTCCCAAGCCCACCCTGTCGGGTGCCACTTGGTAGAAAATTAGCACTACCTACAAACACCAGAAACTAGTTGCGACTCCTGGACAGAGATCAAGTTGGTTAATAAGTCGAGAGGGGCCGAGTTACCGGAACCCAATGTGTGGTAGTATCGAGTCATTGGACAACATACATAGAACTCAGTGCTTAAGGACGGTTCCAGTGAGACAACCCACCATGTACTCCTACATGGCCTCTCACCGCTACCTTTACCAAATCGTGTTCACACACTTCACTCTCAGCATCAGAACATAGAACACTGCACTCCAATTCATTCCCAATGAATCAGACCTGACACACTCTAAGCAATAGCAGGCATAGCATGGTAGGAACACAACAATGGTTTCAATCAACTCCTACACATGCTAGTGGGTTTCAACTATTTACTATGGCAATGACAGGTCATGCAAAGGAATGGGTTCAACTACCGCAGCACAAAGTAGCAGATGAATCATTGTTGTCCTAATGCAATAACTGAGAGCAGGAGCGAGAGAGTAGGATTATATCGGAATGAACAAGGGGGTTTGCTTGCCTGATAGATCAACAGGGTGGCACAGCTCCTTGGATAGGTGCTCTGGAACACTCTCCGGAGCAGGACCTATCGAGAAGGAACGGTGTCGACAATCAAAACACAAGCATATGCAACAATATGATGCATGAACATGGCATGAAGATGTGATGCTGTTTGAGATAATGCAGATAGCAATCATTTGGTTGAAGTTCATTTGAACCAAGAGTTCAAATGCAACTCCAAGTTAACTCTTTATAAATGCCATTAACATGTTTTCACTTATACAGTAGGTATAAGTTGGTTAGTCATGCATGAAACTAGTACAGATGGATAGATTGAATTTTTTTGATAATTTTTCATATATAAATTATTTCAATCTGAGCTACGGTTTAATTTCTATGATTTTTTATGTTTTGGGCATTTTGTGGAAATTCCTGAATAAGAATAAATCCAGAAAATTCCATTACTGCGTCAGCATTGAGTAAGCATGACGTCAGCGGTCAACTGTGGCTGACTGGGGTCAAACCTGACGTGTGGGGGCCACACGTCAGTGACAAGGGTTAGACAGGGGGGTTAGTTTAGCTTAATTAAAGATTAGGGGGCACTGGGGCCCACATGTCAGCGTCAGGGGTTAGGTTAGTTGGTGATTAGGCTAATCACCTGACGGCGGGGTCCACTTGTCAGGCCGGCAAGGTCAAAGTGGTCAAACCCGCCGGCGTTTAGCCGTCGGCGAGGCCGAACGCGGCGGAGGGGCTCGGGACCGCGTCTCCGGCGACCAAAAGGGCCGCGGAGACCATCTGCGAGGAGCCCAGGCTTGCGCGCATCCAAAGGGACACGTGGGAGACCGTGGGGGTGCTGGAGCTCGCCGGAACGGAGCTCGGGGCGGCGGCCGGAGTTCGGCCGGGTGCGCGTAGGTGCTGCAGGGCACGGGGGAGTGAGCGGAGAGGCTCTATGGCCTCCTGGCGTCACCAGGAGCACGGTGGCGCGCTAGGTTGCGGCCTGCGGTGGCCAGGGCGACGGCGGCGACATGGACGGCGGCGAGGAGCTACGGCCACGGCGAGGAAAGGGGCTACGGCGTGCGGGCGGCTAAACGGAGAGAGGGGAACAGGGCAGGAGCTCACTGGGGTTCCGGTGGCGTCTTCAGCGGGCTCGGGGGAGGCCGGACGGCGGCGTGGCGGCGAGGACGATCTCCGGCTGCCGGAGATGAAGACGGCGGCGATGGCGACTCTCCAGGGCCTCCTGAGGCGCGTGGCTTGACGGAGAGGTAGCTGGCAATGTGGCGGAGCTTCTGGGCGCAGCGGCAGGGCGAGGGGTGGCCGGTGGCCACGGCGGCGAGCGGTGGCGACGACGCGTTCGGGCGGTTGGGAGAGAAAGAACCAGGGGAGGAGGGAGAGCGAGAGAGAGTGAGAGAGGTGCGGGTGTGTGTGGCGTCGCACGGGTGATCCAGGCGACGAGGGGGAGAAGCAGGAGGTGGCCGGGCGCATGGCCGCGGCCAGCTGTGGCGCGGGCATGCAGCTGCTTGGGCGAGGGGGAGGAAGACGACAGAGGAGGAGGCGGGCTGGGCTGCTGCTGGGCTGCACAGTAACGGGCTACACAAGGAGGTAAGCGCTAGGTAGGTTCCCTTATCCTATTTCTTTTTCTATTTTCTGACATTTGTTTTGATTTAATAAAAATACTAAATCATTTTATTTACTTATGCCAATTTTTGTAGGAACTAGTGGTATTATTCCACAGCTCCTCAACAAATGGCATAATTTTTGGACATATATTATATATATAACAAATATATATCCAATGCAAATAATTATGCATTAATTCCAAATGCCCAAAATAAATACTTATGGGCTCTTAAAAATATTGGTTTGATTTTTATCTCTGTCCAATATTTTCAGAGAGCAACATGAGCATTTTCTTGGACCTTTTTGGAGCAATTTTTATTTGGGTCATTTCCAAAAAAATGATTCTGAGGGTTTCACAAATCCTCATTTCAAATTTAAATGGAATTTAAACATGATGCACAAATGACTAGCTAGTCTAGGTCATACCAGAACTAGGGATGTGACAACTCGCCCCCACTTGAAAGAATCTCGTCCCGAGATTCAGGGGTCGACGGAAAGAAAGTGGGGTACTCCAGTCGAAGATGATCTTCTCGCTCCCAAGTAGCCTCCTCTCGGAATGATGAGACCACTGAACCTTGAGAAACTTGATGTTCTGACGTCGGGTAACACGCTCTGCTTGATCAAGAATGCGAACCGGGTACTCTCGGTATGTGAGGTTATCTTGGAGATCAAGCGTTTGGTGGTCCACTCCGCGGATGGGATCCAAGAAGCAACGCCTGAGTTGAGAGACGTGGAAGACATCATGCACTCTGGAAAGATGTGGGGGTAGTTCCAATTGGTAGGCAACCTCTCCTCGTTTAGCGAGAATGCGAAAAGGACCAATGTAACGAGGAGCCAACTTTCCCTTGATACCGAAACGATGGGTACCCTTCAAGGGAGTAACCCGAAGATAAGCTTTGTCGCCAATTTCATAGGTCATATCCCTATGATGACGATCATACTGGCTCTTTTTACGAGACTGGGCTGTTTTCAAATTCTCACGAATGATGCGAACTTGCTCTTCTGCCTCCTGGATCATGTCCGGTCCAAAGAATTGTCTTTCACCGGTTTCTGACCAGTTCAAAGGTGTTCGACATCTTCGTCCATAGAGAACCTCAAAAGGAGCTTTCTTGAGACTGGATTGATAGCTATTGTTATAAGCAAACTCGGCGAAAGGAAGACATTTCTCCCAGTCCATACCGAATGAGATAACGCAAGCTCTGAGCATGTCTTCGAGAATTTGGTTGACCCTTTCCACCTGACCACTCGACTGAGGGTGGAAAGCGGTACTGAAGGAAAGATGGGTTCCCATGGCAGTTTGGAAACTCTCCCAGAAATGAGAAGTGAAAAGACTACCATGGTCTGAATTGATCTCTAGTGGAACACCATGAAGTGACACTATTCGAGAAATATATAAGTCAGCGAGCTGACTAGCGGTGATACTCTCTCGAACAGGTAGGAAGTGCGCCACTTTGGAGAGACGATCAATGACTACGAAGATAGCATTATTCCCTCTCTTGGTCCTGGGAAAGCCAGTGATAAAGTCCATACCAACTTTATCCCATTTCCATTCAGGAATAGCTAAAGGCTGAAGGGTGCTAGCAGGTCTTTGATGCTCTGCCTTAACGCGACGACGAACGTCACAGTTAGCAATGAACTGAGCAATCTCTCTCTTCATCCTAGTCCACCAGAACCTCTGGCGTAGGTCCTGATACATCTTAGTACTACCGGGATGAATTGTGAGAGGAGATTCATGCGCCTCCTTAAGAATCAATTGTTGCATCTGCTGACTCTTAGGAACCACCAAGCGGTTCCCAAAGTAAACAACACCTCGTTCATCTATAGAGAAACAACCAGCTACTCCCTTGGAGATATTTTTCTTGATTCGGGAGATTCCTATATCATGCTTCTGGACTTCTATGATACGATCCACAATAGTAGGTTTCGCCACCAAGGTGGAAAGGAATCCGTGAGCAGCAATGTAAAGATTAAGCTTACAGAATTCCTCATGGAGAAGTGGTTGGCCCTGCTGCAACATGAGGTTGCTGCAATAGGATTTATGGCTTAACGCATCAGCCATGACATTGGCTTTGCCTGGAGTGTAAGTAATCCCTAGATCATAATCTGAGATCACTTCCAACCAACGTCTTTGCCTAAGGTTCAGATCTGGTTGGGTGAAGATATACTTGAGACTCTGGTGATCGGTGTAGATCTCGCAACATTTACCAAGGAGGTAATGTCGCCAGGTCTTGAGTGCATAGACTACGGCTGCAAGCTCTAGATCATGTGTAGGATAATTCTCCTCATGTGACTGCAACTGTCGAGATGCATAGGCAATCACATGACGATCCTGCATAAGAATGCAACCTAGTCCCTGTCGTGAGGCATCGCAGTAGATAACAAAGTCTTTAGTGAAATCCGGTGGCACAAGTATGGGAGCAGAAGTCAGGCGTCTTTTCAGTTCCTGAAAACTGTACTCACACTGTGGGGACCACTCAAACTTTTTATCTTTCTTGAGAAGTTCCGTGAGGGGTTTGGCTACTTTGGAGAAGATTTCAACAAAGCGGCGACAATAGCTGGCTAGACCAAGGAAACTCCTAACTTGTTTAATGGTTTCAGGTGGAGTCCAATCAAGAACGGCCTTAACTCTCTCGGGATTGACAGCAATGCCCTTACCAGAGATTATGTGGCCTAGGTAGGTCACTTCTGGCAACCAAAATTCGCACTTGGAGAACTTGGCATAAAGGCGGTGCTCTCTGAGTTTTTCTAACACAAGTCTAAGATGTTCGGCATGCTCTTCCTTGTTCTTCGAGTAAATAAGAATATCATCGAGGTAAACCACGACGAACTTATCTAAGTACTCCATGAAGATCGAGTTCATCAAGTGGGAGAAAGTGGCTGGGGCGTTGGTTAAACCGAAAGACATGATGGTGTACTCGTACTGGCCATAACGAGTGACAAAGGCTGTCTTGGGAATGTCCCCATTTCTGATCTTGATTTGGTGGTAGCCTAACCTCAGATCCATCTTGGAGAAGACTGAGGATCCAGCGAGCTGATCATACAGGTCGTTGATCCTGGGGAGCGGATACTTGTTCTTTATCGTAACCAAATTAACGGGACGATAATCTACAACCATCCGGTCCGTACCATCCTTCTTCTTGACGAAGAGGATGGGGCAAGCCCAAGGAGAAGAACTAGGACAGATGAAACCCTTTTGCACGGACTCATCAAGTTGTTTCTTAAGCTCGGCTAGTTCTAAGGGTGCCATCTTGTAAGGTCTCCTAGAAATTGGAGCGGTTCCTAGGATAAGATCTATGACAAACTCTACATCTCGGTCAGGTGGAACACCTGGCAGTTCCTCTGGAAAGACATCCGGAAAGTCACGGACTACCGGGATATCTTCAAGGTCTGGAAGAGGGCTGACATTAAGAGAATAGAGCTGACGCTTTGCAACTCTAGTGGAGACAGTGACTATCTTGCCAGATGGCTGTTGATGCTTACAGTAGAGAGTTTGAGAACCTCGCCCGCTATGCCACAGAAGAGGTGTCCACGGACGCCAAGAAGCAGGCTAGGTTTCGGAAGGGTCTCAACCCCAGGTTGCATCGTGATCTCCACCTGCATCATTGTGATACATTCCAAGCTCTTGTGAACAAGGCCATTAATGCAGAGACAACTCAGCTCACTTACGAGGAGTCTCGTAAGCACACCCGTGATTTGGGATCTTCCTCCGGTTCTGGTTCTCAGAAGCGCCAGATTTGGGTTCCAAACTCCGCTCTTCCTTCCGGTTATACATCGAGGCCATCTTATGTGGTGCCTCCCCCAGCTCAGTCGTGTGTTCCACCCAGGCCTACTAGTAGACCGCTTGTTAGTGCGGGTCCACGTCCAACCTCAGGGACTTGCTTCACATGCGGGAAGCCAGGACACTATGCACGTGACTGCTCTCAGACTAGTTATGCTCCACCCCAGCCCAAGAAGCATGTTGGCTGTGTTAAGCCATCAAGCAAGACGATCAGTGCCAAGCCAGCTCACACTAAACGTGGACGTGTCCATCACATCTCAGCTAAAGACGCTCATGATGATCCGGATGTCGTTCTTGGTGCACTCCTTGTCAATTGTCATCCAGCATCGGTTCTGTTCGATACTGGAGCATCTCATTCTTTCATTTCTGAAGGCTATGCTCGTTTGCACGACATGTCATTTTGTGATATGCCAACTCCGCTTGAAATCCAAACCCCAGGGTCTAGATGGCAAACCAGAGTTGTCACATCCCTAGTTCTGGTATGACCTAGACTAGCTAGTCATTTGTGCATCATGTTTAAATTCCATTTAAATTTGAAATGAGGATTTGTGAAACCCTCAGAATCATTTTTAAATGGAATTTAAACATGATGCACAAATGACTAGCTAGTCTAGGTCATACCAGAACTAGGGATGTGACAACTCGCTCTGATACCAAAGCTGTCAGGACCCCGATTCTATGCCACACCGATCTAGCATGTAACACCTCATATCACTTTGTGGCCTCATGCACGGTATTCCCACGGGTGTCGCCTTACCATGCCCGGGACCTTTTGCGCCTTTTGGCACACGTATATGATAGTGTCGCTAACATCCATATGACAAAGAACCCGGGCTGACATGGCTAGTCGTAAACCCAAAGTGGCACAAACTTACAGGGACAGGCATCCATGACCCAGCATCGAACGTGTCGGTCATCAGCGAGTGAATCCAGGCTGTAGCACTGGGCTAATAGGACTCCGGTGAACCGGGCTGTAGCGGGCTAACAGGACTCCGGTATTCATCGCGTGACATTTCCCCGAAGGGACAGACACAGGAACGAAGAAGGACACATGCCGGCCAGCCTAAGTGTTCCAGAGCAGTAGCACGCTACCATGGCTCAGTGGAAGCACTAGGAGACATTTCCCGGTAAGAGAGGCTACTAAGGATAAACAGCTAGATAGTCAGATCCCACACATAGCAATACACATTACACGTACGCATAACATGCAAGTATGTGTTGTACAACATGGCATCACAGCATAACTCAACAACTCATATAGATAAGGCTCAAAGAGCCATCATAGCATTTATTGCAAACAGGGGTCACAAGACCCATCATACAGAGCATACAAGCAACAAGCGGAAGCATTACATGTCTGGGTACAGACATCTACAAATGAAAAAGGCTGAAGAGCCTGACTATCTACAACATCCGATCAAGATCGTAGCTGAGGTACAAGCTACTCGTCGAAGTCCACGAGAACACTAGTAAGACCGAAGTCTCCGCTACAAAAACATAAATAAAGCAACATGAGTACAAAGGTACTCAGCAAGACTTACATCAGATCCTATCATACATGCATTTGTATCAAGAAGGTAATGTGGGGTTTAGTTGCAGCAAGCCAGCTTTGACTCTGTGGCTATCCTGTTCTACAACTACCAGAACTTCTTTGAGGTGAGATGGCGCACACGAGTCCACTAATCACCACACAATACACTACTATGGATTCATCCACGTCTCCCTACGAGAAGGCCATCCATAGCACTCACACTTTGTCTTGAGCATTTTAGAGTATCCACTTCAAGTTGTCTATGTACCATGTAAGCATCCAAGAAGTCCATAACCGCGGACCCGGCTATTCGAATAGATCATGTTAACCCTGCAGGGGTGTACTTCTTCACACATGCTCTCGCCACTTACCGCCATGTACATGCCATGTATCTCGGCAACCTTCAAGCGGAAGCCTGGTGAGGGTGTCGGCCACGACCTGACTAACCACACAAGACTCTAGCCCAGGTTTATCGCCTATTCGGGTTCCATCCGCAAGGAGATCCGGCCGGGGTTTCGCTCACGGCCCCAAAAGATGTGTGCAGGGTTCCCGAGCCCACCATCCGGGTGCCACTCGGTACACCAGGCCACGTGTGCCTAGTCTGTCCCAAGCCCACCCTGTCGGGTGCCACTTGGTAGAAAATTAGCACTACCTACAAACACCAGAAACTAGTTGCGACTCCTGGACAGAGATCAAGTTGGTTAATAAGTCGAGAGGGGCCGAGTTACCGGAACCCAATGTGTGGTAGTATCGACTCATTGGACAACATACATAGAACTCAGTGCTTAAGGACGGTTCCAGTGAGACAACCCACCATGTACTCCTACATGGCCTCTCACCGCTACCTTTACCAAATCATGTTCACACACTTCACTCTCAGCATCAGAACATAGAACACTGCACTCCAATTCATTCCCAATGAATCAGACCTAACACACTCTAAGCAATAGCAGGCATAGCATGGTAGGAACACAACAATGGTTTCAATCAACTCCTACACATGCTAGTGGGTTTCAACTATTTACTATGGCAATGACAGGTCATGCAAAGGAATGGGTTCAACTATCGCAGCACAAAGTAGCAGATGAATCATTGTTGTCCTAATGCAATAACTGAGAGCAGGAGCGAGAGAGTAGGATTATATCGGAATGAACAAGGGGGTTTGCTTGCCTGATAGATCAACAGGGTGGCACTGCTCCTTGGACAGGTGCTCTGGAACACTCTCCGGAGCAGGACCTATCGAGAAGGAACGGTGTCGACAACCAAAACACAAGCATATGCAACAATATGATGCATGAACATGGCATGAAGATGTGATGCTGTTTGAGCTAATGCAGCTAGCAATCATTTGGTTGAAGTTCATTTGAACCAAGAGTTCAAATGCAACTCCAAGTTAACTCTTTATAAATGCCATTAACATGTTTTCACTTATACAGTAGGTATAAGTTGGTTAGTCATGCATGAAACTAGTACAGATGGATAGATTGAATTTTTCTGATAATTTTTCATATATAAATTATTTCAATCTAAGCTACAGTTGAATTTCTATGATTTTTTTGAGTTTTGGGCATTTTCTGGAAATTCCTGAATAAGAATAAATCCAGAAAATTGCATTACTACATCAGCATTGAGTAAGCATGACGTCAGCGGTCAACTTTGGCTGACTGGGGTCAAACCTGACGTGTGGGGGCCACACGTCAGTGACACGGGTTAGACAGGGGGGTTAGTTTAGCTTAATTAAAGATTAGGGGGCACTGGGGCCCACATGTCAGCATCAGGGGTTAGGTTAGTTGGTGATTAGGCTAATCACCTGACGGCGGGGTCCACCTGTCAGGCCGGCGAGGTCAAAGCGGTCAAACCCGCCGGCGTTTAGCCGCCGGCGAGGCCGAACGCGGCGGAGGGGCTCGGGACCGCGTCTCCGGCGACAAAAAGGGCCGCGGAGACCATCTGCGAGGAGCCCAGGCTCGCGCGCATCCAAAGGGACACACGGGAGACCGTGGGGGTGCTGGAGCTCGCCGGAGCGGAGCTCGGGGCGGCGGCCAGAGTTCGGCCGGGTGCGCGCAGGTGCTGCAGGGCATGAAGGAGTGAGCGGAGGGGCTCTACGGCCTCCTGGCGTCACCAGGAGCACGGTGACGCACTAGGTTGTGGGCTGCGGTGGCCAGGGCGACGGCGGCGACATGGATGGCGGCGAGGAGCTACGGCCACGGCGAGGAAAGGGGCTACGGCGTGCGGGCAGCTAAACGGAGAGAGGGGAACGGGGCAGGAGCTCACTGCGGTTCCGGTGGCGTCTTTAGTTGGCTCGGGGGAGGCCGGACGGCGGCGTGGCGGCGAGGACGATCTCCGGCGGCCGGAGATGAAGACGGCAGCGATGGCGACTCTCCAGGGCCTCCCGAGGCACGTGGCTTGACGGAGAGGTAGCCGGCGATGCGGCGGAGCTTCTGGGCGCAGCGGCAGGGCGAGGGGTGGCCGGTGGCCACGGCGGCGAGCGGTGGCGACGGCGCGTTCGGGCGGTCGGGAGAGAAAGAACCAGGGGAGGAGGGAGAGCGAGAGAGAGTGAGAGAGGTGCGGGCGTGTGTGGCGTCGCGCGGGTGATCCAGGCGACGAGGGGGAGAAGCAGGAGGTGGCCGGGCGCGTGGCCGCGGCCGGCTGTGGCGCGGGCACGCAGCTGCTTGGGCGAGGGGGAGGAAGACGACAGAGGAGGAGGCGGGCTGGGCTGCTGCTGGGCTGCACAGTAACGGGCTACACAGGGAGGTAAGCGCTAGGTAGGTTCCCTTATCCTATTTCTTTTTCTATTTTCTGACATTTGTTTTGATTTAATAAAAATACTAAATCATTTTATTTACTTATGCCAATTTTTGTAGGAACTAGTGGTATTATTCCAGAGCTCCTCAACAAATGGCATAATTTTTGGACATATATTATATATATAACAAATATATATCCAATGCAAATAATTATGCATTAATTCCAAATGCCCAAAATAAATACTTATGGGCTCTTAAAAATATTGGTTTGATTTTTATCTCTGTCCAATATTTTCAGAGAGCAACAAGAGCATTTTCTTGGACCTTTTTGGAGCAATTTTTATTTGGGTCATTTCCAAAAAAATGATTTTGAGGGTTTCACAAATCCTCATTTCAAATTTAAATGGAATTTAAACATGATGCACAAATGACTAGCTAGTCTAGGTCATACCAGAACTAAGGATGTGACACAAGACCTGCGCGCCTGTTCCTTACCTGTTTCTTACTCAAGTGCTCTATCGCAAGAACATGGACAGTCTATTTTCTACTTTGTCGCTATAAGTGCACGAGTCCCACAGTCGTGTCGGGAGGTGGTAAGCCTAACCGACTGAGCCTCCATCACTATAAATTTTGTGTAAAAGAGAAGTAGTACTCCATCGGGTAGGTACTTCACCTAGTGAGCCCCACCACTAATTTTACAGAGTTGCTCGGGAGAAGCAATCGGATGGAGTAGCCAAGAGGCACTGTACATCAGAATAAAGTATACCAGCTCCTGCTAATGGTACACGCACTATAGATCCTGACTAGAGGTAGCGATTCCAGCTGTTATTAAATATATCTCGGCGCTGTTCGGTCGAACCGACGACCGAACCGAAATTTCGGTGCAAATAAACTTCGGTCAGCTAGTTTTCCATTGACCAATTGGTCAATATTTTGTTGGAACCGGAATTTTAGGTACACCGAGAAACCGACCCGATCGGTTCGGGGGAACCGAATGCCCAGCCCTACCCATGAGATCCCATCTAGGGGCCTTTTGCGGCGTCTCACCAGAGGGGGATTCCATCATGGAGGGCTTCTACATCAACACCATTGCCCTTCCGATGAAGCGTGAGTATTTTACCACAGACCTACGGGTCCATAGCTAGTAGCTAGGTAGCTTCTTCTCTCTCTCTCTCTCTTTGATTCTTAATACCATGTTCTCCTCGATGTTCTTGGAGATCTATTCGATGTAATACTTTTTTGTGGTGTGTATGCCGAGATCCGATGAATTGTGGATTTATGAGCAGCTTATCTATGAATATTATTTGAATCTTCTCTGAATTCTTATATGCATGATTTGATATCTTTGCAAGTCTCTTCGAATTATCGGTTTGGTTTGGCCAACTAGATTGGTTCTTCTTTGAACGGGGGTTCAATCTTGCAGTGTCCTTTCCCAGTGACAGTAGGGGCAACAAGGCACATATTGTATTGTTGCCATCGAGGATAAAAATATGGGGTTTTCATCATATTGCTTGAGTTAATTCCTCTACATCATGTCATCTTACTTAATGCATTACTCCGTTCTTTATGAACTTAATACTCTAGATGCATGCTAGATAGCAGTCAATGTGTGGAGTAATAGTTGTAGATGTAGAATCATTTCGGTCTACTTGAGACGAACGTGATACCTATATTCATGATCATTGCCTTCACTAGTAGAAAAGGGCCTTATGTTCAACTCTTTAGTCCAAGTTTGTAATAGAACCGGCACTAATGTGACCATTAGTGCCGGTTCCAACGGCTAGGTGGGCGGCTCTGATTATTACCGGTTCGTGGCGAACCTTTAGTACCTGTTCGTGCCACAAACCGGTACTACAGAGGTGGTGGGAGGCTTGTGTCAGGCTGCGGCCCCACCATGACCTATAGTACCGGTTCATGCTACGAACCGAGATTAGAAGTTCACCTTTAGTGCCGGTTCACATAACCAACCGGGACTACAGATATCACTATATATAGTGCTTCTTCTAGCCTGAGCCGAAGCCCTCTGTTTTCCCCTCCTCTCTGTTTTCTTCCCCTCTTGCTCGAGCTCCCATCTCCATTTTTGCCAAAATTTTCCAACATTTGAAGACACCCCATCCATCCAAGTGATCCCAAAGGTTAGCAACTCTGTCCTTTCATCTCTCATTGCTACATTAGCTCTTGCAATGCTCTATAAGTATAGTGATTTGTGGGTTTTTAGTTTGGGAGGAAATATATGTTGTAGTTTATTTGATTTATATACAATTTGAGGTCAAAATAACTCTTAGTTTGCATATGTAGGTGTCGTTTACTTAGTGCCTTCCCGTCTCTGTCCTAACCACCGTCGATCGCCCGCATCATCCCGTCGCCGACACCACCTTGTGGTGAGCCTCTTGTTCTTATCTTTATAATATAAGAAAAAAAATCATGTTTGTGTTATTTAGATATATAGTTACTTGTTTAATTATCTTACCCATACATTCTTTGTTATACATAGTGCCATGGTTTTGATATCCGTCCCTGTTGGCTCTCGTCCAGGTTATGATTCGTATGTGGTATATTCTCTTTTATAACTATTTGTTGCATTTCGTGTTTATGACAAATTGTGCCCATCAAGTCGACATAGATATTTTTATCTAGGAGGTATGTGAACCGAAAATTCCGACCCACCCTATTGTCGAGAGGTTAAATTTAGTTGAAAAAGAAAATGAGTATATGAAAGAAAATTTGAAAAGAATTGAGGAGGAGAAAATGGAATTGGAGTTGCATGTTGCCGATGTCGTCGATGATCACAAGATCAAGATGGAGAAAATGTGTTTGAAGATTAGAAAGATTAGAAAATATGCCATCGATAGTGAGGCTTAGTATCATTATGCTGTTGGATCAATTGTTACCTAAGTTGCGATCTTGATCGCATTTGTTGTTGCATTTAAATGCTTTAGCTAGAGAGTTATTTGTATTTTGTTTTATGAGAATAAGTGTTGTATGAACTTTATGTACGAACTTTATGTATGAACTTGTATTAATTTGGTCTATTCAGTGTTGTGTAAATGAAGATGACCCGGCAATGGATGTATGATGACCGATGCTCTCCCCAGTTCATTAATGGCGTGCATGCTTTTCTGCTTGCGGCTGAGGCAAACAAGCGGGCGGATGGTTTTATGCCTTGTCCATGTGCTAACTGTAAGAATGATCTGAATTACTCTAAGTCAAGAACCATTCATGTCCACCTATTTGAGTCCAGTTTCATGCCCCACTATAATTTTTGGACCAAGCACGGAGAAAGAGGGGTTATGATGGAAGACAATGAAGAAGAAGAGGACGACGACAACTATCCTGGCCATGGGTTCCCTGAATACGATGGTACAACAATGGGGGAAGAAGCTGAAGAAGAGGCATCAGATGAGCCCGCTGATGATCTAGGTCGGGCCATTGCCGATGCAAAGAGAAACCGCGCAAGTGAAAAGGAGAAGAAGAAGTTGCAGCGCATGTTAGAGGATCACAAGAAATTGTTGTCCCTGAATTGCGAAGCTGGCAAGAAAAAGTTGGGCACCACACTGGAATTGCTGCAATGGAAGGCAGAGAATCATGTATCTGACAAGGGGTTTGGAAAGTTGCTGATAATGTTAAAGAAGATGCTTCCAAAGGACAACGAATTGCCCGAGAGTACATACGAAGCAAAGAAGGCTATATGCCCTCTAGGATTAGAGGTGCAGAAGATACATGCATGCCCTAATGACTGCATCCTCTACCGCGGTGAGTATGAAGATTTGAATGTGTGCCCGGTATGCGGTGCATTGCGCTATAAGATCAGTCGCGATGACCCTAGCGATGTCTAGGGCGAGCGCCCCAGGAAGAAGATTCCTGCTAAGGTGATGTGGTATGCTCCTATAATACCATGGTTGAAATGTTTGTTACAAAACAAAGAGCATGCCAAGTGGATGCGATGGCACATAGAAGACTGTAAGAAAGACGAGAAGTTGAGAGTACCCGCTGACGGGTCGTAGTGGAGAAAAATCGAGAGAAAGTACTGGGAGGACTTTGCAAGTGACGCAAGGAACATATGGTTTGTTCTAAGCGCAAATGGAATTAATCCTTTTGGGGAGCAGAGCAGCAACCATAGCACCTGGCCTGTGACTCTAATGTATGTATAACCTGCCTCCTTGGTTGTGCATGAAGCGGAAGTTCATTATGATGCCAATGCTCATCCAAGGCCCTAAGAAACCGGCAACGACATTGATGTGTACCTAAGGCCATTAGTTGAAGAACTCTTATAGTTGTGGAATGAAAAAGGTGTGCTTGCGTGGGATTGCCGTGGAGAATCGACACCTATGGGATCAAAACGGGATCCCTACTATGGTTGTGGGGCGCGGGGTTGAGAGGAGAGCAGGATCGGAGGCCAATTCAGAGCACACAGGGCACTTACCCAGGTTCGGGCCGCGGCTTGCGTAATACCCTACTCCTGCCTAGAATCTCTATTTTGGTGTTCTTGTTGTTCTTGAGCTAGCTACGAAGAGCGTAACTTGTTCAAGGAGCCGAATCCCCCTCCTGGATGCCTTGGGCCTCCTTTTATAGGCAACGGGATCGCCATAGTGGTACTAGGAGGTGGCATCAGGGTACTGTGTTTAAGCCTATCGATAGCCATATGGGACAAGGCACATTAAATGTGAACCCACGTCCCGTCCGCTGCCGCTCCACCCTGCTTCGACACGCGCCCGAACCAGCAAGGCGTGTGGTGCCATGTAGACTAGCAGGAAGCTGAGGTGGCGCCATATAGGCTAGCAGGCAACTAAGGTGGCACGGTGGTAGGGCCTTCACGAAGATTTGCATGCCACCACATAGGCATGCGCTGAGTTGGCCCAGGAGCCCCCTGTTGACATGCAGGTGACTGCCAAGCTGGTGGGCTGGCAGCTGCATAGGGAATGGGGGAAGGACCGTGGCAGGCGTGGGCCTGGCGTAGATGTCACAGTTGTCCTTGGCAAGGGCCTTCCCGGGGCCCTGGCAAGGGTCTTGCCGCGACATCGTAGTCGTCCCCGACAAGGATGCTACCGGAGGTCTTGTGTGCTTCTTTGGCAAGGATCTTGCCGAGGTTCGTCGCCTTCTATTCCTCCTCTGATTTGGAGTATCTCTTGTCTTCACAAAGATCTGCATGCCACCACAGAAGTGCCCTCCCGAGCCCTGGTTCTAATGAGGTTGGGGGAACTTGGGCTAAAGGGTGGCGCGTCCTGCTGGCGTGGGGTTGGGCAAGTTGCCCCGGCAAGACTCTTGTCGAGGCCGTGGATCCTGCTCCGGCAAGGCTCTTGCCGGGGAGGATCGTCTTGCCCTCTTGATCTTCTGGTCTTGGCGCTGCGTTGATTGTTTCTGCAGCTCCGGCCCCTCCCCTTGCCCTGCTTAGTGTGGTCGTGGCCACGCGGCTTCTACTGCTCGTGTGCTTAGTAAGGGGTACAAAGTAGTGCCCCCACTTTAGTACACCGATAGGAGCCCATGGGCCTGGTCCACACATAAGCGTGGCGCGTTTGTTGGGCTAGCCCAATAACAGTGCATGGACAGGCGGGGTGGTTTTTCCACCGCAGTAAGTTTTCGCCCGCTGCGCTTCCCCACGATCCGTGTTGAATGCGTGATGTGGGGGTTGCGCGTGACGTCGGGGGCATGCGCGGAGCGGTTGCGGTAGGCATGCATCACGTCCAAATTAATGGTAAAGAGGCGGCCCATGCCTTCCCCATAAAAAGGAATAAACGCGGGCGCGCAGCTCATTTACCCTCTGCTCTTCCCCCAATCTTGGCATCGCCGTCCTCGTCTTCTTCTTCCTCAAGCCCCTGTTCGCCGCCGCTCCCCCCACTGCCCTCAGTCCCTTGCTCCCTCCCCAGCCGCCATGGCGCCTAAATCTGGCAAAGGCAAGGGCGCAGCCAAGGACACGAAGGGGAAGGAGATGCCGGAGAGCGAGGCGGCGGTGCGGCAGGCGCAGTCCGCCTACTTCGTCCCGTCGTCGGTCGATGCCTTCCAGCTCAGGGACTATTTCAGGCCCCTGTGGGGGCGGCGACATCGGCGCATCCCGCCACACGTGCCCTCCCAACAGATTGCGACTCGGGCGGCCAGGAAAGGTACCCATTCTTTGTCGACTTCTTCTACTGCGGGCTCTACCCCCCTTTTTCTGATTTCTTCAATGATATCAAGCGCAGTTTCGGCTTCAACCTACTGGACCTTACGCCAAACGCGGTGGCATACTTGGCGTGCTTTGCCCACCTCTGCGAGGGGTTCACCGTAGTAGTGCCCAGCACGACGCTTTTCCGCCATTACCCCCCCCCCCCCCGCGTCCAGCTTGGGGGCGCCCTTTCTTGAACCGTCGCCTAGATCCCGAGGGCCCAGGAAAGGGGCGCGTACCCAGATGGCGCCATGAAGGAGAGGTGGGAAGAATGGCGGGGCCGGTGGTGCTAGATCGTGGAGGAGGACCCGCCGGAGTTCTGTCGGAGAGTTCGTCAGGAGACGCTGCCCCGCGGCGCAGAATGGAGTGACCTCGACCCCAATGACAAGAAATTATCGATTGCCACCACCAGGATCCACCGCCTCCCCGAGGCCGGACTCACCCTGGAGATGATCGCGGCGGATTTCATCCGCCGCCGAATTGCTCCACTGCACAAGAAGGGGAGGCCTCCTGGGACTTCAGGAACGTGGCCGACATCATGAGGCTCCGCACCGGCCTGTAGAACAACCTCACGGTGCTGGGGCACTCCTGGTACTGCCGGAGGCTCTTCCAGCTCGACGTGTTCGCCGATGGCAGGGTGGAGAGGACTGGCAGGGCGGCGAAGTCCGGCAAGGTCGTCAAAGGGCCCTTGTTCGGGCTGCCGCCGGGTGTGGTCCCGCTGAGCAACAACACCCGGCAGGCTGAAATCCTCGCCATGATGCCAGCCTTCAAGGCACACGGTCTTGAGCCAAACTGGGTCGAGCCCCCAGCACAGCAGGTGCAGAACTTCTTCGACAACCAAGTCAAAGAACTATCCCATGATGAGCCAGTGCTCATCCAGGACACCATCCAGGAGGAGCTGGACTACATTGCCTACAGGGCGGTGGAGGCGGGGCTCGCCAAGCTGGCCGGTGATGCTGGCGTCATGGAGAACGAGGCCGCCGCGGCCGCGGAAGAAGAGGAACTCGCCCGGTGGGCGGAGTCCGCCCAAGGGGTGGGTGGTGGCGGAGAAGCCCCTCCTGCCAGGGATGTGGTAGAAGAATCATCTGAGGAGGAGGCCGAGGTTGTCGACCCCTCGGCCGCGAAGAAAAGACGCACCCTGCGTCGGGCCAGCTCTGGCAAGCCGGTCCGACGCAGCAGGGGCGAGCCGCGGAAGGTGGCACTGACGGGAACCGCGCGCGTGACGCGGGCCGCGGAGGTGAAGAAGAGAGTCGCGATGGAGAAGAAGACGGCGACTGCCTCTTCCTCATCCAAACGCTACCGGACTCCATCGCCTTCTCCCCCGGCAAGCGCGAACACGAACGTTGCCTTCGACTTTTCGTCCCTCGGCCCGAGGAGGAAAAGGAAGGCGACAGGCGAGGAGACAGAGGAGGAGTAAGCATCCTATCCCCGTCATTCCTGTCTTTCCCAGCAGAGTTGTTTGCTTATCTTGACTCGTTTTGTCTTGGCACAAACACGGAGACGTTGGCCCATCGGGTGAGGAAGAGGGCCAAGGCCTCTGCAAGCAGCCAGCCCCCGACAGGCACTCCAGGCGCACCGCTGGTGGTGGAGAGCAGCCCGGACGATAGCAGCCCGTGGCGCAGCCCCCGGCTCAGCCCCCAGTGTAAGTTTACCACCTATTCCTTGTCAACGAGTGCTGGGAAGGGTGATCTTTTTGGCACTGACCTTGTCGTGGATGCAGGAGAAGGACGACGGCAGGAGGACGCACTAGGGGCCACCCCCAACACGCCGCCCCCATCAACCACACCGCCCTGTGGGGCGTCCCCAGCAAGGTTGCCAGGCACCGAGCCCATGCACACGGAGGAAGAGGAAGGGAACTTAGGTGCTGGCGGGTCCGTCCCGGCACCAGAAGTTGGTGGGGAGAGGGCCACCTCTCCTCAACCTGGCACAGGTGAGCCCATTCCCCCCCTGTTTTTGCCATTTTCTGCTATTCTTCTTTTTTCTTTTTTTTTGTTTGGCTCTGCCTCATTCTCCAAACTGGTATCCAAGCATTCCCTCGGCGGACCAGGGGACCGCTGATGCCACCATCGAGGAGATCGCCAAGGATGCGGAGGCCGAAGCCACCAGATCGCCATCGAGGAAGCCGCCAAGGACGCGGAGGAGGCTGTCGCGGGGTCTGCCGAGGAGTCCGGCAAGGCCACCGATGAGGAGGCCGGAAAAGGGCCTACCAGGGACACCGACAAGCGGCGGGGACACCGGCAGGGGTGCTGCTGCCGAGGAGGAGGCTGGCAAGGGGCTTGCCGGGGACGCCGGTAGGGGCACTGCCGCCGAGGAGGAGGTGGTCGATGATCAACCCTCCTCCTCCGCTGCCTCCGGCTCAGGCAGGTACCTGAAGGTGGGCGACAACTTGTTCATCCGCCTTCCTGGAACGGCGAGCACCGAAGCGCCCACCGAGGGGGAAATTTTTGATGATGAGGTGCTTGCCGCCGCCGGGCTCGAGGTTGTTGACGAGCCGAGCTCTGGTGGCGGCTCCCAAGAGGAGCGGCTCCTCCAGGCCCTGAGTGCCAACTTCAACAAGCTCCAGGCGCTCCACCGCGCCCGTCTGGACTAGGCGAGGACCAAGGAGGCGGTGGTGAACAAAACGAAGGCTGACCTCGAGAAGCATGTCGCCGAGGCGCAGGACTGGTTCCGCCAGGCCCATGAAGAGCTGAAGGCCGCCCAGGAGCAGCTGGCTGAGCGTAAACAAGAGGTCGTCTTCAAGCAGTCCGACATCGAGAAGGCCCAGGAGGCAGCGAAAGCCCAAGCTAACAAGGACGAGGCCATCCAGTACCAACGCGAGGCCGCACTAAACTCCTATGAGGAGGATCTTGCCGCGCGCGAGGCGGCGCTTGCCGCCAAACTTTGCGGCAAGGATGAGGAGGTTGAGAAGCTTGCCGCGGCATGGACCCAAGAGCTGGAGCATAAGCACAAGGATGCGCTCGATGCCCAGGCCCTGGCCCATGGTAACAAAGTGAAGGAGTTGGAGACGGAGCGGGACAACCTGGCGAAGCGAACCCTGGAGCTGTCCTCGAAAAAGAACACGCTCAACGAGGCCATGGTCGAGGCACAATCCGAGGTCCTTAGCAGAGCTGAGCAGCTTTCCACCGCCAATGACACATCAATGACCTGGAGCTTAAGCTGGAAGGCCTTGAGGGGGCGCTCAAGGAGGCCAAAACCCAGGAGAGGACTCTGACCCAGCGCCTGGCGAAGGAGGAGCAGCTCCGAGCGAATGCGGCCGCCAATCTCAAAGACCAGGTTGATGGCGAGAAATGTTGGATCGGTCGCCTTGTCGCCATTACCAACAGAATCACCGAGCAACTGGCCAACATGAAGATTCCGGACGTGAAGTACACCCTGGAACCAAATCTAAGCCCCAACGCCAGCCTGACCATCTTCTTTGAGAGTGTCCTCAGGGCTCTGGAGAAGCTTCACTCCAATCGGGCGAGCTCCTTGGCTGACGAGGCCCGGATGCTTTGCCAGGGCGCCATGACCAAGGTCCTCACCAAGCTGGTGCACTGGAACCCCAACCTCGACTTCGATGCCTCGCTGGATAGCTTGCCGGGCGACATGGACCTTGCAGTGCTCGAGGAGCGCATCGAGCCCGTCATCAGCCGCATCAGCATGATCCAGAGGCTGGAGGGCCAGCGCCAGGACTAGACGCCCTGTTTCTTGCTGTCGCTACAGGTTCATGACCAAGACAATTCATATCTTTAGTTAGAACCGCAGCAAAATTGGTGTAATATGACTCTGCGGTACTTTTAATATGATGCATGTTATTTCCCTGTTCAACCTTTCTCTGTACGTCCACCCTACGCCTACTGGATAGGCTCGCCGGCTCGTCAACCCAAACCGCTACACTTTGAAGGACGGATCCTTTAGCGGCCGGCAGGGTGTGCTTGCCGCCGTGCGAGCCGCCTTGCCGTTCTCAGTGCGGTCGCCTGAACTGCCGAGCGGCCTCGAGACAGAGCGAGAGTGTTACCAATAGCGGAAGGCCACCCTGCCGCCCTCGACGCAGCCGCTCGATCTGTTGAGCAGACTCAAAACAGACCAAGAGCATTGCCGATAATGGAAGGGCCTCACTGCGTGCAGGTTTCCCGTACAGAGGAAAGATCTCCGAGGAAGATAACCTTGTATAAGAAATAATTATTCAAAGTTTTTGCATGACTTAACTTTTTCGTCATCGCGCGGACGTTTGCTGCATCTGATGGCAGGGTTGCTCGCTCGGTCGCCCTCTTCCTTGGAAGCCATGGCGACGAAGAACTACTGAAACAGCTCCCGAACCAGATTCTCTCAACTGGCACCCCCTACCTGGCGCGCCAAAGATGTCGGGGAGAATCGAAACCTATGGGATCAAAACGGGATCCCTACTACGGTTGCGGGGCATGGGGTTGAGAGGAGAGCAGGATCGGAGGCCAATTCAGAGCACACAGGGCATTTACCCAGGTTGAGGCCGCGGCTTGCGTAATACCCTACTCCTGCCTAGAATCTCTATTTGGGTGTTCTTGTTGTTCTTGAGCTAGCTACAAAGAGCGTAACTTGTTCAAGGAGCTGAATCCCCCTCCTGGATTCCTTGGGCCTCCTTTTATAGGCAAGGGGATCGCCATAGTGGTACCAGGAGGTGGCATCGGGGTACTGTGTTTAAGCCTATCAATAGCCATATGGGACAAGGTGCATTAAATGCGAACCCACGTCCCGTCCGCTACCGCTCCACCCAGTTTCGACACGCGCCCGAGTCAGCAAGGCATGTGGTGCCATGTAGACTAGCAGGTAGCTGAGGTGGTGCCATGTAGGCTAGCAGGCAGCTGAGGTGGCACGGTGGTAGGGCCTTCACGAAGATTTGCATGCCACCACGTAGGCATGCACTGAGTTGGCCCAGGAGCCCCCTGTTGACACGCATGAGCCTGCCCAGCTGGTGGGCTGGCAGCGCTGCATAGGGAATGGGGGCTGGACCGTGGCAGGCGCGGGCATGTCGTAGATGTCATAGATGTCCTCGGCAAGGGCCTTGCCGGGGCCCCGGCAAGGGTCTTGCCACGGCGTCGTAGTCGTCCCCGGCAAGGATGCTGCCAGAGGTCTTGTGTGCTTCTTTGGCAAGGATCTTGCCGAGGTTCGTCACCTTCTATTCCTCCTCTGATTTGGAGTATCTCTTGTCTTCACAAAGATCTGCATGCCACCACAGAAGTGCCCCCCCCCCCCGAGCCCTGGTTCCAATGAGGTTGGGGGAACTTGGGCTCAAGGGTGGCGCATCCTGCTGGCGTGGGGTTCGGCAAGTTGCCCCGGCAAGACTCTTGTCTAGGTCGCGGATCCTGTCCCGGCAAGGCTCTTGCCAGGGAGGATCGTCTTGCCCTCTTGATCTTCTGGTCTTGGCGCTGTGTTGATTGTTTCTGCAGCTCCAGCCCCTCCCCTTGCCTTGCTTAGTGTGGTTGTGGCCACGCGGCTTCGACTGCCTATGTGCTTAGTATGGGGTACAAAGTAGTACCCCTACTTTAGTACACCGACATGATGAGCACAAACAGGAAGAATTTGACCTACATGTGTTGCTGTTTGTGACCATCAATGATTGGCCTGCTCTCAGTAACCTTTCAGGAAAGACAAACGAGGGACACCGCGCATGCACACACTATTTGGATGATACCGACAGTATATATTTGGATAATTGTAATAAGAATGTGTACCTAGGACATGGTCAATTTCTTCCGAGCAGGTATCCGTAAGAAAGAAAGGCAAGCATTTCAAAGGTGAGCCAGATCACCGGACAAAGCCCTGCCATCGTACCGGTGATGATGTACATGATATGGTCAAGGATTTGAAGGCAATCTTTGGAAAGGGTCCTGGTGGACAATCTGTTCCGAAAGACACTGACGGCCGTGCACCCATGTGGAAGAATAAATCTATATTTTGGGACCTGCTCTATTGGAAAGACCTAGAGGTCCGCTCTACAATCGATGTGATGCACGAGACGAAGAATCCTTGCGTGACCCTGCTTGGCTTCTTGGGCGTGTATGGGAAGACAAAAGATACACCAGAGGCATGGGAGGACCAGCAACGTATGCACGGAAAGGACGACATATATACATCAGGGTCATGCCAGCTACGCTCTTACCAAAGAAGAGAAGGAAATCTTCTTTGAATGCCTGCTCAGTATGAAGGTACCGTCTGGCTTCTTGTCGAATATAAAGGGAATAATAAATATGGCAGAGAAGAAGTTTCAGAACCTAAAGTCTCATGACTGCCACGTGATTATGACGCAACTGCTTCCGGTTGCATTGAGCGGGCTTCTACCGGAAAACGTTCGATTAGCCATTGTGACGTTGTGTGCATTCCTTGATGCAATCTCTCAGAAGGCAATCAATCCAGAAATCATACCAAGGTTGGAGAATGATTTGGTGCAATGTCTTGTTAGTTCCAAGTTGGTGTTCCCACCATCCTTCTTCAATATCAACACACGTCTTCACCTATGCGAAGGTTTTGGGTCATGTATTTCTACAATATCCTTCTTCACAATATTACCGTTTTGGGTCCTGTATTTCTACACAATATGTTCCCCTTTGAGAGGTTCATGGGAGTCTTGAAGAAATATGTTCATAACTGTGCTAGGCCAGAAGGAAGCATCTCCAAGGGCCATGAAAATGAGGAGGTCATTGAGTTTTGTGTCGACTTTATTCCTGACCTTAAGCCAATTGGTGTTCTTGAATCGCGGCATAAGGGCAGACTGGGTGGAAATGGCACGCTAGGACCAGATAAAATAATATGTATGGACATGCATTCTCTCACTGAAGCACACTACACAGTTCTACAAAATTCTGCCTTGGTGGCTCCGTATATGGAGGAACACAAGAATATTCTAAGCTCCAAATACCCGGAGCAGTCTGAAGACTGGATTACACATGAACAAACGAGGACTTTTGCTTATTGGTTGCAGACACGTGTCATGCATGACGCCAATATTGAACATGACCTGTACTTGCTGTCCCAGTTACCATCTTTGAATATAATGACTTTCAGAGGGTACGAGATAAATGAGAATACATTTTACACGATCGCCCAAGATAAAAAGAGCACCAACCAAAACAGTGGTGTTCGCTTTGATGCAGCAACCATTAGGGGAAATGACACATATTATGGTTACATAGAGGAGATATGGGAACTTGACTATGGACTTGATTTGAAGGTCCCTTTGTTTCGGTGCAAATGGGTCAATACGACAGGAGGCAGCGTAAAGGAAGACCCGCAGTACGGAATGACAACAGTGGATCTCAACAATCTTGCGTATGCAGACGAACAATTCGTCCTAGCCAATGATGTGGCGCAGGTTTTCTATGTGAAGGACATGTCTACCAAGCCGAGAAAAAGAAAAGATAAGGAAGCGAATACATCATACGATGAGCCAAAGCGCCACATAGCTCTATTAGGGAAAAGAAACATCGTGGGAGTGGATGACAAGACAGACATGACAGAAGATTATGAAAAGTTTGATGAAATTGCTCCCTTCAGAGGGAATATTGACCCGAGCATCCAGTTAAATGATGACGATTGTCCATGGTTACGACGCAAAGGGACACACGTGAAGAAAAAGTTTCACACCAAAGACAGTAGGGAATCTTTGTAATAGTTAGGGTGTTGATGTGTTTTGCATTTGAAACGTGTACTTTTGTGCTTCGGACAAACATGCTCATTCAAAGCCACGTCATTAACTTTCAACCCTTTCTAACATCATTTGCTATTTTTCATGCATTTTCTGTTTTTTAGCTAAATGACCCTGAAATTGAAAAGCACTACAAATGAACTCTGAAAAGGTTGAAAGTTGGCATGGTATCATCATTTCAACCACATAGCATGTGCAAAAAAGAAGAGAGGGTTATGACAAAAATCGGGATCCACTTCATGTACAAAATGGACAATCTCTTTCGAAGTATCAGGGTTTTGGATGAAAATTCATCTGTTACAAAGGCATTTCATTTTTTAAATAACCTAAGTATTACCAAATTTAATATAACGATAAAACACACTAATATAAAACATAATAAAAAGAATCACTGAAAGCTCTATTTTAAAAGAAAAGTTATTCCCAAACTATATAGTGATTCACACAAATTTTAAATAATTCAAATTTAAACTATTCAAACATGAAAACTACTGACACTAACAAAAAGTTTGTAAGTTTTGGTACCTAAAGCAAAAATATTCACAAAGAAATTCTAAATACAACAAAAAATAACTCAATAATAAATTAAAGAAAATGAATCAAGCAGAAAAGATTTTGTTTAAAAGCCCGCCTACTGGGCCACAACGGCCTGCATACGACTAGAAACCTAACTTATAGTTGGGCCAGGATGCAGGCCCGCTAGCCCAGTAGGCCCAACAGGACAAAGTAGGAGAGATAAGCCCAGAAGGCCTGCTTAGAGAGGAGCTCGACATGGTAGCCACGACAGGGCTTATAAACCGGTGCGAGCTCCTCTCAACTAGCGAGGTGGGACTAAACATTGTGCACTACGGGTGGTAGTGCACCCCCTTTAGTACCGGTTGGAGCCACAACCCGATACTAAAGGGGTGCGCCTTCCCGCCGCTTGGGCTGGCCAAAATAGGCCTTTAGTACCGCTTGTTGGCTCCAACCGGCACTAAAGGTGCCTCCTATATAAGCAACCTTAAAAAATCAGTTTCTCATCTCCACTTCTCTGCTCTGCTTCGACATCGTCGCCGCCCCGTCCCGCGCCGTTGCCCATCGCCGTCCCCACCGGTTGCCGTCGCCGTCGCCGCCCCTGTCATCGTCAACGCTCCGGCCCGTCGTCGCCATCTCGTCACCGCCCCGTACGCCGCCGCCCCATCGCCGTAGCCCTATCGCCATCCCCGCCGCCCCATCATCGCGGTGAGCTTCTGCGCCCCGGCCGCCATGGCTACACACACGCACGGGCGCACGCGCGCGCACACACACACAGTAATTTTAGTTATAGAAATTAAATGTTTATAGAAATTTTAGTTATATATAGAAATGCTAGAATTTTTATATATAGAAATGTTTATAGAGAAATGTTAGTTATATATATAACTTTAGAAATTTTTCTGTTTTTTAGTTATAGAAATGTTAATAATTTTTATGTTTTTTAGTTATAGAAATGTTAGAAATTTTTCTATTTTTAGTTATAAAAATGTTAGTTATATAGAAATGTTAGAAATTTTAGAAATGTTAGTTTTAGTTAGATGAATTAGCTAAATCACAATCCAAACATTTAAAATGTTACATTTAAATTTGCATATAGTATTTGTTCTCGACGTCAATGATGCCCGGCCCGCATCCTCGACGTCGACCCGTTCGCGACGACGTCCTGCTTTAGAGGAGCCATGTCTGCAACTGGGCTCCGTCGGGCTGGCACTGGGAGGTGCTACCTTCAGGGGCGTGCCGCTTGGGGAGGAGCCGACCCTGGGTCCTGTCGTCGACCTAGAGCTCCTATGGTGGCGTTCGTGTGGGACACTTTCGGTGCGGAGGGAGCCGGCCCCGCCGGAGGTGGTACGTCGCCATGTTAGGAAGGAGATCGAGCACGTCCGTCGCTACATGGCTGCTATGGACGTCAGGTTCTCCAATACGTGGCAGGTTCTTCGGGGATCTCACCCGAGATATGATCCTGTGGTGGTTCCTTCTCTTTGGGTGTCCACTGCCCGCGCCTCAGGAACCGCGAGTGAACTAGATAATTTGATAGTATTCGATCTATATTAGCTAGCGCTAGTGATGTATTCGATAGTATTCGAGACGATGTGTATCGAGATTATATATATTATTTGATAATATTTGAGACGATGATGTATTCAAGATTATATTCGATGATGCATATTAATTATCTACTATGATTCAGTTTTTCTTTCGAGATGCATATATATTATCTACTATTATTCGAGATGCTTATCAATTATCTACTATTATTTGATATGCATACTAAATTGTTTTATATTCCTTCTGGATTAGTTAAATAAAAGCTATGGCGGAGAGATGAAGGACAAGAGGCTATGTTCGATCTCATACACTCCACGAGCCGGCCAGATGACGATCTGAATGAAGAAGATGACTGCTCCCAATATCTGAACAATACTGGGGAGGGTGATATGATATTCGATCGAGACGACCGAATTGATGAAGTGCAGAACTATGACGATGATCTTGAAATAGCAAATACCGGTGAGGTACATCTTTATAGAAGCAGGCATCTAGTGATCATCACGTGTTTTAAAATGATTTTGTATATATATATTAACGAATCAAGATCTTTCTTCTTTCAGGCCTCCGGATCAAGCAAATCGTCTGCAGGGAGAGTGTGAGGCCCGGCCAAAAAGTTGAAGGAAGGCATAAAGTACAACATATATGCCATCAAAGATAATGGCGAACCAAGCGAGCCTAAGAAGAATGCGGACAAGTTCATTCATCGGTGCAGTGTTCTTGTGTAGGACCAACTCCCGATCTCCATTCAAGAATGGAAAAAGCCAGCAAAGCCATGTCCAGATCTTACTTTTGTTGTTTATAGAGCCAAAAAACTGCTTTGGGAAGCTCTCATTTTACATTTCACGCTACCAGATCATTTCACAGCTGAAGATGTGGAGAAAGTCAAGAACGCTGCTCTTAGGAAGACGGCGGTTGCATTCAACAACCACAAGAAAGCTGTATGGGCCGCGTACGTCAAAGGAGGAAAGAAGACTCCAGAATTCACGGGAACACTAGAGAAGCAAAAAGATCACTAGGAAGATTTCGTGAAATTCAAGGAATTGGAACTAGCTAAGGAACGGTTGAGAATAAACACGATCAATGCCACGAGAATGGAGCAGTTCCATAGGCTGGGGCCAGGTGGCTACGCGGTGGCCCAGTCTAAGTGGGATAAGTCTGAGGAAGAGCTGCAGGCTGCAGGGGTTGTTCCAATTACATTGAGATGCCCCTCCAGGTGCAGGACTTGGTTCTATGCGCATGGGGGGCATTGGACCCAAACACAGGCCAGGTTTTGAAGAAGGCAAGTCTTAAAGGAGTCGAGGACAAAATACTTGTTGCAATAGAAGAGGCTCGAACGGGGGTGTTCACGCCCAACAGAGAGAACGACGAGCTTACGCGTGCCCTGGGAAATCCTGAACACCTGGGAAGAACACGAGGCGTAGGCGTTGTTCCGTGGTATGAGGGGTTTTCAGATTGGAACGCCGACTACAGAGGTCGCGCCAGAAGGAAGATGGAGGAGGAGAAGAGGAGGAAGCTGGAGGAGGAGCAGAGGAAGCAGGAAGCAGAACGGCTTAAAGGCCTAGAACTTTCGCACGCGGAGTTGGCAAGCCTATTACAGCGGCAGCAGCAGCAGATTGACGAAATCACCAGCCAGGGAAGGGGGTCTTTGCAGCGGCAGGAGGTAGTAGATCCATCATTGGATAGCACCGTCCCATCCATTCCGAGAAGCAGCGTGGGTTCCGCACCGGGCCATGAGGCACTGCTGGATACATACCCTGTGGATAACGTCACTAAGAACACTAATTGTGAGCTACATACATTAGTGAAGAACATATCCATCAAGGTGGCGGTTTGCTTATACAACCCCCCTGAAGCAACCTTCCATTGCAATCCGATTCCAGTGGGCTATGCTCGTGTCGGGGTGGATGAAGTGGTGGCAGAATATAGGGGGCTACAGCTTGACATTCCTGGAGGTGACGACGAGCGCACACTGGGAGAGGCATTACATCGTATCGTTTTATGGAGAAAGATTGCATCGTATTTCCAAGGCCACCGACACTGCGTCAGCCGGCTCCTCCTCCAAGTCCGCCACCGCGTCAGCAGTCGACTCCAGATCCTCCAAGTCAGGCACCACCTCTGCAGACTCCTGCTCCTCCAAGTCCGCCAACGCGTGAGGCCACTCCTCCTACTCCAAGTCCGACACTGCTACATCTTGAGCTTGTGTTGGTTTTCCATGAAGAGGAAAGGGTGATGCAGCACAGTAGCGTAAGTATTTTCCTCAGTTTTTGAGAACCAAGGTATCAATCTAGTAGGAGGCTCCTCAAAAGTCCCACGCACCTACACAAAAAACAAGAACCTCGCAGCCAACGCGATAAAGGGTTTGTCAATCCCTTCACGGAAACTTGCAAAAGTGAGATCTGATAGAGATAATATGATAAGATAAATATTTTTGGTATTTTTTGTGATATAGATTGGAAAATAAAAGATGCAAATAAAAGTAGACGGAAAACTTATATAATAAAAGATAGACCCGGGGGCCATAGGTTTCACTAGTGGCTTCCCTCAAGATAGCATAATTATTATGATGGGTGAACAAATTACTGTCGAGCAATTGATAGAAAAGTGCATAGTTATGAGATTATCTAGACATGATCATGTATATAGGCATCACGTCCGAAACAAATAGACCGACTCCTGCCTGCATCTACTACTATTACTCCACACATTGACCGACTCTTGCCTGCACCTAGAGTATTGAGTTCATGAAGAACAGAGTAACGCATTAAGAAAGATGACATGATGTAGAGGGATAAACTCATGCAATATGATATAAACCCCATCTTTTTATCCTCGATGGCAACAATACAATACGCGTCGTTTCCCCTACTGTCACTGGGATCGAGCACCGCAAGATTGAACCCAAAGCTAAGCACTTCTCCCATGGCAAGAAAGATCAATCTAGTAGGCCAAACCAAACTGATAATTCAAAGAGACTTGCAAAGATAACCAATCATACATAAAAGAATTCAGAGGAGATTGAAATATTTCTCATAGATAAACTTGATCATGAACCCACAATTCATCGGATCTCGACAAACACACCGCAAAAAGAGTTACATCAAATAGATCTGCAAGAAGAGGCAGGAGAACTTTGTATTGAGAATCAAAGAGAGAGAAGAAGCCATCTAGCTAATAAGTATGGACCTGAAGGTCTGTGGTAAACTACTCACTACTCATCGAAGAGGCCTTGGTGGTGATGGAGAGGCCCTCCATGGTTGATTCCCCCTCTGGCGGAGCGCCGACAAAGGCTCCAAGATGGGATCTCGCGGATACAGAAGGTTGCGGCAGTGGAATTAGGTTTTCGTGGTGCTCCTGGATGGTTTCAAGGTACATAGATATATATAGGAGGAAGATGTAGGTCGGTGGACGCTCGAGGGGCCCATGAGGGTGGGGGCACACCCACCCTTACAGGGCACGCCGGGCACCCTCGGGGCCACCTCGTCCGCTTCTTGACGTCCACTCCAAGTCTTCTGGTTTGCATTTGTTCCAGAAAGATCGTTCCCGAAGGTTTCATCGCGTTTGGACTCAGTTTGATATTCCTTTTCTTCAATATACTGAAATAGGCAAAAAAAAGTAATTTGTGTTGGGCCTTCGGTTAGTAGGTTAGTCCCAAAAATGATATAAAAGTCTAAAGTAAAGCCCATAAACATCCAAAGTAGATAATATAATAGCATGGAATAATAAAAAATTATAGATACGTTGGAGACGTATCAAGCATCCCCAAGCTTAATTCCTGCTCGTCCTCGAGTAGGTAAATGATAAAAACAGAATTTTTGATGTGGAATGCTACCTAGCATAATTCTCAATGTAATTTTCTTTATTTTGGCATGAATGTTCAGATCCAAATGATTCAAAATAGAAGTTCATATTGACATGATAAACAATAATACTTCAAGCATACTAATAAAAGTAATCATGTCTTCTCAAAATATCATGGCTAAAGCAAGTTATCCCTACAATATCATATAGTCTGGCTATGCTCTATCTTCATCACACAAAGTATTTAATCATGCACAACCCGATGACAAGCCAAGCAATTGTTTCATACTTTAGTATTCTCAAACTTTTTCTACTTTCACACAATACATGAGCGTGAGCCATGGACATAACACTATATGTGGAATAGAATGGTGGTTGTGGAGGAGACAAAAAAGAGGAAGATAGTCTCACATCGACTAGGTGTATCAACGGGCTATGGAGATGCCCATTAATAGATATCAATGTGAGTGAGTAGGGATTGCCATGCAACGGATGCACTAGAGCTATAAATGTATGAAAGCTCAACAAAAGAAACTAAGTAGGTGTGCATCCAACTTGCTTGCTGACGGAGACCTAGGGTGTTTTGAGGAAGCCCATCATTGGAATATACAAGCCAAGTTCTATAATGAAAAATTCCCACTAGTATATGAAAATGACAACATAGGAGACTCTATTATGAAGATCATGGTGCTACTTTGAAGCACAAGTGTGGTAAAAGGATAGTAGCATTGTCCCTTCTCTCTTTTTCTCTCTTTTTTTCTTTTTTTATTTGGCCTTTCTCTTTTTTTATATGGCCTTTCTCTTTTTTTTTGTAAAGTCCGAAGTCTCATCCCGACTTGTGGGGGAATCATAGTCTCCATCATTCTTTCCTCAATTGGGACAATGCTCTAATAAATGAAGATCATCACACTTATATTTACTTACAACTCAAGATTACAACTCGATACTTAGAACAAAATATGACTCTATATGAATGCCTCCGGCGGTGTACCGGGTTATGCAATGAACCAAGAGTGACATGTATGAAAATCATGCTGGTGGCCTTGCCACAAATACGATGTCAACTACATGATTATGCAAGAGCAATATGACAATGATGATGTGTGTCATAATAAACGGAACGGTGGAAAGTTGCATGGCGATATATCTCGGAATGGCTATGAAATGCCATAATAGGTAGGTATGGTGGCTGTTTTGAGGAAGGTATATGGTGGGTGTATGGTACCGGTGAAAGTTGCGCGGCACAAGAGAGGCTAGCAATGGTGGAAGGGAGAGAGTGCGTATAATCCATGGACTCAACATTAGTCATAAAGAACTCATATACTTATTGCAAAAATCTATAAGTAATCAAAAACCAAGAACTACGCGCATGCTCCTAGGGGTATAGATTGGTAGGAAAAGACCATCGCTTGTCCCCGACCGCCACTCATAAGGAAGACAATCAATAAATAAATCATGCTCCAACTTCATCACAAAGCGGTTCACCATACGTGCATGCTGCGGGAATCACAAACTTCAACACAAGTATTCCTTAAATTTATAATTACCCAACTAGCATGACTCTAATATCACCATCCTCATATCTCAAAACAATTATCAAGCATCAAATTGATCATAGCATCCAATTCACTTTCTATGATAGTTTTTATTATACCCAACTTGGATGCTCATCATTCTAGGACCAATTTTATAACCATAGCAAATACCATGTTGTTCTAAAAGACTCTCAAATTAATATAAGTGAAGCACGAGAGATCAACAATTTCTTCAAAATAAAGCCACCACCGTGCTCTAAGAAATATAAGTGAAGCACTAGAGCAAAAATTATCTAGCTCAAAAGATATAAGTGAAGCACATAGAGTATTCTAATGAATTCCAAATCATGTGGGTTTCTCCCAAAAGGTGTGTACAGAAAGGATGATTGTGGTAATCTAAAAATCAAAGACTCATATCATACAAGACGCTCCAAGCAAAACACATATCATGTGGTAAATAAAAATATAGCTCCAAGTAAAGTTACCGATAAACGAAGACGAAAGAGGGGATGACTTCCGGGGCATCCCCAAGCTTAGGCTTTTGGTTGTCCTTGGATATTGCCTTGGGGTGCCATGGGCATCCCCAATCTTAGGCTTTTACCACTCCTTATTCCATAGTCCATCAAATCTTTACCCAAAACTTGAAAACTTCACAACACAAAACTCAACAGGAAATCTCATAAGCTCCGTTAGTGCAAGAAAGAAAAACCACCGCATAAGATACTGTAATGAACTCATTCTTTATTTATATTGGTGTTAAACCTACTGTATTCCAACTTCTCTATGGTTCATACCCCCCGATACTAGCCATAGATGCATCAAAATAAGCAAACAACACACGAAAAACAGAATCTGCCAAAAACAGAACAGTCTGTAGCAATCTGTAACTTTCGAATACTTCTGAAACCTTAAAGCGCATACCAAAATAGTACGTCCTAGGCAATTTTTCTATTGATCTACATCAAAAATAATCAATGCAAAAGCACGTTTCTGTGATTTACTGAATTTTTTCTCGTGCATGCAAAGTTTCTGTTTTTCAGCAGAATCAAACTAACTTTCACCCAAGGTTATCCTATAGGTTCTACTTGGCACAAACACTAATTAAACATAAAAACACATCTAACCAGAGACTAAATAAATTATTTATTACTAAACAGGAACAAAAAGCAAGGAACAAAAATAAAATTGGGTTGCCTCCCAACAAGCGCTATCGTTTAACGCCTCTAGCTAGGCATAAAAGCGAGGATAGATCTAAGTGTTGCCATCTTTCATTTTTAATTTCTTAGCGGAGTCACACTCGAATCCGGAAGGTTCTTTACGTTTCTCTTCATATTCGGAAGTTTTTAGATCTAAAGAATCCAACCGCTTATTGTAAAGGGTAATCAACATATTCATGCGGTGAAGATGTCCGCTAATGCTCTTGAGGGGTTCAAGAGACTTTTGTAAAAAAAATGTTACTTCGCAGATCTTTCCGAAAATTTGTGTTTCTACTTGGGTAGGATGCGCCCCCCTTTTGAGATACTATTCCCACTATTCCCTCAATAATTCCATGCGCAAAATTCGGATCAATTTCAGTAAAGTTACCCTTGGCAACACAATCCAAGAGTTGTCTGTGATACATATCTAGTCCAACATAAAAATTATGAAGTAAGATCCTAATATTCACCTCTAAGGTGCAGTTACGATAAGATTCTATCATCCTATACCAAGCATCTTTTAAGTTTTCTCCTTGTCTTTGCTTGAAGTGAAGAACTTCAAACTCGAGAGACCAAGGAGCGGACAAAGGACTAGCCATGATAACGAGATAAACAACTAACACATGAGCACACAAAAAGGGAAGCGAAAGAGAGAGGAGAACGGGAAAGAGAGGGCGAATAAAACGGCAAGGGTGAAGTGGGGGAGAGGAAAACGAGAGGCAAATGGCAAATAATGTAATGCGAGGGAGATGAGTTTGTGATGGGTACTTGGTATGTCTTGACTTGAGCGAAGACCTCCCCGGCAACGGTGCCAGAAATCCTTCTTGCTACGTCTTGAGCTTGCGTTGGTTTTCCTTGAAGAGGAAAGGGTGATGCAGCGCAGTAGCGTAAGTATTTCCCTCGGTTTTTGAGAACCAAGGTATCAATCCTGTAGGAGGCTCCTGAAAAGTCCCACACACCTACACAAACAAATAAGAACCTCGCAACCAACACGATAAAGGGGTTGTCAATCCCTTCACGGAAACTTGCGAAAGTGAGATCTGATAGAGATAATATGATAAGATAAATAATTTTGGTATTTTTTATGATATAGATTGGAAAATAAAAGATGCAAATAAAAGTAGATGGAAAACTTATATAATAAAAGATAGACCCGAGGGCCATAGGTTTCACTAGTGGCTTCTCTCAAGATAGCATAATTATTACGGTGGGTGAACAAATTACTGTTGAGCAATTGATAGAAAAGTGCATAGTTACGAGATTATGTAGGCATGATCATGTATATAGGCATCACGTCCGAAACAAGTAGACCAACTCCTGCCTGCATCTACTACTATTACTCCACACATCGACTGACTCCTGCCTGCATCTAGAGTATTAAGTTCATGAAGAACAGAGTAACGCATTAAGAAAGATGACATGATGTAGAGGGATAAACTCATGCAATACGATATAAAACCCATCTTTTTATCCTCGATGGCAATAATACAATACGTGTCGTTTCCCCTACTGTCACTGGGATCGAGCACCGCAAGATTGAACCCAAAGCTAAGCACTTCTCCCATGGCAAGAAAGATCAATCTAGTAGGACAAACCAAACTGATAATTCGAAGAGACTTGCAAAGATAACCAATCATACATAAAAGAATTCAGAGGAGATTCAAATATTTCTCATAGATAAACTTGATCATAAACCCACAATTCATCAGATCTCGACAAACACACCACAAAAAGAGTTACATCGAATAGATCTGCAAGAAGAGGAAGGTCAACTTTGTATTGAGAATCAAAGAGTGAGAAGAAGCCATCTAGCTAATAACTATGGACCCAGAGGTCTGTGGTAAACTACTCACAACTCATCGGAGAGGCCTTGGTGGTGATGGAGAGGCCCTCCATGGTTGATTCCCCCTCCGGCGGAGCACCGGCGAAGGCTCCAAGATGGGATCTCGCGGATATAGTAGGTTGCGGCGGTGGAATTAGGTTTTTGTGGTGCTCCTGGATGGTTTCGGGGTACGTATATATATATAGGAGGAAGAAGTAGGTCGGTGGACGCTCGAGGGGCCCACAAGGGTGGGGGGCGCTCCCACCCTTATAGGGCGCACCGGGCACCCTCGTGGCCGCCTCATCTGCTTCTTGACGTCCGCTCCAAGTCTCCTGGTTTGCATTTGTTCCAGAAAGATCGTTACCGAAGGTTTCATCGCGTTTGGACTCCGTTTGATATTCCTTTTCTTCGATATATTGAAATAGGCAAAAAAACAACAATTCGGGCTGGGCCTCCGGTTAGTAGGTTAGTCCCAAAAATGATATAAAATTGTAAAGTAAAGCCCATAAACATCCAAAACAGGTAATATAATAGCATGGAACAGTCAAAAATTATATATACGTTGGAGACGTATCAGGCACCGCGTGAGCCCACTCCTCCTCCTCCAAGTCGTCCGGCACGGCGTCAGCCGAGGACTCCTCCTCCAAGTCAGGCACCGCGCAAGCCGTCTCTGCCGCCTCAGCAGGCTCCGCCGCCTAAGCAACAGCGGAAGAGAGCCGCTGCAACTATGGCGGCTGGCGGTACAAGTAAAGGAGGCAATAGATTCCAATATGGTCCAAGCCTCGCGCCTCTTCCGCAGAGGCCTTATGACATGAGCGAAGAGGAAAACGCAGCCGAAGTCAGGAGACAATTGGACGCCCATTTTAGACCGAAACCGCCACCGCCGCCAAAGGAAAAAGTGCCTGAGCATGCCATTGAGCACTTTATTCGTATGGCTAAAGCACTAGCTCCCATGTGTGTTGACTCAGACTATGAGCGCCAAATCAGGAAGGCGCATGAGTGCTAAAAGAAGGAGTCGAGCTCAAGCTCCAGCCAAGCAGCTGCGAAGAAAAGCGGGAAAATTGTTCCCCAGCTGGGAGAACAGGCGGTGCAATCGATCCCCCCGCTCATTGTACCATCAAAACATGTGAGTACCGGCTATGATCTTCCGGTAATAACCGACGATCATAGAAGGATGGCTGAAGAGGTCGGTGTCACTGTGGAACAACTCCTAGAGCTCAAGCCCACACCATTTATTACAGAGGCGGAAATAAAACGGAAATATGCCCGCGGCAAACCTCTGGTCAAGCCTGAGGAGGTCAAGAAGCTCTCAACGAGAATGTATCAATTACATGAATGGTACATGAAAGTTACCAAGACTACCAATCGAGAGTCCCTCATGATGAAAGTCAAGGCAGATCATTACTACCATGAGAATGCTCTGTATGTTGAGTTTACAGAATTGTTTCAGTTATTCAATCAAGACACGCTCGACAAATCTCTCGTCAGTTGCTATTGTCTGTAAGTGGGTTTTTTGTAATTTAATTAAGTCTCTAGCTACTTGTAGTGCTCGTTGATCATTACCTGTAATATTATCCTCACTATATTCTTTTCTGTGGTATTATGCAGAATGGAGATCTATGAAATGAAAAAAGGTGGACGCTATGGCATTGGGTTCATTGACCCAAATACCGTTAATCAAGTGACATGGTCAAAGCCATTCTATAAACAAGATACAGAGACTAGCTTCCTAGAGTTCTTGAAGCGCCTAAATATCAATCGAGATATACTAGTTACCACTTCGGGTGAGTCACACTGTCTTGTACTACAAATTCTGTTTTTTCTTATTAGCTAGATGTTAATTAATAAGTGTATAGGGTTTAGGGTAGTTGATGAGTGTTATGCACATGCCCGCTTAATTTTTATACATGCAAACGTGTGTGCTTGCAGTTACCATTGGATCTTGTTAATCATTCGAGTTGAAGATGCTGAAGTTGAAGTTCTGGACATGCTACTTAAACCACCCGAGGAGTACGAAATCGTGAAGGGGATAGTCAACAGGTAATTTCAACCATCATCAAACTATATGTCGGCCTCTTTAGTTTGTCATTTCCTGATATCAACTAATTAATAACTCCTTTATTCATTTTCTCTGCCGGCGGGCAGGGCTTGGCAAAAGTTTAGGAAAGTGGTTCCAGGCGAATGGGAAGAAAAACTGTATTGGTTTCGACCCAACGTATAATTAATTAAGTAGTACTAGCTAGCTATCATCTCTTTAATTCTAGTTTTAATATACCATTAGTTATCATGCTTGATTAATTATTATCTGATTGAATTCTATTCTCGTAAAGTGCATGAAGCAGTTGCGGAGAATGATCTATGTGCATACTACATTTGCGAGAACATTTGCATGATGGCGTCCGAAAGGAGCAGAGATGATAGACAGCAATGGGTACGTCGCCAGAGTACTATTCACAATTTTTACATCATTATCGATATCTAATATATATATATATATATACACACAACTAATACACGCGTATTTGATCTCCTTCTTTAAAGTTCCAGGACGTGCGGGAGAAGCTCCTACTAGCGGATCGCCTACAAGCACTTCAAGAAGAAATAGCGAGATTTTTGCTCGACCAGGTCATAGATCCCAATGAGAATTCCACTGCCCGCTACCACTGGAGTAATGCCTCCATGTAGGAGAAATTTTATATATATACCAAATTGTATATATATATATACATGTGTATGTGTGAATGGTGATGTGCAGAATAAGACTCTTAAGGGTGTTATCATTATAGACCCACCCTATATATATATAGGGCTGGACTATTCTGTTACCCATAACAGAATATTATTCTGTTACCCCGTGCCCCTTATAGAAGCCGAATCGGTACGACAAAAAGAAACGAGCCCACCCCAAAGCCCAAAACAAAACACATTAGGTTCGAGCAGATCCCACCCACAGAACAAGCCTCCCCCCAAAAAACCTCGTCGTCTCCCTCCCACGCCGGCACCGCCCACCCCCGCGCACCGGCCACCGCCCTCCCCGTGCACTGGTCGCCTCCCTCCCCCGCGCACCGGCCGCCTGCCTCCCCCATGCTCCGGCCGCCTTCCTCCCCTCGCTCCGGCCGCCTCCCTCCCCGTGCTCTGGCCACCTTTCTCCCTGAGATCCAGCCACCTTCCCCGCGAGGTCCCGTGGTCGCACCGCCGCCGCCCAGCCCCTCCGTCCGCAAGCGAGGGCTTTGGGCCGCCCTCCTCGCCCCAGGTGCCCGGCTGGCTGTCGGCGGCAGAAGCGTGGTGGCGGGTGCTTGCGTGTTGGGGTACTGGTGTGCTGCTTCTCCGGCGAGGACACCTTGCTACACCGGCACCGCCACTCATCTCCATTTTCTCTGGTATATTTCTGTAGTAGTTCTTCACTGTGCACAAAAAAGACCAGCAGTTCAATTACTATAAATTACTAAATTCCTTAAGCTGGCCTCCTCTCGTACTTCAGATTTTCAATATTGGTCTAGTCAGTATGGTGAAGATGAAGTTCCTTTTTTAACTTCTCCGGTTAATATACATGAACATGGTCATCTTTTTTACATGTACTAACATCAGCTCATTCAGAGTTGTTTCATGTGCTTGTAACACAAATCAGTTCAAAATCTCGAGAGAAGTAAGCTCAAAGAAAAAAATACAGAAGTTCGAAGCCGAGATGTTTGCATATGTTTTGTTGAATTGAATTCCTTCCTAAAAAGAACTAAAGGAGGTTAAAAAAGCATGGTTGTATTTTCTTATGTGGTTTTCCCCTTCAATTACAGGAAAAGGGCAACTACATATTTTACAACGTTTCAGCTACAAAAGATACATCAGTTCAAATGAGAAAAAACATCAGTTCGAAAAATATATAAAGGAGGCTGTGAGCCAAAATAACTGATATTTTTGTTCTGTTTAATTTTTCAGCTGAAAAAGAGAACAATTTCTCTCTATCTATCCTTCTTTTTAGGAAGATTGGGATGGGAGTCGATGAGGGGGGGCAAAGTGTGTTGTTGCTTCTACAATTTCAAACATGAATTTGAGAAAAGTTATTCCTTGGCTAAGTTCAAAAAAATTCATTCTGTGAAGTTCAGCTATTCAGCCATGAACTACTAAATGGTGGAGTTGCATTTTGTTTCTTTAGTACATACATGATTGAATGTAATCAATGGAACATATGTCGAATCTCCAAGATAGATTTCATATTTATTTTCTTGCAAGTAGCAAATCTTTTCGTGGACCAGTACAACTTCTGTACGACCTTTTGTTCACAAATCTTGTAGTATTGTTTCTACATGAATCTTTTTAGTACTTTATACGGCAAGTGTGGTCCATTTGTAAAATTATGTGAATGAGTAGCATAAATAAATAAAATATGAAAAGAGGCATCCTTCACTCTTGCAGTCTTGAAGGTAATTAAGTGCCTTTAGAAATTCTAACAATCCATCCCAGACTAAGCAAAACAGTACATGTTAGTTTTTAAAAAGAAATCTAGTATAAGTTGATCAACGTTTTAATTCTTTTCACTATATATGCACTTCATTATAGTCAACCATTGGTTAATTTTTCAGCTGCAAGTGAATAATGATTTTGCATTGTTGAGAAACACCTACCAGAATGTGGTTCAGAAACAAAAGTAAGTTAAAGAGAGGGGGTGTGGTCACGGAACCCTGATGGTGCACTCACGTTGCTAACTGAAATGTTCACTATTTTGTATACCACTATTGCATTGTGATATCTATCTAACTAGGCCGAAGGTTCTTAAGGGTGTCCTGATTTGGTCAACATGTTCTCTGTTTATTATGTTTTATTGTCTGCAGTACATTCCAACTTGGCGTGATTCACATCATCGTTAGCACCATGTTCGCTGGCAAGACCACTGCGCTTCTCTGCCAGCACCGACAGGTACTCACCCCGTCCCATCTCTTGTTTACTGCTTCATTTTGCATTGCTAAAATACAGAAAAAACAAGTGAGTTCAAATTGAAAAAAAAATAAGAAGCTAGATGTTTAAAAAAAATCAGAAGCCGTTTTAGTGAATCTATATTGAAAATTAACTCATGTTTTAGTGAACCAGAACTAGTTTGTACTTTTTGCTTGATGCGTGTTCATGAGCAGTTCGAAACGTGTACTTGTTCCCTGCTTTGCTATAACACTTGTTAGATTGCTATCCAAAAAATGTCATGTATTCCTGAATTTGCTGCTGGTGTAGCAGCCCAGTATATATTTTATCATCAGTTCATAAAGGAAAGCTGAATCAGTGCAATGTGTGTGTTAAAAAAATTAGTTTTATATTGTATGGTAGTTCGCTGTATAGAAAATTTGTAATAGTTTGGCCAGAATAAAGTTCGCATAGTTCAGACTTGCGAGGCAGTAATGTTCAGTGAGAGAAAACCATCAGTTTAAATATATATGCAGGAGGTTGAGAGCATAAAAAATGTGATTTTTTTGATGCGTTTAATTTTTCAGCTGTAAGAGAGAAGAATTTATCTCTTGTCTATCTTGCTTCTCAGGAAAATTGGGCAGGGAGTCAAGAAGCCGGGCAAAAATGTGTTGCTGCACAAGCACCTACAGTTCCCGGTGGTCGCCTTGGCCGCACTTGGCCATGAGCTCGTCCACCATGGTGACTGGCAGCCGTCCAAGTGGAACGCGGACATTAGTCCAAGCAGAATTTGGGACGGCTTCTGGGCAACTGCAGGTTAGAAAGTTCAACATCTGATAGGAATTCAGTGCAGAGAAATGTAGTTTAGAAATTCATCTTCTGTTCTCCCCCACCCCCCCCAAAAAGTTTTTCTTCTAAAGCTTGAAGCGAATGGGCTAAGAAGTGTTATAAGAAATTGTTTTGGTTCCGTATATACATTCCATAGGAGAAGATGCATCATGCTGAAAAGCTTGGTTCGGTGTGTGGCCTAGAGTAGCATGAGACTCTAATGTTCTCTGAACATATTCAGAGTTTAACTAATTCAGTGCAAGTTTTGCTTATGAAAAACTGACATTTTCTGCATGTACTAATCCATTTCAACTGTGGGTGTGTTTAAAAAAGAGTTCAACATGTACTAAAAATGCCTTCAAAAAACGAAGAGTAAATAACATCAGTGAGTTCTAGTACCTAAATTACAGAAGTTCACTGACAAAAAAATATCAGTAAAATATAGTGCTTCAACTAGAAGATCACTCATGCTATTTGCTTCATAGTTTCTCTGTTGTTTCAACTTTTATTTTAATCTTTTCGTTTGTAAATTCTGCATCTTTTTTTTTGTTTACAAATTATAGGCATGATACTTGTACTAGGACTAGAGTACAAGTATTACTTCCAGGAAAGTTCAAAATAAAACCCGAAGCAAGTTCTTTGTCCATTTGGGCACCCTCCGCTGCTGTTGTTTGCTTCACCATGTGGCAAATAACTTGTTGCTGCACTTCAAGAATCAGTTTGCCTGTAAGCATAGCAACGAAGTGGCATCCTCGCTGCGTGCCTCTGTCGAGGAGGATGTAGCAACGGGGTTGAACTCCCCGTTCGTATCTCCTCTCTCTTATCTCTCACCAACAAAAATTGATTGCTAATTTGATTTCTTGTACTGAACTATGATTTTCTATTGATGCAGAGAAGGTGATTGATTGTTCATATGCCCAATGAGAATGGCATTTTTTCTCAAGGTTTGATGTTCACTATGCTAAAGTGTTTTAGTTGTTACAAGTTGAAAACTCCACAACAACCTGTGAATGCAAGTTTCAATTTTGGTTGGGATAGTGGTGTGGGTAGACTTGTATTTCCCGTGATTGTAGAAGCATCTAGGGAAGTAACACAGTATTTATGTGAATTGTTGTCCGTTCCATGTGCATGTTTGATAAGTTCAAATTTTAATTTGAGATTTTTGACAAGATATAATAATAGGATTGCATTGTATAGATACATAAGTTCAGTACAGAGATGGTGATTCAGTTCGTCTTTTGTATGCACAAGTTCATCTTTTGTACGCTTTTCAGTTCATCTACTTCTGATGGTGAGTCCGACTTCCTTTGTGTTTCCATCTTCATATAATAGAAACAAGTGCTTGTGGTTATGCTTCAGAATGAGCACCGTACTTTCACTTGGTTAACATAAAACAGGATGCATCGTGCATGTGCTCATCATAAAATAGGATGAAATTTATGCTGCGTACACCTTTGCCTCTTCGTTGCTTCACTCTCAAAAACACGTGTATGTGCGGCTGTTTATTGCTTCTTGCTACCACTATTTTTGTAAATGATTTTGCATGTGCACTCCAGGAGTGTTTTTGTTTCTGTGGGTCAGCTGCTCAACAATCTTGTACCGCCCAGTACATGTATTACTACTGGGAAGGTTCAAAAATCAGAACTCCACAAGTTCAACATGGTGTATGACACGAAGGAGATCATCGAGAGGGCGCGCCGCGGCGTCATGGGCTACATCAAGCACGCACTCACCCTCTTCACCGGTTTTCGCCATTGTCCTCGTCGTGTCCTCATCATCGGGGTAAGCACCCTAGCCACCTTGGCTGACTACTCATCCTCCACCCACGGTTGCTAAAATTCGATTCATTTTTATATGATGTGATCCATTGAGATGGCTGACGGTGTTGTGTTCCATTGCAGCTCAAGAACGCAGGCGCCAAGTCCGAGGACAAGAAGAAGAGGAAGAGGAGGTCCTGAGAGTGTCATCTTTGCATCATAGATAACATCACCTCCGCCACTAGTGGCACCACCACTGCTAAGTACAGTATGTAGTAAGGAATTAAGCTGGTGCAGTAACTTGGTGCCATGCCACCCTTGTTAATTCACACTCGTGGGAACCTGCTGTGAGTTTGCTGCTGATGAAGCTTTTGCAGACGTCGTGTGTGTTCCGGATCTCTTTTGTTCATGTTAGATAATCGAAACCTGAGACGATTTGGTTTGGTTTGCGAAGAACATGGCTACACTTCTTTGTGGTTGATCTAGTCTCATCGGTTATAACCTTGTGACGTGTCTCATTTCTTTTGCACTATAGGCCAGCTTCCTCTACGTAAGTCCAACACATGTTTGGTGTAGCGTTTCTATCTTGGTAGGTGGTGTTGAGCAGGGCTTGCCCGATTGTGATTGAGCAAGAGTAACTGAACTAAAATTTTCTACTGTTTCTGCACTTTTTAATGTTTGAACTATTGTTTCCATCAAAATGTTTGATCTAGTCTCATCGGTTGTACGTTCAAACATGAAGTCTCAGATAAGTTTGGGAAAAAGCTCAAACAAAAGAAAAACCCATGAAAATTTAAATGGTAAAAGTTGAAGTCGCAAAACGCGAGAAGTCCAAAACATCATAGCAAAAAAAGTTTGAGTTTAAAAAAACACAAAACATTTTCTTTTCAAAAAATATCATTCAGTTCAATGATATAATCCATGCAAGTTCGAGGACTATGAAAACCGTAAACCATTGAAAAGTTGCGAGGAAAAGCCATACCAAAAAAAGTGAAGTCTAGTATGCGAAAACACCCTCAGTACAAACCCATACGGGCATCAGTTCAAGCACTTTTTTCGGAACCATTCGAAATTACTCTATGAAAAAATACCTCCTCTGTACAAACACACATAGAGATCAGTACGAGTGCCGCTGCGAGCGCCGCCGTTGTTGCCCGCGCCCCAAATGTTGTAGCTTAGACGACTTCAGAATGTTTATCGTGTGTGCTCTACCGTCGTGTGCTAGTCCAAGAATTCCTATCGTCACATAAGTCCATGTATTACTACAATGGGAATTCAAAAGAAAACCCTATAACACGCGCCGTGCCCCGGCCCCATGCTCGGGACACGAAAAAAGCTCAAACAAAAAGAAAACCCCATATGAAAATTCAAATGGTAAATGTTCAAGTCCTAAAACGAGAGAAGTCCAAAACATTGTTGCAAACAAATATTTTCTTTTTGAAAAAATGTCATTCAGTTCAACTATATAAATCATGCAAGTTCGGATAGATCGTTGGAAAATTACAAGGAAAATTTTACGGAAAAAACAGAGTAAAGTCCAGTCTATGAAAACCGCTCAGTAGAAACCCAAAAAATTGGAGATCAGTTCGAGTCCTCTGTTTTCAGAAGAATTCAAAATTAATATATAGTACTATAGAAGAAGAGAGAGGGAAAATCAGCTGCAACAAACAAGCACCCCGTCATGGATTACAAATATCCAACACAGTGCCATTTCATGATAACATCATAAGCCTGCTAGAAGAAACCTTCAAAGACAAAATGAATTGGCATCTAGAAAACTGATGAGCAAGATGAAAGGAACATGATTTATACAGTGCTAAATAGTACACCCCTCTTCACTCATACATGTATTTACAAGCATTTGGTCGAAAAATAAGCACGAGATGGAACAATAGTTCCTAATTTTTTCCTACCCTAATCAAAAGAATTTAAGCCTAACTATAGCTAAGCTGGTACTCCATTATTGATCCCAATCAAGAGAGACTGAAGATCGAGCAGCAGTAACTCACATGATCTCATCAACAATCAAAAGGAGAAATGAAAAGAAGATTAACTCATGATCAAACGGTTGTTTGTACGTCCATAGTACCCCGTCCCGTATGCATCTTTGGTTTTGCTCAGAGTCAGAGACTTAGAGCCAGAGCGCGCCGGCGTCCTTGAGTATGGGCACGAGCTCGCCGGAGATGTGCACGGCCATGAGCCGATCGAGCCCGCCGAGGAGCCTCCCACCGACGAACACCGTCGGCAGCGCGACGACGGCCTCGCCTCCAGCGTTCCCGGCCACCGCCGCGGTGAGCTCGTCCTTGTCGGCAACCTCGTGCACGGCGGGGTTTAGCCCGAGCCCCTACAGCAGCCGCTTCACCACGTGACTGAGGCAGCACATGCGCCTCCCCACCACTAGCACCAGGCTCTCTGCCACCGCCCTCCTCACCGCCTCCCCGCTGTGGCCCCTTGCCGCCGCGTCGGCGAGCCGCGAGCCCATCCTCCTGACCGGCCGCGCCCTCGGCCTCGGCCTGCTCGGACCGCCGCAGGCACACCGGCAGCCGGCCGGCGCTGTAGGGGATCGCCTGGTACATCTCGATCGGCCAAGCGACGTACAACGTGATCGAGCTCTTCTCTTTTCCACTCAGTTCGCCGTTGCTGCGCCAAGTCCCCTGCTGCCATGGACACGTGCTTCTCTGCTTCCCCCGCGTTCTCTCATGCTCCGATCACCGCCTGCGTGAGGACTTGTACCTCCACTCTACCGCGTGTGCGCAAGGGCCGCAATGCGAGAGGCGCCCAGCTCCTTCCGCTTCTCGCCCATGCCATGGCGTGCGCGCTCCTGTAGAGAAAAATAGCTTAGCTCAGAGTTCAATGCGATGAAAAATCATCAGTACAACCGCCTAAAATCGTCAGTCCAAGTAGGGTAACAGAATAATATTCTGTTACGCGTAACAGAATAGCCCAGATGTATGTATGTATGTATGTATGTATATATATATATATATATATATATATATATATATATATATATATATATATATATATATATATAGCCGGTCTATTCTGCTAATATTAGCAGAATAGTTATTCTGATAACACTTCCGCACTGCACGCTTAATGCGATGGCACTGCATCCCTATCAAACGAGCACTGCAATGTCATCAGAAAAAACTGCATGCATTTTTTCGGCATTGTTTTCGCTCCAGTTTCTAAACTGTTTGTCGGAAAGAGGCGTATAATATACTGTTGGATAGCTATGGAAAATGCGCAGCCTCGTCATGTTGAACATTTTTCGAGATTAATTGTGGTTTAAGAACAGTTTCAAAAATAGTGCGCGCATGACGGGATGCAGCTAGCGTATTTTCGTGATTTTTTCTAAACCGTGCATCGGAATGAAGCAAACGATACGGCGTTGGAAAGATATCGTCCAGCCGCATCTTTTTCATATATATTATTTTCTCTAATTTGTTACGGTTTAAGAGCAGTTTTAAATTTATTAAATCGCGGAATTCTGTTTTTTCAAAAAAATTGCAATCTTTGTACTGTTTTCGCTCCAGTTTATGAACCGTTTGTCGAAACGAGGTGTGTGATACGCCGTTGGAATGGTACGGACGAGGCGCAACTTTCATATGTTGAAATGTTTTTGAGATTCCTTACGTTTTTTAGTTAATTTTGAAAATCATGCGGCTGACGATGAGAGGCATCGGACGTTTTTCGCGAAATTTTTACAGACCGCTGATCGGAATGATTCAAATTATACGTCATTGGAAAGATATCGTCAAGACACAACTTTTTCATGTAGAATGCTCACTCTAATTACTTACGGTTTAAGAGCAGTTTTAAAAATACCAAAGCACGGACACTCTGTTTTTTACGACACCCAAATCGTCGCGTGTACTGCATTAGACACATGAGCGCACTGCTTCAGACCGAAAAACCGCACTGCATCAAACAGTCAAGTGAACTTCATGAATTTTTTTGTCGGACGTAAACTTTATCACACGAGTTTTTGTTGTCTTCTTTTCAACACTTTTTATGAACGAGAGTGGACTGCACAGATGAGGAGAAGTGAAACACGACATATGTCAAAGTGAACAGCATTACTATTTTGTTGTTTGGCTAATTTTTTACATTTTCATGTTGGGCACAAATGAACACCATCACTCTCAAAAATAAACCGCATCCAAGGACCAAACGCACTGCAAGTGTTGATGTAGTCGACCGAATTTTTAAACGCACGAAACAAATTACACTTCATACATAGGAGTAATGAAACATCATTCTTTTTACAGAATCTGAGTGCACTTCAAAAAAATCTCCAAAAAATGCAAAACATGCACGGAGGGAACTGCGTCGCCCAACTTTTCCATGAAAAAAAGTACTGCACGCATGAGGGGGGCGGGAGGCAGACTGCACTACACGCGCGTCTAGCGGGACTGCAAGCAGATGTGGTCCACATCTGCACTAGAGCATCGAGCAAACTACACGGTGAGCCATCTGAGGTGAATGGGATTGAAGCGAAGTACAAAATTTGTCATGTCCCATTAACTGCAATCCATTATTCAACACTTACCCAATCGGGATTGTAATCCTAGTGCACGAACTATAACCAACGCACTCAAGAACCTCACTACAAAATAAAAAGGAGCCGCAAGCAATGCTGCACCGAACTGCATCACTGAAACCGCTTAACGGGAAGTGCAAAAATCCAAAATCTGCCTAAAAGAGAGCAAAATAAGCCTTTTATGAACTGCACAGGGGCAACTACTATTCTTCCATGGTTGCTGCCCCATCTCCATGGTCAAATGCGTGGGGTCCGAGGGAGGAGTGCACTCCCGTGCCCCTCACGGTGGAAGAGATACACAACAGACTGCATTCAAACAAATTTTGGAAACACATAGAGTGATTTCTGAGCAAAGGGCATCCACAGTGGACTACATTCAAACCACAGGTACTTTGTTTTGCGCTTTGATTTTTCTCTTCAGAGAAAAAAGTGAACTGCAGGGAGGCGGGGATGCAGGGCTCGCGGGGTAGAGACGAGTGGAGTGCGGAACACCAGCACTCTGCCTGCTATTTGTGGCCTCCTCCCCATACACGCTGCAGCTCGTGCTAACAGGGGCGTGACCGTGAGCACGAGGAACACCAGCCGAGTGAGTGCTGGAGCGGCACAGATCCAGGAACAGGGACCCCACATCACCGCACTGGGGCTGGGGATGGAGCAAGCACACATTACCGCACTGCACATTGGCAGGCTGCGAACTGCACACATGGGAAACATGGACTGGGGATGACCTCCGGTAGCGTGGACTGCACCGTTCTTGACGGCGGCACGACAGGCAACAAACTGCACTGTCGCTAGGTGTGCACTGCATGCGCAGTGGCAGAACGACGTTGACCCAGGGAGCCATCGCCATCTTGCTGGCCATCCCTGGTTTCATTGTTGTAGAGGAGGGACGGAGGGTTGGCGACTTCACCTTGATCCGGCGACCACCTCTGGCCATCGCCCCGCCTCGGAAGTAGGTGTACGTGTGTGGCGGTCGTTGCTTGGGCCTTGTCACGCAGATCCGGCGGCGATTGGTCAGACGCGGCCCGATCTGGTGCTGAGCCTGCGGCGCCTGAGGTCGAGAGGTGGTGGGGCGCGAGTGGACCGGCGGGTCACTGGTTGGGGGCGGCGTGGTCTGCAGGGGAGGGTGACCTCCTCGCCTGGATCCAAATCCACGACGAGGAACCCACGGGATGGGCAGCTCCTGCCATTGGGGTTGGAGGTGACCCATCCAGCGATGCAGGTGGCCGTGGAGGTGGTGGGGCACCGCGCCGGAGAAGGTTGGGAGGGAGGTGGGACGGTGCAAGGAGGGAGAAAGGCGGTTGGCTGGGAGGGGAGCGATGGAGGTCGTGGGGAGAGTTTTAAGGTGGGTGGGTTTTTTTTGCCCGGTGCAGTGCGGTCCATTTAGTTTGTAGCTATGGGTCGGTACTGTTGGCAGAATAAGAGGATTTGATGTGCAGAATAAGACTCTTAAGGGTGTTATCATTATATACCCACCCTATATATATATATATATATATATATATATAGGGAAAATCCATCCTACCACCCGGTGGTAGTTACCCCACATATCTCATATACTAGCATGTGGTACTATATATACTATTTTATATATAAATACTATTTTACCCCACATATATATATATATATATATATGTATGATCGGTCGTTCTACGAGAAATTCTATTTATATATATGCATAACGTGCACAATATGTAGTATCGTAAAATACCAGCATGAAAAAAATTAAATGGAAAAAACAAAACTAAAGAAAAAAAGAAATCATAAACCCAAACCCCCCCCCCTAAACCTTTAGTACCGGTTGGTTTGTCAAACTAGTACTAAAGGTCTCCCAGCCCCCGACCCTGGCTCCTGCCACGTGGTGGCCCTTTAGTGTCGGTTCGTACTGAACCGGGACTAAAGGGGGGGACCTTTAGTCCCCACCCGTTAGTGTCGGTTGCCCAACCAGCACTAAAGGCCCTTACGAACCGGTAATATAGCTCCATTTTCTACTAGTGCTTAGATATCGTCATAACTTTGTGCTCTTCTATCAATTGCTTGGCAGTAATTTGTTCACCCACCGTATTATTTTCTATCTCGAGAGAAGCCTCTAGTGAAACCTATGGCCCTCGGGTCTCTTTTCCATCATATAAGTTTTCGATCTACAATATTAGTTTCCGATCTACTATTCTTGCAATCTGTTACTTTCCGATCTATAAACCAAAAATACCAAAAATATTTACTTTATCATTTATCTATCTCTACCAGATCTCACTCTTGCAAGTAACCGTGAAGGGATTGACAACCCCTTTATTGTGTTGGGTGCAAGTTTGTTTGATTATTTGTGCAGGTATTCGGTGATTTGTGTGTTGTCTCCGACTGGATTGATAGCTTGGTTCTCAAACTAAGGGAAATACGTATCTCTACTTTGCTGCATCACCCTTTCCTCTTCAAGGGAGAAACCAATGCAAGCTCAAGAAGTAGCATCATGGTGTCACGTCATGGCACATATATATCATGGTAAAAACATTGTCCAATTTGGGCCAAGTTTTATTACAAACCTCTTACGAACCGGAGCCTGTCGCAAGAACCCTCGTGGTTTTGATAGGGAAACGTGTCCCCTTGTGGGAAAATCGATAATCCTCCCTCTTCTAGCCTTGTATTTTCTTCTACATTCAACACAAAACAAGGGGGGATTCGTGCTTAACTTTGAAATTACTCAGGGTTCGTTTGACCTTTTTTATTCATTAATTGAGTTTTCTAGGCATTTAATGTCCATAATTCAAACCGAACGCTCCAGTGCACCAGAATGGCTAGAAAAAATGTACATGTGTCTTTAGGGTGATGTTTAGGTCGCATGGAACGGATGGGAATGAATTCAACTGTCTCGATGTCCTGGCTTGGCCACAAACATTGCGAATCTCGGTTTTTAAATCTCTGTAAATACAAAACTCACTAGGAAAATCATGAAACTTGGCATGGTGTCACTACATGGCACATATATGTCATGGTAAAATAATTGTCCAATTTGGGCCAAGCTATATTACAAGCCTCTAACAAACCGAAGCTTCTCGCAACCCTCATGGTTCCGATAGGGAAACATGCCCCTCTTGTGGGTGAAACGATAATCGCTGCCTCTTCTCGCCTTGAACTTTGTTTTCTACAGACAACATAGAATAACAGGAGTGTCGTGCTGAAATTTGAAACTGTTCAGGGTTCATTTAGCCATTGTATATATTAATTAAGTTTTCTAGTCATTTAATGTAGCCCATAATTCAAATTTGAACTACAAGCACATGCTCCCGTGAAGCAAAATTGGTGGGAAATCGTACATGTGTCATTGGGTGCATGTTTAGGTCTCATTTAATGAATGAGAATGAATTACAAACTTCCCATCATCCTGAAACATTGATAATCTCGGTTTTTAAATCCCAGTAAATTGAAAACTCACCCAAAAAACATGAAACATGGCATGGTTTCATGACATGGCACATATATGCCATGGTAAAAAATCATCCAGTTTAAGACAAGGCGCACCCATTAATAGCCAAAGAAGCCCTTTTGAAACAAATAGCTTACACATTAATATCGCAAATGGTTGTATTATATGAATTGTGTGTTCATGTAACCGTTTAAGTGCGGCCACTACATCTGCCAAAATTTAACCATACTCGATGGCGTGCGTGCAGCTGTTTGATTAGATGGGACGAGCGCGAGAAGTCCGCCGTGCAGGCTCGATGGGACGCGTGCGAGCAGTCCGCCATGCAGGCTCGACGGGACGCATGCACCCTGTCCAACCCGCAGGCTCGACGGGACACGTGTAAGCAGCAAGGCCACCCATGCTCACCGGAAAATGAGCTCTTTGACCTGCATCCACCAGCCGCCCGCCTCGCTCACAACTTATCCGTTAATGGGTTAATTAAAGCACCTGGATGGAGGGTGTTTGCTTGTGATCCCATGGCAGCATTTGCTTTGTTCGTGCATTCAACTCATATTCCGGCCTAATTTAAATTGCCACATAGGGCAACGGATAATACGACGACAAATAAAATGACAATAGATAATATGACGACAAATTTACAATGGCCCGGATAATAATTGTCTTACATATTTCGGATAATTTAAAATGCCACATACGACAAAGCCTCGAAGACACAGGGGCAAGAGAAGAAGGAAATCACAGACAACGATCTGGGTCGCTACTGTCTCTACTCATCGATGGATCGCCGGACGATGACATCCTCCAGCTCCTTCTTCAATTCCTCACGCCTTTGCTTGAAAGCAGCCACGGATTCCTCCACCTCCTGCTCGTGCTTGATCCCGACCTTTCTCAAGTCACCCATCAGTTCCTCGACGACCATTGTCAGCGTCATCCCCGAGGCACTACTCTGCTCATGTAGCATCTTCCAGCTGGCGGCCTCCTCCTCCTTCTCGGCGAGCGCCTTGAGAAGCTTCGCATTGTCACCCATGAGTTGCTCGACGAGGCCGATCTCCTTGTCAACCGAGGCATCACTGATCTCGAGCAGCTTCATCAAGCCGTTTGACCAACTCCTGCTGCTTAATGAGGCCAGCGAGAATGTCGTCGTCGCCGGCCAAGGACTTCGGCAACGCCAGCTCATTGCAACTGCTGACGCGGCGAGTGTGCTTGTGAGAGCCCTCACGTGCCCGTGAGAGCTTGTTCAAGGGCTCCGCGGCGCGCCGGGACATCTCTATCACGGCTGCCGCTTCGCTGTGGGACCTCTCTAGTGCTTCTGCAGCCTTAGTCTTTGCTGCCTGATTATATATCCACCCGAAACTCCTCCTACCAGTCATGGTGGAACGACTTGACATGAAAGACCAGTTTTGTGGGTGATGAGGAGAGGAACTGTGAAGTAATTTTTGAGTGGGTAGTTTTTAGAGCCCGGTGCTAAGTGTGAACACACATTAGTTTGATAGGTGTGAACAGATTTGCAATTACTTATTTTGTTGTAATCTGCAATGTGACGAGAAACAAGGTTAAAATTTATTGATGGTTTGGGCCTAAAAAGCCCGTTTCTGTTGTTCTAGCTCATCGCAAATAGTTCTTTTGGATCAACCGTATGCCACGCATCGGAAGCCCGGAACATGGGCCCGCGTTCTCGGATGTACGTGTACGTGTCTGACCACTATCACACATGGTCAAGATATCACCATCGTGTCCTATGGATGCGTCGTCGTGCCTCCCACAGGGTGCCAGAAGGTTGACCACGTGGTTGCTCACTGTTGAGGAGGCCGCGGCATGCTCTGCTCACGTCCGTCCGCGCATTTTGCTCGACATTGAGGCGGCCGCGGCATGCTTCGCTCTGGCGTCCTTGCACGCGCTCTGCTCACCATTGAGGCAAATTTACAATGGCCACGGTTAATAATTGTCTTACATATTCAGGATAATTTAAAATTCCACATGTGGCAAGGCCCAAAACACTCACGACCTACATATGCATACAATTATAATAAAATATAGGCTAAAAGGCTGAGCTGGTGGCCTTCTGACGACGGTCTTCTCAGACTCCATGATTAGCATAGAACCCTTGCAGCCATTGATGTCTACTACACAACCTTCTTCTTGTAGACGTTGTTGGGCCTCCAAGTGTAGAGGTTTGTAGGACAATAGCAAATTTCCCTCAAGTGGATGATCTAAGGTTTATCAATCTGTAGGAGGCGTAGGATGAAGTTGGTCTCTCTCAAACAACCCTACAACCAAATAACAAGGAGTCTCTTGTGTCCCCAACACACCCAATACAATGGTAAATTGTATAGGTGCACTAGTTTGGCGAAGAGATGGTGATACAAGTGCAATATGGATGGTAGATATAGGTTTTTGTAATCTGAAATTATAAAAACAGCAAGGTAGCAAGCGATAAAAGTGAGAGTAAACGATATTGTAATGCTAGGAAACAAGGCCTAAGGTTCATACTTTCGCTAGTGCAAGTTCTCTCAACAATAATAACATAACTGGATCATATAACTATCCCTCAACATGCAACAAAGAGTTACTCCAAAGTCACTAATAGCAGAGAACAAACTAATAGATTATTGTAGGGTACGAAACCACCTCAAAGTTATCCTTTTTGATCGATCTATTCAAGAGTCCGTAGTAAAATAACATGAAGCTATTCTTTCCGTTCGATCTATCATAGAGTTCGTACTAGAATAACACCTTAAGACACAAATCAACCAAAACCCTAATGTCACCTAGATACTCCAATGTCACCTCAAGTATCTGTGGGCATGATTATACGATATGCATCACACAACTTCAGATTCATCTATTCAATCAACACAAAGTACTTCAAAGAGTGCCCCAAAGTTTCTATCGAAGAGTCAAGTGAAAACATGCGCCAACCCCTATGCATAAGTTCACTGAACCTGCAAGTTGATCACCAAAACATACATCAAGTAGATCACGTGAATATCCCATTGTCACCACAGATAAGCACGGCAAGACATACATCAAGTGTTCTCAAATCCTTAAAGACTCAATCCAATAAGATAACTTCAAAGGGAAAACTCAATCCATTACAAGAGAGTAGAGGGGGAGAAACATCATAAGATACAACTATAATAGCAAAGCTCACAATACATCAAGATCGTGCCAAATCAAGAACACAAGAGAGAGAGAGAGAGAAAGAGAGAGAGAGAGAGAGAGAGAGAGAGAGAGAGAGAGAGATCAAGCACATAGCTACTAGTACATACGCTCAGCCTCGAGGGTGAACTACTCCATCCTTGTCATGGAGAGTGCTGGGATGATGAAGATGGCCACCAGTGATGGATTCTCCTCCGACAGGGTGCCAGAACGGGCTCCCGAGAGGTTTTTGGTGGCTACAGAAGCTTGCGGCAGCAGAACTCCCGATCTATTGTGCTCCTGGATGTTTTAGGGTATATGGACATATATAGGCGAAGGAAGTCGGTCAGGGGAGCCACAAGGGGCCCACGAGGGTGGGGGCGCGCCCCTGACCCTCGTGGCCACCTCGAAGCTTCCCTGACATCTACTCCAAGTCTCCTGGATTGCTTCCGTTCCAAAAATAACTCTCCCGAAGGTTTCATTCCGTTTGGATTCTGTTTGATATTCCTTTTCTACGAAACACTGAAATAGGCAAAAAACAGCAACTTGGACTGGGCCTCTGGTTAATAGGTTAGTCCCAAAAATAATATAAAAGTGTATAATAAAGCCCATTAAACATCCAAAACAGATAATATAATAGCATAAATAGTTCATAAATTATAGATACGTTGGAGATGTATCAGCATCCCCAAGCTTAATTCCTGCTCGTCCTCGTAAATGATAAAAGAAAGAATTTATGAAGTGTGAATGCTAGCAGGTGCATAAGTTTGATCAATGATAATTTTAGTCACCTTTTCTAGCATCATTATATATCATAACAGTAGCTCATCTCATAAAACTTTTCATGCTCAAGTAACAAGCTATTCAAATGTTAAAGCATAGATCATAAACTTTCTTGAAAACTAGCAAACCACATTCTCAATCATCAAATAATTGCAATTCATCTTATTTTCAGGAAGGGTCTATGTCAGAGCTTTGATTTAGCAAACTCCACATACTCAACTATCATTTAGTCTTTCACAATTGCTAACACTCACGTGATATTTATGGGTTCAAAGTTTTAATCGAACACAGAGAAAGATATGGGCTTATAGTTTCGCCTCCCAACCTTTTACCTCAAGGGTAATGTAAAAAATAATAATTTATGAACGCCTACATCCAAGTGGATATATATATCCGGATCACTCCAACACAAAGTGCTTGCCAAAGAAAAAAATGTAAAAAGGAAAGGTGGTGATCACCATGACTCTGGCATAAGGGTAGAAGATAATAGTAAAAGATAGGCCCTTCGCGGAGGGAAGCAGAGGTTGTCATGCGCTTTCATGGTTGGATGCACAAAATCTTAATGCAAAAGAACGTCACTTTATATTGCTCTTGTGATAAAGACCTTTAATGCAGTCTGTCACTTTTATTTCTTCCCTATCACAAGTTCGTATAAAGCTTATTTTCTTCGCACTAATAGATCATACATATTTAGAGAGCAATTTTTATTGCATGCACCGATGATAACTTACTTGAAGGATCTTATTCAATCCTTAGGTAGGTATGGTGGACTCTCATGGCAAAACTGATTTAAGGGATGTTTGGAAGCACAAGTAGTATTTCTACTTGGTGCAAAGAATTTGGCTAGCATGAGAGGGAAAGGCAAGCTTGAGATGTTGGATGATCCAAGACAATATAACTTTTCAGATATAGGAAAACATAACCCATTAAGTTGTCTTCCTTGTCCAACATCAACTTTTTATCATGTCATATTTTAATGAGTGCTCACAATTACAAAAGATGTCCAAGATAGTATATTTATATGTGAAATCTCTCTTCCTTCAATATTCTTTCATGAATTGTTCATGTGACCAATACAATGTTTGTTAACCTTCAATAAATTTACCACCTCTACTTCTTATATGTGAAGTCATTATTCCCCATGGGATAAGCATATGAAGCATATATAATTTCAGATTTATGATATTCATTTAACCATTTACTCATAGGATATAAGTGAAGCACACGAGTAAATGACAAACTACTCCCAAAAAGATATAAGTGAAGATCAATGAGTAGTTAAATAATTATGTAGCTATGTGAAGACTCTCTCTCATTTAAGTATTTCAGATCTTAAGTACTTTATTCAAGCAGCAAGCAAAACAAAATAAAACAACATTTCAAGTATAGCACTCATCATGCGAAGAAGCAAAAACTTAGGCTCAACCGATACTAACCGATAATTGTTGAAGAAGAAAGGTAGGATGCCTACCGGGGCATCCCCAATCTTAGATGCTTGATACTTCTTAAAATATTATCTTGGGGTGCCTTGGGCATCCCCAAGCTTGAGCTTTTGTGCCTCCTTAATTCCTTTTTTATCTCGGTTTCCTAAATCTCGAAAGCTTCATCCACACCAAACTCAACAAGAACTCGTGAGATAAGTTAGTATAAACCAATGCAAAAACCATATCATTTTCTACTGTAAAAAATCACAAAAATTATTATTCAACATTTCATACTAAATGTATCTGCATATTTAATACTCCTATCCTCAAATAGAATCATTAAACAAGCAAACATATGCAAACAATGCAAACATAACATCAATCTGCCAAAACAGTATAGTCTGTAAAGAATGCAAGATTCAACATACTTCCCTAACTCCAAAAATTATGAGAAAAATACTACACTGTAGAAGATTTATCAGATCTCAATATGCAAAAAGTTTCAATATTATATAATTATCTGAATTTTCTAGGGAATTTTTGCAACAGCGGTAAACTTCCTGTTTTGAAACAGCAACATGTATACTTGCAAAATAAGCATGGTAAAGGCTATCATTGACATTTTTATTGAAAATAGAGATGCAAAAAATTATTATAAATAACAGCAAGCAAATACTAACAAAATAAATTGACGCTCCAAGAAAACACATATCATGTGGTGAATAAAAATATAGCTCCAAGTAAAGTTACCGATGAACGAAGACGAAAGATGGGATGCCATCCGGGGCATCCCCAAGATTAGGCTCTTGGTTGTCCTTGAATATTACCTTGGGTTTCCTTGGGCATACCCAAGATTAGGCTCTTGCCACTCCTTATTCCATATTCCATCGAATCTTTACCCAAAACTTGAAAACTTCACAACACAAAACTCAACAGAAAATCTCATGAGCTCCGTTAGTACAAGAAAATAAACCACCACTTAGGTACTGTTCTGAACTCATTCTAAATTCACATTAGTGTAATACCTACTATATTCCAACTTCTCTATGGTTCATACCCTCGATACTACTCATAGATTCATCAAAATAAGCAAACAACACATAGAAAACAGAATCTGTCAAAAACAGAACAATATGTAGTAATCTGTATCAAACATATACTTCTGTAACTCCAAAAATTCTCAAATAAATTGTTGGACCTGAGGAATTTGTCTATTAATCATCTGCAAAACGAATCAACCTAAAAGCACTCTGCAGTAAAAAATGGCATCTAATCTCATGAGCGCAAAAGTTTCTGTTTTTTACAGCAAGATCGCATAGACTTCACCCAAGCCTTCCCAAAGGTCCTACTTGGCACAAACACTAATTAAAACATAAAACCACATCTAACCAGAGGCTAGATGAATTATTTATTACTAAACAGGAGAAAAATTAAAGGAACAAAAATAATATTGGGTTGCCTCCCAACAAGCGCTATCGATTAACGCCCCTAGCTAGGCATGATGATTTCAATGATGCTCACATCAAAGATAAGAATTGAAACATAAAGAGAGCATCATGAAGAATATCACTAGAACATTTAAGTATAACACACTTCCTATGCATAGGGATTTGGTGAGCAAACAACTTATGGGAACAATAATCAACTAGCATAGGAAGGCAAAACAAGCATAGCTTCAATATTTTCAACACATAGAGAGGAAACTTGATATTATTGCAATTCCTACAAGCATGTGTTCCTCCCTTATAATAATTGTCAGTATCATCATGAATGAATTCAACAATATAAACATCACATAAAGCATTCTTTTCATGATCTACAAGCATAGAATTTTTATTACTCTCCACATAAGCAAATTTCTTCTCATGAATAATAGTGGAAGCAAACTCAACAAAATAACTATCATGTGAGGCATAATCCAATTGAAAACTAAAATCATGATGACAATTTCATGGTTATCATTATTCTTTATAGCATACATGTTATCACAATAATCATCATAGATAGCAACTTTGTTCTCATAATCAATTGGAACCTCTTCTGAAATAGTGGATTCATCACTAAATAAGGTCATGACCTCTCCAATCCACTTTCATCAATATAATCATCATAAATAGGAGGCATGCTTTCATCATAATAAATTTTCTCATCAAAACTTGGGGGACAAAAAATATCATCTTCATCAAACATAGCATCCCCAAGCTTGTGGCTTTGCATATCATTAGCATCATGGGTATTCAAATAATTCATACTAACAACATTGCAATCACGCTCATCATTCACATATTTTATGCCAAGCATTCTATGTAATTCTTCTTCTAGCACTTGAGCACAATTTTCCTTCCCATCATTTTCATGAAAGACATTAAAAAGATGAAGCATATATGGAAACCTTAATTCCATTTTTTTGTAGTTTCCTTTTATAGACTAAACTAGTGATAAAACAAGAAACAAGAAGATTTGATTGCAAGATCTAAAGATATACCTTCAAGCAGTAACCTCCCCGGCAACGGCGCCAGAAAAGAGCTTGATGTCTACTACACAACCTTCTTCTTGTGGACGTTGTTGGGCCTCCAAGTGCAGAGGTTTGTAGGACAGTAGCAAATTTCCCTCAAGTGCTAAGGTTTATCAATCCGTGGGAGGCGTAGGATGAAGAAGGTCTCTCTCAAACAACCCTGCAACCAAATAACAAGGAGTCTCTTGTGTCCCCAACACACCCAATACAATGGTAAATTGTATAGGTGCACTAGTTCGGCGAAGAGATGGTGATACAAGTGCAATATGGATGGTAGAAATAGGTTTCTGTAATCTGAAATTGTAAAAAAAGCAAGGTAGCAAGCGATAAAAGTGAGCGTAAGCGGTATTGCAATGCTAGGAAACAAGGCCTAAGGTTCATACTTTCGCTAGTGCAAGTTCTCTCAACAATAATAACATAACTGGATCATATAACTATCCCTCAACATGCAACAAAGAGTCACTCCAAAGCAACTAATAGCGGAGAACAAACGAAGAGATTATTGTAGGGTACGAAACCACCTCAAAGTTATCCTTTCTGATTGATCTATTCAAGAGTCCGTAGTAAAATAACACGAAGCTATTCTTTCCGTTCGATCTATCATAGAGTTCGTACTAGAATAACGCATTAAGACACAAATCAACCAAAATCCTAATGTCACCTAGATACTACAATGCCACCTCAAGTATCCATGGGCATGATTATACGATATGCATCACACAATCTCAGATTCATCTATTCAACCAACACAAAGTACTTCAAAGAGTGCCCCAAAGTTTCTACCGAAGAGTCAAGATGAAAACATGCGCCAACCCCTATGCATAAGTTCACTGAACCCGCAAGTTGATCACCAAAACATACATCAAGTAGATCACGTGAATATCCCATTGTCACCACAGATAAGCACGGCAAGACATACATCAAGTGTTCTCAAATCCTTAAAGACTCAATCCGATAAGATAACTTCAAAAGGAAAACTCAATCCATTACAAGAGAGTAGAGGGGGAGAAACATCATAAGATCCAACTATAATATCAAAGCTCGCGATACATCAAGATCGTGCCAAATCAAGAACACGAGAGAGAGAGAGAGAGAGAGAGAGAGAGAGAGAGAGATCAAACACATAGCTACTGGTACATACCCTCAGCCCCGAGGGTGAACTACTCCCTCCTCGTCATGGAGAGCACCGGGATGATGAAGATGGCCATCGGTGATAGATTCCCCCTCCGGCAGTGTGCCGGAACGGGCTCCCAAGAGGTTTTTGGTGGCTACAGAGGCTTGCGGCGGCGGAACTCCCGATTTATTGTGGTCCTGGATTTTTTTAGGGCATATGGACATATATACGCGAAGGAAGTCGGTTAGGGGAGCCATGAGGGGCCCACGAGGGTGGGGGCGCGCCCTTGACCCTCGTGGCCACCTCGAAGCTGTTGGAAATATGCCCTAGAGGCAATAATAAAAGTATTATTATATTTCATTGTTCATGATAATTGTCTTTTATTCATGCTATAACTGTATTATCCGGAAATCGTAATACACGTGTGAATACATAGACCTCAATATGTCCCTAGTGAGCCTCTAGTTGACTAGCTCGTTGTGATCAACAGATAGTCATGATTTCCTGGCTATGGACATTGGATGTCGTTGATAACGGGATCACATCATTAGGAGAATGATGTGATGGACAAGACCCAATCCTAAGCATAGCACAAAGGTCGTTTAGTTCGTTTGCTAGAGCTTTGCCAATGTCAAGTATCTCTTCCTTAGACCATGAGATCGTGTAACTCCCGGATACTGTAGGAGTGCCTTGGGTGTATCAAACGTCACAACGTAACTGGGTGACTATAAAGGTGCATTACAGGTATCTCTGAAAGTAGCTGTTGGGTTGACACGGATCGAGACTGGGATTTGTCACTCCGTATGACGGAGAGGTATCTCTGGGCCCACTCGGTAATGCATCATCATAATGAGCTCAAAGTGACCAAAGTGTTGGCCACGAGATCATGCATTACGGTACGAGTAAAGTGACTTGCCGGTAACGAGACTGAACAAGGTATTGGGATACCGACGATCGAGTCTCGGGCAAGTAACGTACCGATTGACAAAGGGAATTGTATACAGGGTTTGATCGAATCCTTGACATCGTGGTTCATCCGATGACAACATCGAGAAGCATGTGGGAGCCAACATGGGTATCCAGATCCCGCTGTTGGTTATTGACCGGAGAACGTCTCGGTCATGTCTACATGTCTCCCGAACTCGTAGGGTCTACACACTTAAGGTTCGATGACGCTAGGGTTATAAAGGAAGTTTGTATGTGGTTATCGAATGTTGTTCGGAGTCCCGGATGAGATCCCGGACGTCACGAGGAGTCTCGGAATGGTCCAGAGGTAAAGATTTATATATGGGAAGTCCTATTTTGGCCACCGGAAAATGTTCGGGATTTTTCGGTATTGTACCGGGAAGGTTCTAGAAGGTTCCGGAGTGGGGCCCACCTGCATGGGGGGACCCACATGAACGTGAGTAGTGGGGGAAAGGCCCCACACCCCTGGTCAAGGCGCACCAAGATCCCCCCTTAGAAGGAATAAGATCATATCCCGAAGGGATAAGATCAAGATCCCTAAAAAGGGGGGATAACAATCGGTGGGGAAGGAAATGATGGGATTTCTTTCCTCCCACCTTGGCCAACGCCCCAATGGACTTGGAGGGCAATAAACCAGACCCTCCACCCTTATATATAGTGGGGAGGCGCATGGGAGCTTAACACAAGCCAAGGCGCAGCCCCTCCCCTCCCCAACACCTCTCCTCCTCCGTATATGCTTGGCGAAGCCCTGTCGGAGTACTGCTGCACCAACTACACCACGCCGTCGTGCTGCCGTTGGAGCAATCTTCCTCAACCTCTCCTTCCCCCTTGCTGGATCAAGAAGTAGGAGACGTCTCCCGTCCCGTGCGTGTGTTGAACGCGGAGGTGCTGTCCGTTCAGCACTTGGACATCGGTGATCCGAATCACGTTCGAGTACGACTCCATCATCACCATCCCCTTGGCTAGCTTCCGCTCGTGATCTACAAGTGGTATGTGGATGCAAACTCTCTCCCTTGACTCGTTGCTTAGATGAACTCATAGATGGATCTTGGTGAAACCGTAGGAAATATTTTAATTTTCTGCGACGTTCCCCAACAGTGGCATCATGAGCTAGGTCTATGCGTAGTTCTCTTTGCACGAGTAGAACACAATTTTGTTGTGGGCGTGGATTTTGTCATCTTACTTGCCTCTACTAGTCTTTTCTTGCTTCGGCGGTATTGTGGGATGAAGCGGCCCGGACCAACCTTACACGTACGCTTACGTGAGACCGGTTCCACCGACTGACATGCGCTAGTTGCATAAGGTTGCTGGCGGGTGTCTGTCTCTCCCACTTTAGTTGGAGCGGATTCGATGAAAAGGGCCCTTATGAAGGGTAAATAGAAGTTGACAAAATCACGTTGTGGTTATTCGTAGGTAAGAAAACATTCTTGCTAGAACCCAATTGCAGCCACGTAAAAGATGCAACAACAATTAGAGGACGTCTAACTTGTTTTTGCAGCGATTGATCATGTGATGTGATATGGCTAGAAGTTGTGATGAATGATGAATTGTGATGTATGAGATCATGTTCTTTGTAATAGGATTCACGACTTGCATGTCGATGAGTATGACAACCGGCAGGAGCCATAGGAGTTGTCTTTATTCTTTGTATGACCTGCGTGTCATTGAAGAACGCCATGTAACTCACTTTACTTTATTGCTAAACGCGTTAGCCATAGAAGTAGAAGTAGTCGTTGGCGTGACAACTTCATGAAGACACGATGATGGAGATCATGATGATGGAGATCATGGTGTCAAGCCGGTGACAAGATGATCATGGAGCCCCGAAGATGAAGATCAATGGAGCTATATGATATTGGCCATATCATGTCACAACTATATAATTGCATGTGATGTTTATTATGTTTATGCATCTTGTTTACTTAGGACGACGGTAGTAAATAAGATGATCCCTTACAAAAATTTCAAGAAGTGTTCTCCCCTAACTGTGCACCGTTGCTACAGTTCGTCGCTTCTAAGCACCACGTGATGATCGGGTGTGATGGATTCTTACGTTCACATACAACGGGTGTAAGACAGTTTTACACAGCGAAAACACTTAGGGTTAACTTGACGAGCCTAGCATGTGCAGACATGGCCTCGGAACACGGAGACCGAAAGGTCGAACACGAGTCGTATGGAAGACACGATCAACATGAGAATGTTCACCGACGATGACTAGTCCGTCTCACGTGATGATCGGACACGGCCTAGTCGACTCGGATCGTGTAACACTTAGATGACTAAAGGGATGTCTAATCTGAGTGGGAGTTCATAATTTGATTAGAACTTAATTATCATGAACTTAGTCTAAAACCTTTGCAAATATGTCTTGTAGATCAAATGGCCAACGCTCATGTCAACATGAACTTCAACGCGTTCCTAGAGAAAACCAAGCTGAAACATGATGGCAGCAACTATACGGACTGGGTCCGGAACCTGAGGATCATCCTCATAGCTGCCAGGAAACAATATGTCCTAGAAGGACCGCTAGGTGACGCTCCCGTCCCAGAGAACCAAGACATTATGAATGCTTGGCAAACTCGCGCTGATGATTACTCCCTCGTTCAGTGCGGCATGCTTTACAGCTTAGAACCGGGGCTCCAAAAGCGTTTTGAGCATCACGGAGCATATGAGATGTTCGAAGAGCTGAAACTAGTTTTCCAAGCTCATGCCCGGGTCGAGAGATATGATGTCTCCGACAAGTTCTACAGTTGTAAGATGGAGGAAAACAGTTCTGTCAGTGAGCACATCCTGAAGATGTCTGGGTTGCACAACCGTATGACCCAGCTGAACATTAACCTCCCAGATGAGGCGGTCATTGACAGAATCCTCCAGTCGCTCCCACCAAGCTACAAGAGCTTTGTGATGAACTACAACATGCATGGGATGGAAAAGACCATTCCTGAAGTGTTCTCGATGCTGAAGTCAGCAGAGGCTAAAATCAAGAAAGAACATCAAGTGTTGATGGTCAATAAGACCACTAAGTTCAAGAAGGGCAAGGGTAAGAAGAACTTCAAGAAGGACGCAAGGAGGTTGCCGCGCCTGGTAAGCCAGTTACCGGGAAGAAGTCAGAGAATGGACCTAAGCCTGAGACTGAGTGCTTTTATTGCAAGGGGAAGGGTCACTGGAAGCGGAACTGCCCCAAATACTTAGCAGATAAGAAGGCCGGCAAAACCAAAGGTATATTTGATATACATGTAATTGATGTGTACCTTACCAGTACTCGTAGTAACTCCTGGGTATTTGATACCGGTGTCGTTTCTCATATTTGTAACTCACAGCAGGAGCTGCGGAATAAACGGAGACTGGCGAAGGACGAGGTGACGATGCGCGTCGGGAATGGTTCCAGAGTCGATGTGATCGCCGTCGGCACGCTGCCTCTACATTTACCTACGGGATTAGTTTTGAACCTTAATAATTGTTATTTAGTTTGAGCATGAACATTGTATCTGGATCTCGTTTAATACGAGATGGCTACTCATTTAAGTCTGAGAATAATGGTTGTTCGATTTATATGAGAGATATGTTTTATGGTCATGCTCCGATGGTCAATGGTTTATTCTTAATGAATCTCGAGCGTAATATTACACATGTTCATAGTGTAGATGCCAAAAGATGTAAAGTTGATAACGATAGTCCCACATACTTGTGGCACTGCCGCCTTGGTCACATTGGTGTCAAGCGCATGAAGAAGCTCCATGCCGATGGACTTTTAGAGTCTCTTGATTATGAATCGTTTGACACGTGCGAACCATGCCTCATGGGCAAGATGACCAAGACTCCGTTCTCCGGAACAATGGAGCGAGCAACCAACTTATTGGAAATCATACATACCGATGTGTGCGGTCCAATGAGCGTTGAGGCTCGCGGAGGATATCGTTATGTTCTCACTCTCACTGATGACTTAAGTAGATATGGGTATGTCTACTTAATGAAACACAAGTCTGAGACCTTTGAAAAGTTCAAGGAATTTCAGAATGAGGTGGAGAATCAACGTGACCGAAAGATAAAGTGCCTACGATCAGATCGTGGAGGAGAATATTTAAGTCACGAATTTGGCACACACTTAAGGAAATGTGGAATCGTTTCACAACTCACGCCGCCTGGAACACCTCAGCGAAATGGTGTGTCCGAACGTCGTAATCGCACTCTATTGGATATGGTGCGGTCTATGATGTCTCTTACTGATTTACCGCTATCATTTTGGGGATACGCTCTAGAGACAGCTACATTCACTTTAAATAGGGCACCGTCTAAATCCGTTGAGACGACACTGTATGAATTATGGTTTGGGAAGAAACCTAAGCTGTCGTTTCTAAAAGTTTGGGGATGCGATGCTTATGTCAAGAAACTTCAACCTGAAAAGCTCGAACCCAAGTCGGAAAAATGCGTCTTCATAGGATACCCTAAGGAAACTGTCGGGTATACCTTCTACTTAAGATCCGAGGGCAAAATCTTTGTTGCCAAGAACGGATGCTTTCTGGAAAAAGAGTTTCTCTCGAAAGAAGTAAGTGGGAGGAAAGTAGAACTCGATGAAGTACTACCTCTCGAACGGGAAAGTGGTGCAGCTCAGGAAAATGTTCCTGTGATGCCCACACCAACTGAAGAGGAAACCAATGATGATGATCAAGGTACTTCGGATCAAGTTGCTACTGAACTTCGTAGGTCCACAAGGACACGTTCCGCACCAGAGTGGTACGGCAACCCCGTCCTGGAAATCATGTTGTTAGACAACGGTGAACCTTCGAACTATGAAGAAGCGATGGCGGGCCCAGATTCCAACAAATGGCTTGAAGCCATGAAATCCGAGATAGAATCCATGTATGAAAACAAAGTATGGACTTTGACAGACTTGCCCGATGATCGGCGAGCGATAGAAAACAAATGGATCTTTAAGAAGAAGACAGACGCGGATGGTAATGTCACCATCTATAAAGCTCGACTTGTCGCTAAGGGTTATCGACAGGTTCAAGGGATTGACTACGACGAGACATTCTCTCCCGTAGCGAAGCTAAAGTCCGTCCGAATCATGTTAGCAATTGCCGCATACTATGATTATGAGATATGGCAGATGGACGTCAAAACAGCATTCCTTAACGGGCATCTTAAGGAAGAACTGTATATGATGCAGCCGGAAGGTTTTGTCGATCCTAAGAACGCTAACAAAGTATGCAAGCTCCAGTGATCCATTTATGGGCTGGTGCAAGCATCTCGGAGTTGGAATATTCGCTTTGATGAGATGATCAAAGCGTTTGGGTTTATGCAGACTTATGGAGAAGCCTGCGTTTACAAGAAAGTGAGTGGGAGCTCTGTAGCATTTCTCATATTATATGTAGATGACATACTCTTGATGGGAAATAATATAGAATTTCTGGACAGCATTAAGGCCTACTTGAATAAGTGTTTTTCAATGAAGGACCTTGGAGAAGCTGCTTACATATTAGGCATCAAGATCTATAGAGATAGATCGAGACGCCTCATAGGTCTTTCACAAAGCACATACCTTGATAAGATTTTGAAGAGGTTCAAAATGGATCAGTCCAAGAAGGGGTTCTTGCCTATGTTACAAGGTGTGAGATTGAGCTCGGCTCAGTCACCGACCACGGCAAAAGATAAAGAAGAGATGAGTGTCATCCCCTATGCTTCAGCCATAGGATCTATTATGTATGCCATGCTGTGTACCAGACCTGATGTAAACCTTGCCGTGAGTTTGGTAGCTAGATACCAAAGTAATCCCGGCAAGGAACACTGGACAGCAGTCAAGAATATCCTGAAGTACCTGAAAAGGACAAAGGACATGTTTCTCGTTTATGGAGGAGACGAAGAGCTTGTCGTAAAGGGTTACGTCGACGCTAGCTTCGACTCAGATCCGGATGACTCTAAGTCACAAACCGGATACATGTATATGTTGAATGGTGGAGCAGTAAGCTGGTGCAGCTGCAAGCAGAGCATCGTGGCAGGATCTACGTGTGAAGTGGAGTACATGGCAGCCTCGGAGGCAGCGCATGAAGCGATTTGGGTGAAGGAGTTCATCACCGACCTAGGAGTCATACCCAATGCGTCGGGGCCAATCAAACTCTTCTGTGACAACACTGGAGCTATTGCCCTTGCCAAGGAGCCCAGGTTTCACAAGAAGACCAGGCATATCAAGCGTCGTTTCAACTCCATCCGTGAAAATGTTCAAGATGGAGACATAGAAATTTGCAAAGTACATACGGATCTGAATGTCGCAGATCCGTTGACTAAACCTCTCTCGCGAGCTAAACATGATCAACACCAGAACTCTATGGGTGTTCGATTCATCACAATGTAACTAGATTGGTGACTCTAGTGCAAGTAGGAGACTGTTGGAAATATGCCCTAGAGGCAATAATAAAAGTATTATTATATTTCATTGTTCATGATAATTGCCTTTTATTCATGCTATAACTGTATTATCCGGAAATCGTAATACACGTGTGAATACATAGACCTCAATATGTCCCTAGTGAGCCTCTAGTTGACTAGCTCGTTGTGATCAACAGATAGTCATGATTTCCTGGCTATGGACATTGGATGTCGTTGATAACGGGATCACATCATTAGGAGAATGATGTGATGGACAAGACCCAATCCTAAGCATAGCACAAAGGTCGTTTAGTTCGTTTGCTAGAGCTTTGCCAATGTCAAGTATCTCTTCCTTAGACCATGAGATCGTGTAACTCCCGGATACCGTAGGAGTGCCTTGGGTGTATCAAACGTCACAACGTAACTGGGTGACTATAAAGGTGCATTACAGGTATCTCCGAAAGTAGCTGTTGGGTTGACACGGATCGAGACTGGGATTTGTCACTCCGTATGACGGAGAGGTATCTCTGGGCCCACTCGGTAATGCATCATCATAATGAGCTCAAGGTGACCAAAGTGTTGGCCACGAGATCATGCATTACGGTACGAGTAAAGTGACTTGCCAGTAACGAGACTGAACAAGGTATTGGGATACCGACGATCGAGTCTCGGGCAAGTAATGTACCGATTGACAAAGGGAATTGTATACAGGGTTTGATCGAATCCTCGACATCGTGGTTCATCCGATGACAACATCGAGAAGCATGTGGGAGCCAACATGGGTATCCAGATCCCGCTGTTGGTTATTGACCGGAGAACGTCTCGGTCATGTCTACATGTCTCCCGAACTCGTAGGGTCTACACACTTAAGGTTCGATGACGCTAGGGTTATAAAGGAAGTTTGTATGTGGTTACCGAATGTTGTTCGGAGTCCCGGATGAGATCCCGGACGTCACGAGGAGTTCCGGAATGGTCCGGAGGTAAAGATTTATATATGGGAAGTCCTATTTTGGCCACCGGATAATGTTCGGGATTTTTCGGTATTGTACCGGGAAGGTTCTAGAAGGTTCCGGAGTGGGGCCCACCTGCATGGGGGGACCCACATGAACGTGAGTAGTGGGGGAAAGGCCCCACACCCCTGGTCAAGGCGCACCAAGATCCCCCCTTAGAAGGAATAAGATCATATCCCGAAGGGATAAGATCAAGATCCCTAAAAAGGGGAGATAACAATCGGTGGGGAAGGAAATGATGGGATTTCTTTCCTCCCACCTTGGCCAACGCCCCAATGGACTTGGAGGGCAAGAAACCAGCCCCTCCACCCCTATATATAGTGGGGAGGCGCATGGGAGCTTAACACAAGCCAAGGCGCAGCCCCTCCCCTCCCCAACACCTCTCCTCCTCCGTATATGCTTGGCGAAGCCCTGTCGGAGTACTGCTGCACCAACTACACCACGCCGTCATGCTGCCGTTGGAGCAATCTTCCTCAACCTCTCCTTCCCCCTTGCTGGATCAAGAAGGAGGAGACGTCTCCCGTCCCGTACGTGTGTTGAACGCGGAGGTGCTGTCCGTTCAGCACTTGGACATCGGTGATCCGAATCACGTTCGAGTACGACTCCATCATCACCATCCCCTTGGCTAGCTTCCGCTCGTGATCTACAAGTGGTATGTAGATGCAAACTCTCTCCCTTGACTCGTTGCTTAGATGAACTCATAGATGGATCTTGGTGAAACCGTAGGAAAAATTTTAATTTTCTGTGACGTTCCCCAACAGAAGCTTCCCTGACGTCTACTCCAAGTCTCCTGGATTGCTTTCGTTCCAAAAATAACTCTCCTGAAGGTTTGATTCCGTTTGGATTCCGTTTGATATTCCTTTTCTGTGAAACACTGAAATAGGCAAAAAACAGCAACTTGGACTGGGCCTCCGGTTAATAGGTTAGTCCCAAAAGTAATATAAAAGTGTATAATAAAGCCCATTAAACATCCAAAACAGATACTATAATAGCATGAATACTTCATAAATTATAGATACGTTGGAGACGTATCAGCCGTTCATTCCAACTGCCCCAACTCGCCTCCGCCTACGGGACTGCTGGTGCTGGGAGGCTCTTGGGGCTGCTGGGCCTCTTCAGAAGAGCTTGACAGCGTGCAATTGCGCGCATGATATCTTCGTGGAGCTGCTCTATTTCCATGTCTCTGGCCTAGTAGCAAATTTCGTCCATCACCTGCATCCTCAAGATATCACGCTGGGATGTTATACTTCGTCGGGGACGTCAACTCTGCCAAGGATGCGCTCAAGCCTAGCCACCACATCATCGGGATCGAGGTTGACACGGCCGCCGCGGGCAATGATGAAGCCGCAGGCTGCCTGTGTCTTGACTGAATCGCAAGGTCCTCTGCCCATTCCTTGTGGGGCATCAGGCTCTCGATGAGCACTGGTGACCGCGTCTCTTCGGGTGGGTCGTCGATCATGCCGCCGAGCAGCTTTGGATCTTTTGCACGGTGGATGGCAAACTACTCATCACACCTCCTCTGCAATATGTCGATTGTGCGCCCAAGCACTGTCACGCCGATATAGTTGCCGATGGGCCATGGTGCTTGCACTGGCCGATGAAGCTTTTGCTCCCCGACCTGCTCCAGCTCGTTCTCCTCGCCGAAGATGTAACGCAGGTATGGGTCGACGTCGAAGCTTTGGTCGTTGCCTGGCATGCTTGGAATAACTAATGGTAGATGGGTGAGGACTAGATCTACGCGGAGTGTCGCGATGGTGCATTGGGTTATATGCAGCAAGCCATTAGCTGGTGGCGGGAAACCGATGAGGGAAGAGGCATGGATTTTACAATTCACCTGCGTGGAGCACGGGAAGCATTCGTTGGAGTGTGGGAAGACTAAGTGGAGCACACATACAACCCGAATACGTATGCGGTGACACGTGTTATTTATCACAAATGTGTTAACATAAGGAAACGTATGTGCAACTTACTAATCATCGCACAAGAGTACTCGCAGACACATCGTGTGCGATACTCTTAGCCACCGCAAGAAACTAGTTTTCATTTTCCAAATTTTTTGTACAAACAAAATTGCACACGAACTAACTATAGTAACCGTCTGTGTTATAATTTCTCATCGTAAATAGTTCATCTGAGTGGGTTGTTTGCTGCGTATCACACACATCTTGTTTACATGAATCATTTGTGTTCTTTTGGCTCATCGTAAATAGTTCATCTATGTGAACTGTATGCCACATATCACACACATCTTGTTAAGTTGAACCGTTTCGGTTCTCTTCCCTAATCGAAAACAGTTCTTCCGAGTGAACTGTATGTCGTATATCACACACACTTTGATATGGCTAACCATTTCTGTTGCATTCCCTAATAGCACATAGTTCATCGGAGCGAACTATATGTCGTACATCGCACACACATTGATATGGCTACTCGTTACTATTGTTCTGCCTTATCTAAAATAGTTCTTCTACATCAACTGTATGCCCCGCATCGCACATGTAACTAAAATCTGAACCGTGTTTGATGTCTCTGCCATCGCAAATGCTTTGCATCTTTTTTGACGATTTTTTACATCCCCGTTTGCGATCAATGCATCACACACAGTTTTGTCAAAGGGTCTCTGATCGAGTGTCATGTTAGCAGCATCCTACAGTAGTGACATCTTCTTGATACGGGTTTTCTGCAGTGAACTTCGGTGACTTGGCAAGGTACTATGCATGGTCTTGAACTTCTCAAAAAAGGGGTTATCTGGAGAGTTTTTGATGGATCTGATATAAATATTTGGAGAGACAACTAGCTGCATGGGTTGTCTAGACTTAAAATTTTAGCTAAAATTAATAGAACCATATTAAATGGGTGTCCGAATTATTCTTGTCTAGGTCAAGAATATGGGATGTGAATTTAGTCAATCATTTGTTCTTTCCCCGTGAAGGCTTTTAAAGTTGCATATTTAATCCTCGAGTGAGGGTGATTTAATTGTTTGGCACTATGAGAAGAGTGGTTTGATCTCAGGTCCATACAATCTAGCGCTTAGTCTCAAGGAGGGGAAGGAGGAGTGTGGGCACTCTAGTGGAGGGGCGAATGGAGATAGGAAGCTTTGGAATGCCAGTTGGAAAGCCAATGTTCCTCAAAATATCAGATTTTTTACATGGCGGTCGGCCTCTAATAGCCTAGTGGTACAAGTTAATAGAGTTAAGCACCACCAGTCTTCTTCGGGATTGTGCTGTATTTATGGTATGCAGGATGAAAGTACGGTTGATGCTTTGGTGACATGTTCTAAGGCGAGAGCTCTGCGTATGGAGTTGAGGGGAGTGTGGAATATTCTGAGGGAAGAAGGGTTCAATTGCCCCAAGACTTGATTGGGTGCTTATCTTGTTGGAACATTTAACCCCTACTGTTTCGTGAGAAAACCATCATATTCTGGATAGCTTGGCACTCACGCAATGATTTTATTTTTTGCCAAAGGGAAAGAGTCTATTCGGCTAATTTTGTGGATATCTATTGGATAACGTTCTCGTCTCGCCATCATGCAGAAATTTTCACAAGTCAAAGGTAAGGGAGTTGAGGTTGGCTTGCAGTCTGGTACTACTCCGTTGAGTATCCGTGAGGTATGGCACCCCCGCATTTTGATTATATTAAGATCAACGTGAACGCCAGTTTTGTCGAGAGCATTTGTGCTGTGAGTGTGGGGGTTGTTGCCAGGAATTCAGCTGATGACGTCGCCGTTTCCTCCTGGGATTATATTGGCTTGTGCACTAGTGTTGATGAAGCGGAACTCCGGGCATGTCTTGCAGATCTATATATCGGTATCATTCTTTATAAGCCTGTTATTCTAGAATCAAACTGCTCTTTTGTGATTTCTCTTCTTGCGCATAATAACCTTGATAGGTCTTCTTTTGTGGATCTCAAGAAGGAAACCTTGGCCCTTACCATGTTTCTTCCAAACTTTAAGCTGGCAAAAATCAGTAGACATGCAAATGAGGTGGTTCATCAAATAGCTAAGTTTAGTTTTGATAATAAGTCGGATGGCCTTCTATGTAAGAGTTTTCCGCCCTTCATGGCGAATGTTGTAATGAACGATTGTATTCAACTTTTTAATTAATTAATACATAGGGTTTTTCAAAAAAGAAATCATCACTAATGAAGACTAAATTTATGGTAACCAACAAGTTAGGAATCATTTCGTTTGGAGGATTACGACGAGATCTTGAGCCACGGGATTTCCCCTTATATTTAGTATTTGTTTCATATGAATGGAGATGCTAGACTCCTATTAATGATTATCTTCATATTGGGCTGATTCTTGAGATCCTTACCATTTGATGAGACATCACGAAAATTCCCTAAGGATTGGAGTGAGCATGACACCTGATCATCTAGCTCAGGTCGGCTGTGGATGCACGTATGGTTTGCTACAGTTGCGTCATTTCTTATCACGGTCCGATTTTGCCGTTGAGAGCGGGCCGAATCGGCTTTCCCTGCCGAGCGAGGTTTTTCTTGCCGGGCCAAGCTAGCTAGCCCCTTAAAAAGTGAGTTTATTTTAGTGCTATCAAACGCATGACATGGCCCGGCGAGACTATAACCGATTTTGCTAATAAACAAAATGCACCCTTACTTTCCCATTACAAGTCGTTAAGAGTACAACTTCCGCCAAAAAAGCTGAGAGTCGAGGTATGGAAATTTGGGACACATTGCCATTTCTTAGTCTAATAATCCAGCAAATATCATCTTTTGATGTAAGTGAAAGCTATTTTTAGAAAATTTGGACAGCAGGCAGCCATCGTGCACTTCTAAGTACATCCACCATCTCTCAAGGACGCAAGTAGTAGAGCAAGTTGAGGAAAACAAGTAAGAAGTAGATGGCCCTCGGACGGATGCTTTGGTGCTTTGCTAATCGGTATCGGTTGGGTCGTAGAGTTCACACGATGGGTGTGCCTCTTCTCTTCTCTTGTGACTCCGGTGTGAGCACACGCACACATGAAGTAGGGATGATGGTGGACACGTCCACATCGTCTGCATCTCTCTGTGCCGATGACCAATCTTATAATACTTCAGTTAAACTTCAGTTAAACAGTGATCTAAACGATTTTATATTAGTTTACAGAGAGAGTAATTACCATTAGGCTGAGGGAGCCCAGCCATCCTAGATAAGGTCACTGAAGTTTGTCATCGAAGTTTGAAACAGATCCCCCGAAAACTGAATATCACAAGTCTTTTTTTTTGGAAAAGGGGATTACCCCAGCCTCTGCATCAGAAAGATGCATACGGCTCATATTATTAAAAACTAAACCAATAATAAAGTCTCCAGTGTCTCAAAGTATGAAATGAAAACAGATCGCTCATACGAGCCTAATCAAAAAGCCACAACCGGTAGGCAACCAAAATAGGAGCACTACATGTCTATCATATTACATTACATGACCGTCATCCAAACCGGTTGAAAATAACCCGAGCTACCATCTCCCATCGGGTAGACGCAGTAGTCAAACGCCCCCTGACCTCCATCGGAGTGAGTAGAGACCACATACGGATCAATGTTGTGGCCCTGAAGATAACCTGCAAAAAGTGAAAGTTCGTTGTTCTGTTAAAAACCAAATCATTTCTGCAGTTCCAGACTGCCCATAACAAGGCACAAACTTCAACACGAATGTGTCTCGCTGTATCCGAGTCAACCCCATCAAACCACGATCCAAATAACATGTTGATAGAGGTAAGTGGAGTAATATTAAAAGCAATATGAATATCACAAGTCTATTTAGCCAAAATTGTGTCCGAGGCGGAGAAAATCCACCGGATCGAATCCTGAACACCACTGCTGCAGGACGACCAAAATAATTTTACTGGACTTAGATTTTTCCTCCCGGGAAATGAGCAACTTCTCCTAGTGGAGACAAGGAAACTGTGCCAAATAAAATCCAGGCGCCTTCCAATCCCAGTTCATCCATGGCCACATTTAGTCTCGCTTCAGTTCCGAGGCATTGCCCTCTCCTGCTACATCTCTCATCCTTGGCATGCTATTTAAATCCCAGCGTTGCTTCATAGGTACAGTGGTGCCATCTGTTCATTAAACGAGTGTAACTAGTCTGTACCTTGTAACATGATTTCTGCATGCATTTACTTTTCCAACTCAGTCTGACAAAGAACCACTAAAAACAACATCAAAGCAACTATCCTACGACATAGTACCATTTTTCACCCCCTGCTTAGTGAGTTGTTGTCGTTCCTAGCTCCTTGCCAGCTTCTTGGTGTTACACTTGAAGAGGATCTGGAGTACCGAACTGACAGTTGCCTGCTAGTGCCTTATTCCATATGGTGTCTTGGGTGTGCTCTTCAGACATTGCTTCCTCCAGAGACAGCTTACTCAACCCACAATGATCTACTACTCCGTCTCATAATATAAGACGTTTTTTAACACTATATTAAGGTCTTACATTATGGGACGGAGGGAGTACATGGGTTGATTTAGTTTTCAAAGAGTCATACCCCAGACCGATCCATGTTATCCCGCTTAGTCTTTTATGACTGAAAATCATATCACCTCAGCACCTTTTTTTTAGAGAAAAGGCGTCGGCCGAGCCCGAGGGGAGCTCGAACCTAACCCGGCTTTGAATTAACAAAGCCATCAACCGGCCAGGATTACAGGGAACAACAAAAAAAAAATGAAACTCCATGGGCACTAGCACCCACGGTTTATTGATATAGAAGAAGCATCCCTCATGAGAATTCCAGAAATTCGTCCCCGACGTGGATCGAACTCTGGTCGTTGGGTTTACAATCATGCGCCCCCAACCACTGGGCTATGCCCACGTCCTCAAAAAATGAAACTCCATGGGCACTAGCACCCACGGTTTATTGATATAGAAGAAGCATCCCTCATGAGAATTCCAGAAATTCGTCCCCGACGTGGATCGAACTCTGGTCGTTGGGTTTACAATCATGCGCCCCCAACCACTGGGCTATCGGAACAACAAACATAAAGGAAAAAAAGCGGAAACAAGGGATACAAGGTGCAAAGTAGAACAACTCTAAGGCAACAAACAACACGCCGTTGCCAACACCCGTCGCTACACCTACACCAACAACCAACTAAGGCCACGGGAGGAGGGCACCACCGTGCGAGTATTGTGATCGCAGAATGCCACCGAAGGACCAAACATGGGCAGCAAAGATTTGTCTCTGCCGTCGCAAAGGGCCACTACCCTTTCACCCAGGCTCGATGGGTGCCGCACCGGCGACCAGCAGAGTGGTTCCCCAAGAACCCAAATCAAGGCGCCCAAGCTGCCCAAGGGGAGACATCAGGAGCAGACCCACACGCAATGAGGACCGTACCACCAAGCACTGTCGACGGCAGTGGCGAGACAGAACGTCGGACGAGAGATGTTGAACGCAGGCGCCGAACCACGGAGAAGCCCGAGAATGGCTGCACAAACTGGCTGCCGACGATGAAACCTGGCCACAACACGCCGCCCACGAACCGCCGCCAACACCACCACCGCTCGAGCAGCCCCCAAGCGACGCCTTCAGGAAGGAGCACGCCACCACGGTGGCGTCGTCGCATGGAACAGGGGGATCTGAGACTTTCACCTGAGCTCCAGGGAGGGATGGGAGGAGGGGATCCTCGCCGAAGCCTTCAGCAAGGGAACAGCACCCAAAGGCGCAGCCTTCGGTGTGGCCGCCGTGCCGGCCAAGGGATTCCCCCGGATCCGCCTCCAGCCACCAGATCCGCAGCACTGGCACCCGAGGGCGGCGGCCGGAGCCACCAGGGACCGGGTCCAGAGTAGATCGGAGTAGATCGGGGTCGGGGACGAGCTTCACCATGGTGGGCCAGCAGCCCGCGGGAGGGCTGCCGCGACAGCCGACGCCCACCGCCTCCACGCCGCCCACACGGCCGGGGAGGAGGCCCACTAGCACCCGCCGGCGCTGCCCGCCGCACAGGCCGCGCCGCGCGCCACCACCCAGGGCCGCCGCCCTGGAGACCAAGGCGCTCCGCGATGGAGCCGCCCAGATCCCCGCCGCCACCTTCACCGGTGCCACGCGGCCGCGCCGGTGAGCACCTCTGGCGGCGGCGGAGAGGGGGAAACGAGAGCGAAACGAGACGGGGGAGGTAGGGTTCGCCCCCGAGTCGCCTCAGAGGAGGCGGCGCGGGGGGGGGGGGGGGGCTCAGCACCTTCCTAAACCCCAACTTGATTGTGCAACAAACAACATTCAGAATCATGCTCTTAGAAGTTTGAGCCACTAATAAAAAAACTTCATGAATATTTTGAGCCCATAAGGTTCAATCAGAAGTGTTTGTTGCAATTCACCGTTCCAACAAACACACTCTACATGCATGTGGATATTTCTGTTGTTCAAGCAATCTCTACTCTAGTCATAATTCTGTTCTGTGATATTGGCCAAAAGAAGAACTGGATTCTATGCTTATATTATTTTTTTCAAGTTATATACATGTGTTTTATTTTGAATTGGAATTTTGCCATGTTTTCTTGAGCGTGGTTTCCGGGGAGGAGAGTTTACCCAATCATCTAATCTGAAATTTAGTCCCAATTTATTTGATAGAGTTCCTCGGGGCTATGGCTTAATGTAGAAGCGATCCCAGTGAACAAATGTAAATGAACGGGAACTCTGTTTCAAGTTTCTCATTTGTGTTAGCGCATCTGTCCTACCACATGGAAATTAGTCAAGGGTTTCGAACGAACTCACAGCTTACTGAACTACTAGAACGCGTACCACATGGAAATTAGTCATAGCGCATGCTGATTAATGCCAGCAAACTCAAATGATTTGGATAGGAAGTTCCACTATGGGGCATGCTGTAAATAGCACCTTGTAATAAATCAGAAATACGATTACAAATATCAAACCTCCATGAAACACTCACGTCAAAATAGTGGAGTACAGAAAGTTAGACACACTGCAGTTGTTAGAACACAAAAAGCTTTTGTGTTTTCTCAAAGAAAACAAGTTTCAAAACGGAATTGACAATTGAGATAGTTTGATACTGGGCCATGAACAGAGATGAGCTCTGGGGCATGAACGGAACAGTGTTTTTTTCCGATAAGGGGTGCTTTTATTAACTCAAAATGTAGTATCAAGTGGATACAAAAGATAATGAGTAACATCCGGACTCTGCACAACTAGGATGCACGCAGCCAATCGCGGACAGTCTGACACAAGAAAGAAAAAAAAACATATTGGCACCAATAAAGTCATAAAAGACCAACATTGTGCCTATGTCTAAGGAGGTGGTGGACCGATCCGGAGATTAAGCTGCCTCCCATGTTGGGCGAAAACCTCCCTGGCCATCCGTTCCACCCGTTCCAGTCTGAGCGGAACGAAGTACTTTTGGTAGGAACCGGATCCCTACAAGGGCGTGGTCTCAGGTTGTAGGGGTGGAAGGTGGGATGGCGTGGTCGCCGGCGCTGGGGCGCCGTCGTTGCGTGCGCGCGCGCGCGAGAGAGAGAGAGAGAGAGAGAAAGAGCAGCGGCAGCTAGGGTTAGGTCTCCCGGCTCCCTAAGAAACCCGAGCAAATATGATTGATTCTTGCTTAATCTCAAAACAGGTCATTACACGAGTTTATATAATCCTTCTAATAAGATAATTGGGCTAAGCTCCTAATAAAGATAAGATAAACTGGGCCACAACTAACTGGGCTAAGCCCCTAATATGTCGGTCATAACATCTCTCCCCGCATGCACAAATAGCTCGTCCTCGAGCTGGAAGGCGGGGCAGATCAACGGTTACCAAACACCTCCGCATCAACTGGGGCGGGCTGGTTGCCGAGCCCGGCGGCGGCGGGGTCCTCCTCAATGTAGTCTACAACCTCCAGGTAGAAGAGTCGTGGGTAGACATGGCTCGGTACGTAGGGCTCGTCGCAATTGAAGCACAACCCTTGGAGGCGATGCTCAAGTTGCTCGGCCGGGGTGAGCCGGCGGAACGGGCGTTCCGTAGCCGCAGCGAGGGGCGCCACGGAAGCCTAGGCAGGCCGACCTTGCGCAGGAACTTCCGGCCAGGGTGGCGGCCCAGCGGCCCAGGGTGGTGGCGCCTGCTGGATGGCCACCGTGCAATGCTCGAACATGCGGGCGTAGTACATGGCCAACTGGAGGTCCTGTGGCCCGCGCATCTCCACGTCCACGCGAATGTGGTCCGGTAGGCCGCCGACGAAGAGGTCAGCCCGCCGACGAGCCAAAACGCGTGGCACGCCAGTGCCTGGAAGCGGTCGGTGAAGTCTTACACCGAGGTGAGGAACGGAAGACACCCAAGCTTCGCTAGACGGCTCCCGCGTATAGGCGGACCGAAGCGCAAGAGTCACAATTCACGGAAGCGCTCCCATGATGGCATGCCGCCCTCGTCCTGTTCGAGGGCGTAGTACCACGTCTGCGCAGCTCCTCGGAGATGATACGAGGCGATCCAAGTGCGGTCGGATGGCAGCCATCATCTCCTCCGGGGTGAAGACGACGGGGACAGGCGCGGCGGAGGTGACCGGCACCGGCAAGAGCGGGGCGCTGGCCATCGGGGCGGTCGTCGCAGTTGGCAGTGGAAGGGTCGGGGTGGGCGGCGGCGAGGACATGATTGCGCCAAAGCTATCTGATACCAAATTGGTAGGAACCAATCCCTACCAGGACGTGGTCTCAGGTTGTAGGGGTGGAAGGAGAGATGGCGTGGAGGAAGGCGTGGCCGCCGGCGCTGGGGCGCCGTCGTTGCGTGCACACGCGAGAGAGAGAGAGAGCAGCGGCAGCTAGGGTTAGGTCTCCCGGCTCCCTAAGAAAACCGAGCAAATATGATTGCTTCTTGCTTAATCCCAAAACATGTCCTTACACGAGTTTATATAATCCTCTTAATAAGATAATTGGGCTAAGCCCCTAATAACGATAAGATAAACTGAACTAAACCCCTAATATGCCGGTCATAACAACTTTGATCTAGGCATCATACTGAACCAAGAACTCAGATGATCTTCGGTTGTAGTTTATCAGGCCTCCAAGAAGAATTAACAAACCTTGTCCTGATATTCCCAGTAGGCAAAGTGATAGGGTGTCCTAGAATTTATCATGCAAAACCAATGGCACTAATCAGCGATGTATAGTAATAGTGTTGTGGAACCACATAAAGACAAAACCACCCATATTACATTACCAAACAAGAACTGCATTTGAAATAGTTTCTAGTAGACTTACATATTGAGTGAACAAATTTCCGGATACCTCTCAAGTCTACAAGACACCGCTAAAACCTTATGTGCATGCTTAATGCTATGTATGGCCGCATGCATCTTTCGGATGCAGAGGCGAGAGATAGGCCTCCTTTTCCAAAAAAAAATTACTTGTACTCCCTTGCATTTCTGGTCTACTCTTTTGTCTTGAGGCTTGTCACAGTTTATATTGTTTGCTTGAACACCATCCTTGTGATTATGCAATCACTAGACAACCACTCACTGTCTGCACTGGAAGATCACATTAGCTACTTTTGATATGCCATTTATTGTCTCCCCCATTAAATGGTCAGAAGATATGAAGGTTCCTATTGCTATGGTAGTTGAAGTGATCCTGGTACCCCTCACATGGCCTGATCTTATTTTTTCTGTATGGATCATATGAATGGGTCCGTGAGAAATCACCCCTCCATTATATATTGCCCTGGTACACATAAATTTGTTTGTGCTGGCCGAATTACTCTTTGTGCGACCAGGCTGATGCTATTCGTGTTGAGTATATTAGCAATTTGTTGATTGATTTAATCCAGAAATAAATCAAGAGCATGACATTGACAATATTAAACTCGTATTGATATTTGCTCACCTAAACTCGTACTAGATATATAGCAGAAACATCTACGTAAATAACCAGTACGACAAGACGAAAATAAACAGGATAGGGATAAATGAGTTATACCCTCCAGTCGGCCAGGTCGAAACCACGGTGGCGGCAGCAGCGGCCTTTTTCTTGGCTTCGGTAGACATGGTGATGATGAAGACGATGGGAACATAGTCAAAATAGCAGATGAAGATGAACGAGTGAGCAGTTGCATCGGAGACGCTCCCTAAAAAACCTAACCGCCCTTCTCTCGGTGTACGATCGCAAATGACGGGGTTTTGTATGCCCACTCCCCCGTGCAGTAATGCACACGATGGACGGGATGGGATTGCTGGCAGCAGTAGCAGCGAGCAGAACGATGACGGGCAGTTGGCGAGGAGGTATGGCAGATGTGATTTGATCTGGGTGTACGGGCGAACCCATATAAACCTCCTTCCGACCGTTTCTTGTGTGTTCTTTTGCAGGTATTTATATATGTTTTGTTTGGCATATCTTTCTTTGTTTTTTTACTATTTTAATTTTATGTTCAAATGTCAACATATTTGAAAATTTGAACATTTGTTTCCAACTTTGTCATTTTTAAAATTTCATGAATTTTTTTAAAATGCACTAACTTTTTAAAATTCATCAAAAAAATTCTAAAACTGCAAAAAATTAAAATTTATGAACTTTTTTTGAATCCCTGGACTTATTTTTCAAATCCGTAAAAAAAATTTGAAACTTATTTTTTTTTCAAATTCATGTACTTTTTTCGTAGTCACATGTTTTTCAAATCCGTGAACTTGTATTCAAATCCATGAACTTTTTCAAATCCTTGAATTTTTTCACACTCATAAACTTTTTTAAAATTCATGAAGTTTTTCTAAAATTTGTGAACCTTTTCAAAAAAAATCAAATTTGCGCACTTCCCTTTTCATATTCACAAGTTTTTTCTTCAAAATCAATGGTCAACTGGTCAATTGTTGTTCAGTCAACCGTGGACTGAACGGACGAACAAGGGTGGAGCGACCAAGGACCAGCGAGCGAACAAATAGTTGACTCCCACCAACACACTTTTTGTGTGCTGGCCCACGTAAGCGGCCGCTGGTGGGCTTTCTCAATGCATCGTATCTTAACACATTATCATAGGAGTTAGAAAACTTAAGAGATAACTACCTCAATGCATTGTTTCTTAGGAGTTGTATCTAGATTTAATGATTCGAGCCACATGCATACATGTGATTGGTGCAAAAACATTTTTTTGCCTATGCCCATGTGCAAGTGTTGTAGGTTAGCTAAGATACAACATCCATCTCCCTTCATTACTACTATGCCACATCAGCAAAATTCCTAGGAAGTCGTGTTAAGAAACTTGAATTGGGAGGGCCCTTTAGAAACCGGCGCGTCAAGCGCTAATTAGGAGCTCTCATTTGGGCCAACTCTATTGGTTTGTTGCCAAAACCGCTAAAGGTGGACCGTGAGCAATCTTTATACCCCAATGCTTAAGGGAAGTTCCTATTTGCCGCTTGTTGCGACAAGTAGTTGACGTGACGCACAGGGGCAGATCAATGAGCGTTCAATGGGCCGGCCCGTTCAAACGTTTGTGCGAATCTGGTTCAGGGGATCTTCTAGCTGGTTCCCAGCCGGTTATTCAGGTTTTGAGAACCTTCCAGAAGGTTCCTAAACCGGTTTTACTATACCCTCTTTTTTTCCATTTCTTTTTCTTTCTCGTTAATTTTTTCCTTTTCTATTTCTGCTTTCTTTTCTATTCTTTGCTCTTTTGTTTTTTGCATGTTTCTTTTGTTTGAGAATTTCAAATATTTCTTCGAAATTTTATAACATGTTCATGTTTTCCAAATTGCTCTCAATTTCCAAAAAACGTTCAGGAATTTCATAAAATGTTCCCATTTTGAAATTTTCTTATAATTTCAAAAAATGTTTGTGTTTCAAAATGTCTTTCAGGAATTTCACAAAATATATTTTATAAAATTTTGTACAAATTTCAAAAAATGTTCAATTTTAAAAGAATATTCAGTAAATTCAAAACAAATCTCATTTTCAAATATATGTTACGTTCATCTTTTGAAAAAATGTTTAGGAATTTCATAAAATGTGCTCCTTTTCAAATTTTGTTCAGAATATCAAAAAATGTTCGTGTTTCAAAAAGTCTTTCAGGAATTTTAGGAAGAATTCTTGTTTTAAATTTTTGTTCACAATTAAAAAACAGTTCGTGTTATTAAGAAAGTTCAACAAATTCAAAAAAATGTTCTCTTTTTCAAATATTTGTTACGTTCATGTTTTGAAAAAATGTTCCCATTTTCAAAAAAATTTAACAATTTAAAAAAATGTTCGTGTTTCAAAAATTCTTTCAGGAATTTCAAAAAAGTTTCTGTTCTACATTTTATTCACAATTTCTAAAAATGTCCGTGTTTTAAAAAGTGGTCAGTAAATTCAAAAAAGTTCTCATTTTCAAATATTTGTTACGTTCATGTTTTGACAAAATGTTCCCGGATTTCATAAAATGTTCCTATTTTCAAATTTTGTCCACAATTTCGAAAAATGTTCATGTTTCAGAAAGTCTTTCAGGAATTTCAAAAAATGTTCTTGTTCTAAATTTTGTTCTCAATTTGAAAAAAAAACCCGTCTTTTATAAAAGGTTTAGTAAATTCAAAAAAATGTTCTCATTTTCAAATATTTGTAAGTTCATGTTTTAAAAAATGTTCAGAAAATTCATAAAATATTCTCATTTTCAAATTTTGTTCAAAATTTCAAAAAATGTTCGTGTTTCAAAAATTATTTCAGGAATTTCAAAAAAAATCTTGTTTTCATTTTTTTTCACAATTTCAAAAAATGTCCGTGTTTTAGAAGATATTCATTTATTTCAAAATAATGTTCCCATTTTCAAATCTTTGTTATGTTCATGTTTAAAAAATGTTCTCTTTATGAAATATGTTCAAAATGCCATTCATAAAATGTTTATGTTTCAGAAAATGTATAGGAATTTCAAAATATGTTCTCAGTTCCAGAATTTGCTCACAATTTCAGAAAATTGTTCATGCTTCAAGAAATGTTCAAGAATTCCAGAAAATATTTCTTGTTTTCAAACAAATTCACAATGTCAAAAAAATAATATTTCTTTTTTCCTAAAATTGCGCACGTTTTAGAAAACTCTTAGGTTTTGCAAAAAATATCCGCGGTTTTTCTAAATTCGGATTACAAAAATTGTTCACATTGTTTTAGGAAAAAAGCTTAGAATATCAGTAAATATTTGTGGCATTTCAAATTGGTTGAAATCTTCAAGAAATGTTTCTAAAATACTTTTTCTAAAATCTCAACCTTGTTGGCTGTTTTTATAGTGTTTCGTGCTTAAATATTTTGTAGCACCTTTGTGGTGGAGTGGCTAGCTGGTTGTGGTCTGCTCTGTGCTGTGAGGGAGATGCTGGGATCGTATCCTGGCTGTTTTTTTTGGAGGGGGGGGGGGGGGGGGGGGGGGGGTAGCGTCGATGGGCCGGCCCACTCGTGTGTCGCCCGTGTGCATCGAGCTTCTGTTTGACGCAGAATGCGTCGTATAGGAGGTCCCACGCTTAAGTGCAGTATTTTCCCCAACTCAAAACAAGAAGGTGCTGTTTTTCCCGAAAAAAGTGGTCACACCTATACATGTGTAAACATTTTGTGATGCTATCGCAAATTTATATAGGCAATGAAATATAGTAAGAAAATCTCTCAACATATACAAATATCAGAACATCGGCCACACCCCCTTCTTGTACAACGCACAATACAAGCGCGAAGGACAGGTAGCCATGGAAGCTCACACGGATAAGCCACACTTGCAGAAGAATGTGTCATGTATTTGTATTTCGCCACCTCCATGGTCTCAAAGTCAATGGAGAATAGCCATGTCTCCTCTGCTGGAGAAAACACAATAGAGCTCATGCTGGTTGAGACAATCTTGGTAGACCCGCGGAAGTAGTCGTCCTTGTGCCCTGCCAGTCCACGAGTAGCCTCCATTAATTGGAGGCTCTTCTGAAGCACCCAGTCGGTTCTATCGTATGTCCTTGCCGCAAAGATTCGAAGGTTGTCGCCCACCAAGCAAACAACATGCACCAAGTTGCTGTTGTTGATATCAATGACTCGCCAAGCCGATCCTCGGATATGGTCCGGAAGTGGGACGATCTCAAACTCTTTTGACCAACGAAAATTATAAGCTAGCAAAGAGGAAGAGTCGTCTTCCATGGCCCAGAAAAGGGAAAATGATGCACGACCGATGAAATGCAGAGATTCCACGCCATGGAGGTGGATTTGAGGTTTGTGCGTCACTTGCTGCTGCCTGACGGACCAACCACGCTTCCTCCTCCAGCCCTCTTCGAACACGAAGGCCTTGGTTGTCCCGATGTTACTAGATACCCCCGTGAATTGATGGTAGAGCACACAAATCACTCTGAAACTTGACATTGTATCGATGGCACGTCCATCCCATGTGATAGCTCCTGTGCGACCATGCATATCAAGGAATACACCAATACATGGGTGGTATTTCATTTTCTCCACGCGTGGGATTAGTTGGCAGCGCCGTGTGATCGGCTCACAGACTAGGAGGTCCGGGAAGCAGCGGTGTCTCCGCCCAGTCTTCTTCTTGACGAGGAGGAGGAGGGTGTGGTGGCTATCTACGATCTCCCATGACCCGCTGCCACCTCCAGGGAGGAAGTCCAGGGAGAAGTGGTGGCTATTGACAGCAAGCGCTGGGGAGGAAGGAACAAAGATGAGGCGGCGGCCATTGACAGGGGACGTGTGGTTATGGTAATGGCCTGCAACAAGAGATGTGGGATTGGTGGCGGGAATGTCATACATGAAGAAGTGTCTTTCAACGACGATGCAGCGCCATCGCTTACAGGTGGCCGCTGCGCGAACAAGCCAGTGGGGCGAGGTGAGGACGTACAGGAGGATGATCTTGAGGAGCTTGTCGGGGATGTCGTGCAGCGTCGTCGGCCGGGCCGGTGACGCTTTCCGCACCAGCGCCATGCTGTTTAGGACACCACTATCTTTCTCTTTGGCCATGGGACGGGAGTTAGTCGATCAAGAGCTTGGCTTCCTCTGTATGATCTTGGATGCGAGAAATGGGAATAGTAATGGTGTTGTAGGTCGAGATGACGGTGGTGTACTTGTATGGTGTGATGCTTGATTATTTATTACTTGTATGGTCGAGATGACGGTGGTGTACTTGTATGGTGTACTTGTATGGTGACATGCTGGCTTTGCCGTGGTGCGCCCGCCAAGTCGTCGCTGCAGTTGGATTAGCATATATTTTGCTCGTCAACGGGTTTCGGTATGCACGTTACTCTGCCCAACTCGAAGAAGATTTCAAAGTTCAAACAAACAAAGCGATGTGACTACCGTAATTCATGTCTGATCTCGGGCTCATCTGCAGTCAATCAACAGTAAATTAATCCCAAAAAATCGGATTTTTTTTTGGAGCTTTTTATGGCACATCATATACTATAACTGAGACCGTGTAGTGCGAATCATCTCAGTTGTGTATTAGCTGGGTAATTTTGTCATTTTTGTTCCGTAATTTATAGGATCCCTCGTGGTTGCCATCAAACGGCACCCTTCTAACATTCGATCTAGTCCGTTGAATGACCAGAAATGAACAGCTCCTATTATTTAGATGTACAGTAAAGAAACTAATGAAGATGCTCGGGTGCGTAAGAATCATGCAAATTTTCATGGTGTTCAAACACCCTGCAAATTTTCATGGTGTTCGAACATTCAAACAGCTCGAAGAAACAAAACAAAACTGGATCCAAATATTCTTTTCTTTAGTTTCTTTCACGGCCAGATTTTGCTTTTTTGCCGCGACCTCCTTGAATGTCCAAACACCATGAATTTTTGCACGCACATCGCACTCCATATCTCTTTCTAAATTCACGAGTTGTGCATATCACCCTGAACCTGACCAACTCATCTCTGTGTCCCGTATGGATTTGCCTTGATTTGACGGCAGCAAGCCGTGTCTCTAGCAAACGAGGTGTGAGGACTATTTTGCTCTATGAGGTATACCTCAATCACCGTGGATTTAGTAAGCATCAGCTTGTGAAGATTGGCTTAAGCGTCTTACCTCGTCGGAGGGACGCGCTGCATGTTTATATAACAGGGGCGTACCTCCCTGGATAGCGCATACAATCGGTTTGGATTACAACTTGTGAACCAAGGAAGGAGAGGGAGAGATAAGGCTACGGTTACAGGAGGATAGATCGATCCTAACAACCTAGCCGGTGCTATATGCTACGGTACAATATGTCACGTTACAATATGTTTAACACCCTCCCTTAATCACAACTTGGTCAAGTTAAGATTACGCTTGAATTCTTCAAAATTCTTTGTTGGTAATGCCTTGGTGAACCCATCTGCAACTTGGTCTCTAGAATGAACAAAACGGATCTCCAATCTTTTGTTAGCAACTCTTTCTCGAACAAAGTGGAAATCTATCTCAATATGTTTTGTTTTTGCATGAAAGACAGGATTAGCAGCCAAATACGTGGCACCAAGATTGTCACACCAAAGACAAGGAGCTTGACTCTGTCTTATACCAAGTTCCTTAAGCATGGACTGTACCCAGATTATCTCAGCTGTAGCATTTGCTAATGCTTTATATTCTGCTTCTGTGCTTGACCTTGAGACAGTGGCATGTTTCTTTGCACACCAAGATATGAGATTAGGTCCAAAAATATTGCAAAGCCACCAGTTGAGCGTCTATCATCAATATCTCCTGCCCAATCTGAATCTGAGAAGGCACTAACAAGGGTAGATGAAGACTTGTTAAAGCTAATACCAACATTCACAGTGGCTTTCACATATCTGACTATACGCTTTGCAGCAGTCCAATGATTTGTAGTAGGTGCATGAAGAAACTGGCAAACTTTGTTAACGGCAAATGAAATATCTGGCCTAGTAATTGTCAAGTTCTGAAGTGCACCTACCAGACTTCTGTATTTAGTGCTATCTTCCTGATTCAGGAGTTCTCCTTCTGTAATAGACAATTTTTCTGTACTAGACAAAGGGGTTGGTGATGGCTTACATCCTTGCAGTCCAACTCTTTTAACAATATCATTGGCATATTTCTCCTGAGAGAGATGCAGTCCATCTCCAAGTTTCTTGACTTCAATGCCTAGGAAGAAGTGCAGATCTCCTAGGTCTTTGAGTGCAAATTCTACACCCAAGTCCTTTAACAATCCTGTCATTGCATCATTAGATGAGCTGGTAACAATAATGTCATCGACATAGATAAGCACAAATATAGTTGTGTTGACTTATTGTAGATGAACAAGGATGTATCAGACTTGGATGGAATAAAACCAAGTGACTGCATTTTCTGACTGAGTCGTGAGTACCAGGCCCTGGGGGCTTGCTTGAGCCCATACAGTGCTTTGTCAAGTTTGCAGACATGAAAGGGAGTGTTCTTGTTTTCAAACCCAGGAGGTTGCTTCATATATACTTCCTCTTCCAGAACACCATGGAGAAACGCGTTCTGAACATCTAGCTGCCTGAGAGTCCATCCCCTGGATACAACAATAGACAGAACCAAGCGAATAGTTGCAACTTTGACAACAGGACTAAAGGTGTCCTCGTAATCTAAACCATACCGTTGCTTGAAGCCTTTTGCAACAAGTCGAGCTTTGTAGCGATCAATAGTTCCATCAGACCTTTTTTTGATCCTGAAGACCCACTTACAATCAATGAGATTTTTACCTTGTTGTGGGGGAACTAAGTGCCAGGTGTTGTTTTTCAGAAGTGCCTTGTATTCTTCATCCATAGCTTGTTTCCAACGTGTGTCACCAAGCGCCTCATGCAAAGACTGTGGTTCACCTATGGAACATGACAGACCATACTTGAGAATTTTTTTATAATTCACAGGTTGAGTTACCCCTCTTTGGAGACGTGTCCGAGGTGGTGTAGCAGGCGTTGTAGTAGCAGTAATCGCAGAAGATCCGGGAGAATCCGCAGCAGATCCCCCTGGTGATCCCGAGGCTGGTGAGGAAGCAGGTGCCTCTGGATCAGGATTTTCTGCGGCTGAAGGACGTGACGGAGCGGCACGGTGAAGCACAGAAGATCTGGGCATCGCGGCATCCCAAGGAGCAGAAGGGGTGGCGCCAGATTCCGGACCAGGTGGGCGCGTCAGGGCCACATCGCCTGCAGCGGTCGGCTCATGGGAGCACGCGCTGGTCGGTTTGTGCGGACGCCGCGCATAGCAGCGGACGGAGTCGGGGAAGCGACTTGGAGACCGCCAAGTGGCAGATGGTGATTGGTGCGGGTCGGAGGAGGGCTCCGGGTTGGTGGAGACGCGCCGCGTGACCGAGCTGGAGCGGTCGGTGCGATCGCTGTCAGGCAGATCGCTGGTGCCTGCAGCCCGCACGTGTGCAGACGGGGTGGATCCCGAAGGGGATAGCCTGGCGTCCTGACGATGAGCGGATCCCAAAGCAGATTTGTCCCCCAAGTCCCTGCACATGAAATATCGCCCTATTTGGGCTATTTCTTCATTATTTTCAAATCTGTTTGCTGCATCGCCTTCGCTGTGCTGGTCTACATCATCACACAATTCAGCCAAGGTATTAGGAGGATTAGTCATGTGATCATTGCAGTTGTGTTCCCCATGATTGCCAACAAGACTCGGAGGTAGAAGAAGGATTTCTTTGCGAAGAAGTGCACCGGCATTGGGGTATAGATCAGCGAAAGGAAATTTAGTTTCATCAAAAACAACGTCACGGGATATGTAGACGCGTCCAGTAGGAACATCAAGGCATTTTACACCCTTGTGTTGGGGACTATAGCCTAAGAAAACACATTGTGTTGAGCGAAACATAAGTTTACGTTGATTGTATGGCCTAAGATTTGGCTAGCATGCGCAACCAAAGACACGAAGCGATGTGTAGTCTGGTTTGGTATGGAGGAGTCGTTCAACTGGAGTTTCATTGTTGATGACTTTACTAGGCAGCATGTTAATGATGTGAACAGCGGCTAGAAAAGCTTCGTCCCAAAATTTAAGGGGCATGGATGCGCCAGCTAAGAGGGCAAGGCCAACCTCAACAATGTGTCTGTGTTTGCGTTCAGCAGACCCATTCTGTTGATGAGCATGAGGGCATGACACTTGGTGAGAGACACCGAGAGTTTGGAAAAAGGAGTTTAATTTTTCGTATTCCCCTCCCCAATCAGATTGGACAGCAATAATTTTGCTATCGAACTTTTGTTCAACGAGAGCTTGGAAGTTTTGAAACACTTGAAAAACATCGGATCGTTTCTTAAGAAGATAGATCCAGGAGTACTTGCTATAGTCATCGATGAAACTAACATAGTATGTGTGTCTACCAACTGAACTGGGGGCAGGCCCCCATACATCAGAGAAAATGAGTTGCAAAGGTTTGGTAGAAATACTAGTAGAAATTGGATAGGGTAGCTGATGACTTTTAGCTCTTTGACAGGAATCACAAATGGTTTCAATATCACGCTCTCCAACATATGGGAGCTTATTCTTCCTAAGCAATCGTTCAACTAAAGAAAAAGATGCATGCCCTAGTCTATCGTGCCACCTCATCACTGAGAGTTTGGTGACACTATATGCTTGCTTATTGAATCTTCTAAACTCCGGAATCAACAGGTAAAGCCCTCGAACGCATCTACCTCGGTAGAGAACCTTCTTCATTGCCTGATCCTTGATCAAAAATAAAAAGGGGTGAAACTCGAGGAATACATGATTATGAATGGCAATTCGATGGACGGAAAGAAGGTTTTTAGATGCACTAGGGACATGTAGTATTTTTCTGAGGTGAATTGGACGATAAGGGGTTTTAACAACTGAATGACCAACATGTTTGATCCTCATACCTGCTCCACTGGCTGTGTGGATCTGGTCTTGACCACGGTATTTCTCCCACATGGTTACTTTCTCCAACTCACCAGTGATGTGGTTTGTAGCACCACTATCCATGTACCAATTGGTATCTACACCGTATGAAGCTTCGGCAGCACCAGCAACTTTTTCGTCCTGGGAGGAGTCACCTTCATCTTCCTCGAACCTGTACCAGCAGTCTTTGGCGGAGTGGCCAAGCTTACCGCATATCTGACAGCGGACAGCATCGGGACGATTCTTGGAGGAGGAACGGAGGCCCCTGTTGTTGTTGGAGGAGGGCCGTCCGCCGGCACCAGTGCGAGGGGCACCGCCACCGTTGTTGTCGCTGTAGTTTCCGCCGCCGCTACCCTTGCCCTTGCCGCGCGGCGGACCACGGTAGCGGGAGCCACCACGACCACCACGAACAGCAGCGTTGGCGGAGGACTTGAAGCTGCTGCCGTTGCTGCCTTGGAACATCGCCACGCGTTGATCAAAGTTGCTCGTCTGAGCGAACAGATCATCGAGCATGACAGGGTCGGTGCGGGAGTCGAGGGCCGACACCAATGGCTGGTACTCCATACCCAGCCCGGCGATGATGTAGGAGATCTGTTCGTCCTCATCTAGAGGCTTGCCAGCAGCTGCTAGCTCGTCGGCGAGGCCACGCATATAGGCGAAGTAGGCGCCCACCGTCTGTGTGCCCTTCTCTGCGTTGGAGAGGGCGACACGGATGTTGTTCACGCGCGATCTGGACTGGGACGAGAACATGTTCGCCACCGCAGCCCAGAGCTCGTGCGCCTTGTGGATGTTGGTCACCTGGACAAGAACTTCTCTGGAAAGATTAACCAGCAAATATGCCAATACCCGCTGATCTTCCCACATCCATACATGATGAAGAGGGTTCGGCGAGGCTGATTCCTTGCCGTCTTTGTCCTTGGTGATGATGAACTTCTCTGGTTCTTTGATTGTCCTTCGCATAGCCGAAGACACCAGCCCCGATCAGCTGTGGCGTGACCTGTGCCCGCCAGAGGACGTAATTCGTCCGGGTCAGCTTCTCTGTAACCTGACCATTGAGGCCGGCCAGAGGAGCGCTGGTGGAGGAGGAGGACATGGCGAGCTCGTGGGTGGAAGAACGATGGATGCTAGATGTATAGGAAGAGGGAGGCTCTGATACCATGTGAAGATTGGCTTAAGCGTCTTACCTCGTTGGAGGGACGCGCTGCGTGTTTATATAACAGGGGCGCACCTCCCTGGATAGCGCATACAATCGGTTTGGATTACAACTTGTGAACCAAGGAAGGAGAGGGAGAGATAAGGCTACGGTTACAGGAGGATAGATCGATCCTAACAACCTAGCCGGTGCTATATGCTACGTTACAATATGTCACGTTACAATATGTTTAACACAGCTTAGTTCGAAGGTGTGCCGCATGTTGGCTTGAGTCGGTTCAGAGAAGAGCTCTCCGTGCTACTTGGGTTGAATTTTTTTGGTTGTTGCAGGGGCGTTTTGGGAGGAATCTCTGTCAGATTTTAATCCTTCGTCCATATAGCACACAGTACTAAAGTGGAGGATTATGTGCAGAAATTTCCTGAATTATATGATCAACTTCAGCATATGAAATAGCTCACGATCCAGTGCATTATGTGATTAATTTCCAGGATGGTTTAGAACCTTCAGTTTGAATGTCTGTTGCAATGCAGAAACATCAGAACTTAGACTCTACTTAGGAGCTTTGTTGCATGAGGAAATTGGAGAAATGTGTTCCGATACAACCCAACATGTTCAGAGGAGATATGTTCCACTTCCTAGAACCCAAATAGTTTTGAAGATAAACGTGCATCTGAAGTTATTCGGCCTCAAACTACTGAAGACAAGTGAACTTCTCTCAGAGCATATAAGAAATCCAAGGAATTTTGTTTTATTTGTGGTGTGAAGTGGTCCGGAGATCATTAGTGCAAAAACTAGTTCCATTGCGTTTTGTGCACGAGCTAGTAGAGCAATTGGATTCTAGCAGTGTTTCAAAATGTCCAAATACTGAACAAGTGCAGGATCATGTTATGTACACTTCTGCTGGTGCTTTGGGTACTGAAATTCTGTTCACACCGAGCAGTTGGAAGTTGAGTTACAGAGCAAACAATTATTGTTTCTCATTGATTCATGCAGTACACATTCATTTCTGGACGAAGTACTTCAGAAATCATTCGCTGGAGTTTTGCAAATGCAACCCACCACAGTCCAAGTAGCTGGTGGTCCTAGACTTTCCTGTCAGTATCATCAACTGTCTTGTCTATAAATGGCTTTGTTCTGACAGTGAGTTCTGCCGTAATTTCAGGTTTCTGCCTCCAGGAGTTTATGATGGGATTTTAGGTCTGGGTTGGCTTTGTTTGAACAGTTCTATGCAAGTGGACTGGACTCAAAAGTGACTTTCCTTTCTACATCAAGGGAAATTGTTTTACAAGGATTACTACCTTAGGAAACAACTTACTCCCTCCAATCCATATTAATTGACGCTGCTCTAGTACAACTTTGTACTAGAGCAGCGTCAATTAATATGGATCGGAGAGGGTAAGTTGTCTTCTCCTTTCTGCTATAATTACCAATTGAACTAGTAGATATATAAATCACCTAAGTACAAAGAGTTTTGGATGAATTAGTTGTGTCTGTTAAGTCTATCTGTTCTGCTATGTTTAGATCTAGTATTGGCCTCTGTGAACGTTTTTTTTTTCCTTCTAAACACAAAGAAGAATGAAGTAGTCGGTACTTTGTGATATAAGCAACAAATAAATAAATACAGTAATACACTTTCAAAATGGAACAACAAAATCACTCATTCGCAACAACAAAAAATCACTCAACATCTACAAATGTGAGTACACGGGAAACTGCCCCCTCTTCTACAGCGCACCATACAAGCATGGATAGCAGGTAGCCATGGAAGCTCACATGGATAAGACACACTTGGAGAACCCTGAGTCTTGGTTTTGTATCTCGTCACCTCCATTGTCTCAAGATCGACTGAGAATTGCCATGTCTGGTCTGCCGGTGAAAGCACGATAGACATCGTGCTGGCCGTGACAATCTTCATAGGCACCCGGAAATACTCATCCTTGTGCCCTTCCAGCCCACGACTGGCCTCCATCAACTCAAGGCTCTCCTCAAGGTCCCAGTCGCCATCATTATACGCAAAGACGTGGAGGCTGCTGCCCTGCAAACAAACAAGGCACGCCTCGCCGTCATCGTTGCGGAAGGCTCGGGAAGGCAGCCCTTGGATGTGGTCCGGCAATGGAAGGACTTCAAACGCGTTTCTCCAATGGAAATTGTAGGCTAGCAGGGATGAGACATCGTCCTTCAGGGCCCAGAACAGAGAGCTGGTGGCACGACCAAGGAAATGCAGGGGCTCTGTAGTGCCATCTTGGCGGATTCGGGGCTCGTCCATGGGCCGGTGCCTGACGTACCATCCAGGCCTCCCCCTATAGCTCCGTTCGAACACGAAGGGGTTCATCACGCTAATCTTATCAGATATTCTGGTGTATTCACGGTGGAGAACACAGATCACCTTGAACTTCAACATGACATCAATGGTGTGGCCTCTCCTCGTGGTAGCTCCTCTGCTATGGCAGCCGTGGAGGAATACAGTGAGGCAGCGCTCGTATTTCATGTGCTCCATGCGCGGGATTAGCCTGTAGCGCTGCGTGACCGGCTCGCAGACGAGGAGGTCCGGCAAGCAGTGGCGTCTCCACCCGGTTTTCCTCTTGGCGAGGAGGAGGAGGCTGTGGCAGCTGTCGATGATCTCCCATGAGGTGCCGCCCCCTGCGGGGAGGAAGTCGAGGGAGAAGTGGTGGCTACCGACAGCAAGCGCCGGCGAAGAGGGAACAAAGACGAGGCGACGGCCGTCGACAGGGGACGCGTGGTTATGGTAGTGGCCTGCAACAACGGATGAGGGGTCGCGGTTGGAAATGTTACATAGGAACCTTCTGTCGACGATGATGCGGCGCCACCGCTTGCATGTGGCGGCGGCGTGGATGAGCCAGAGCGGCGAGCTCAAGTGAAGGAGGATGAGCTCGAGGAGCTTGTCGGGGACCTCATGCAGCGTTGTTGGCCCCGGCGGCGACCTCTTGCGCACCATGGCCATGCCATCCAGAGACCTCCTGTCTTTCTTGTTCGCCATGACACTCGATCTGGGATCAGGAGCTTCTTCTGTTGGAAGAGAGGTGGGTCTTCCGTGTGCTAATGGTGTTGTACTTGTATATGGTGGTGAGCTTAGTTTTGTATGTTTATTATGACATGCTGGCTGATGTGGCGTGCCCTCCAAGTAGTGTAGTTGCACAACTGCTCAATTAGTTTATTCTAGTCAACGCGTTTGATGCGTAAGATATGTGAGTTATACGTGTAATTATGCTTATTAGTTTTAGGGCGTCAAACAAACACGAATAACACGGTGCGACCATGTATTTATACGAATTTGATAAGGGCCGTGCTACACGTTGGCCATTGCATCTGGCACAATCTAGCTGCTCAATTAGTTCTCTACTTTTGTAAGAAAAGTCATATCGCAGAAGTATTTGTAACAGTAGTTGTATTGCGAAAAACCTTTGCATCATATGCCATGTTGCAGAAAAAATTGATCTTCACTTTCTTGCAACATAAGTGATGTTGCGGAAAAATCTTTGCAACATATGCAATGTTGCAGATTTTTTTATCTTCACTTTATTTGCAACATAAGTGATGTTGCGGAAAAACTTTTGCAACATAGGTATTGTTGCAGAAAAAATTGCAATGAAGATGATGTGCATAAACATCGTTGTTGTTGCCAATGCATGTCGTAGGAGCATGTTGTCGCTCGTCGTCGTCATTTGCAACTCCGCCATTGCAATTGCAATAGGGAGGCAGCCGGTGATGCTCGGGGATGACGCAAAAGAGGTCGGCGATGCCACGACTGCCCAACATGCATCGATCGGTGGTGGCAGCGGCGCCCTCGCTCGACCTTGTCTATGGCTGGCTAGCAGACACTGATCAACAATGACGGTGGCGGCACGTTCGATAAGGCGTCGGCTTGACTGGGAGCTCAGACAAACCACATGTGGCAACTTCTCTCGAGGGGATCAAATCCATATCCCACAACACACCAGTTATTGTGGTGGGCATGATACGTTGCAGGAAGATGCTATGTGGCCCAAACAACAGTCAGTGCTCTTCATGCCACACAATCACGGACCACTCGAACACGGAGGCGGTCGATGTGTGAGAGTTATCCACCGACTAAACCAAAGCTTTTTCCATTTGATAAATCTCATCTAGATAATATTTGACTATATGTTAGGATTAAACTAGCTGTAAGATTTATGCAACTACCTCACGGGCCGCACTCCTGCACAGTTGCATTGCGTTGTCTTTTCCTGTGACATGCTCGATGACGGAAATAACATCCATTTCATCGAAATCACTAATTAAGCACTACTTTTTTCTAAGGGTCACTCTCATCTTCTCAGATTGTGGCAAGTGGTGCACTGCATGTGCGTCACTTGTCGCAACTTGGGGAGTTTTTTTTTCTTCCGTTGATTCGTTTATTCAAAACGTTTTTAACCATGTATCTAAATCCCAAACCGTTTTGACCGTTCGATTCCTCGCGTCGAGATCTTCAAAACTTAATTTCATGTTGATAGGTTTCGACGTATTTTCTTTCATGAAAAGACCAAACTGAGAGCATGTTGTGTGTGCACCCGTGGGCTATTGCTCCCTTTCCCCTAAAAAAACTAGTTGCTCCCTTTTTGTACGTGCACTTTTTGGTGCACCGGGTTGTGTGTGTGCACCCGTGGGCTATTGTTGTTTAGAATGGGGAGGCAAGGTTCTTTTTTACATACTCACTAGAACATAAAGGCGCGCGTTGCCGCGCCCGTGCATTTTATTGGAAGAACAATACAAATATATGAGAAAATATGGACATAACAGAAAGAGAGAGAAAATACATTAGTCCAATACTTCAACATAAATGATTGAGCATTATTGAACCTTTCGCAAGCGAACAAGGCACAAAGGAATGTTTTGGGAGGATGGACTGATCTGATGCGTTCATACACTGAATCAGATCCGCAAGTGATGAAAGGTACTATGTTGATTATGTTTGTGCTTTTCAATAAACAGTCAAAGATGACCCACACACAAACATAATATATAGACACAAGGTAACGGTATAAAAAGGATGAACACATAAACTGTCGTTCACTTAATTTCTTTAGCATATCACATATAATCAGCGGGAAGAAATTGTTTAAAGTAACATTCGAAATAAGCGTCAAGGACGCAACCTCTTTTCTTTTCTTTTGAAAATAAGAAGAGAGAGACTTCTACCTTGTATATTCAAAACAGACCAATGGTCAGGAATACAAACCACCGAAGTTTTTCTCCTCACTAAACATAAAAGCTTCAACAGAAAAGAACAAATCAAAGGCAATACATAAAGTGTTTGGAACAATGAAGCGTGTAATATACAGAGATATGGATGTGTAGTGAAAAGTCTCAATTATCTCTATTATAGACATGAATATTACATAGAAGGCAACATGGTAAAGAAAAAAGGTAAATAATGAAGTGTATTATAGCTCCTGTAATCTCTCTTTTTGTCCGACAAGTTATAAATAGTTGAGGAGTAGCAAGGGGGAAACCATATATCTTTAGTTGGGAATAGCACCAAACAAAAGGAAGTTATGTAAAGCTGGATTGTATTAAAACACCACTCATCTCATGGAAACAAACATCATATGGAGTCCATCATAATTAGCTTCAGTTCATCAAAGTGATCTAATAAACCTGGTAACTGCAGAAAATTGCCACCTGCGATTACAATAGTATGGTCAAACTTTTTGGTAGGGCACAAAAGATAATTATCACATCAAATTCTTGGCAGTATACTTCGCTTTGGAAGGCCGTGTGGACTATAGCATGTATTGAGCTCTACTTTCTACCACAAGAAGCTTAGACAGTGGAAAACCATTAGGGCAAGTTACTTACCGTGATAAATTATCCATGAGATGTCCATATATTTTTTTAAAGTTGTACGCTCTCCATGTCAACCTATGGTCTGCTAATATAGAGGAATAAAAGAAGAGATGGAGGATATGAATACAATGAACCTGTTGCTTTGGCTCAAGAAGCAGTAAAGTAGTAGCTTCTTCTTTTTAGACTAATTGATTCTTGGTTTGGTGTTGTATGAGCTTGCTACGTGAAGTTCGTTCTGTAAACTTTTCTTTAAAGATTAATGGAGCTCCTGTCCATTGTTTAAAAACATTTGTTATAAATTTTAGAAATAACATGTGAATGGACAATATCCTCTGAGTATAGTTTAGAAATTTTGAGTCCCTTGTTGTTTATATATCAACATATCTACAAAATAAATCTGGATTTCAGTTTTAGTGAGGAAGTGCAAAATATAGCAAACAATCAGCTCAAACAGTAATTATGAATTTATGATGCTGTTTAAAAAAATAGTCATGTTCATGGTTGCACCATTTGGATATTTGCAAATGTCCTACCATTCAACACAAAAGAGATGGATATATCTTTACGTCATCCTAAGCAAATAAACAGTACCTACAATTTTGTTGACAAAATGCAGTTATATATCAATGTCCTAGCTTGCAACTATAGTTAATTGCAAATGTAACAGTAAGCGGTCTAGATTATGTAGCCTTATATTGTATTGCAGACTTGCAGTAACATCAGTTAAGGGAGCCTTTGGTTCTAGTAGTATATATCCAATCATGAGTTTTATTTCTTTTGCCGCAGATATCCAACAAGATAAAAAAACAGGATTGATGGAATTTGGAGATATTAAACCAGGAAGAATTGATACGAAGAATGGTTATTAAATCATCTAGCCAAACTAATTAAAAATTCCATCTAGCCAACCATATCTGTAACACACACATCGGACAAAGATGGTCACGGATTCTAGACTACTATGGAGGACAAACACTTGATAAACATATTTCAACAGATCAAGCAAAAATTGGTTCTCCGCAAGGAATAATTTAATAACAAGTAGCAGCTTTGTTTTTTGAAACAGAGCAGCAGCTTGCAATCCATGGAAGGCTGGCACACATCAAATCAACCAAGGATCACGGAACTGGAGCTGCGTTCAATATAGTGCTGCTAGGTTTTGGACATCAACTCCTTGCCAATGGAAGGGGCAGTCGCTACTTCCAGCCTGAACGGGGCGCCCCATCTACTCCCTTAATCTCCATTCTTACCTCCTCTTCTATCTTGTTCATCCACACCCTTCCAACATACGAGTAGAACCTAAGGGTTAGGTCGCATGCACCCGTCGTCATCCTATCGGTGAAGTCCTGTCTTTTTCGTTGCGTCCCTTCCGTACGGAGCGGCCATCGCCGCCGCCTGCAGAGAGAGAGAGAGAGGTGTGTGTGGAAGGGGAGCAAGCGTTCAGGGGTGTCGAAATGAAAACAACAACAAGGGGATACAGAAGAACAGTACCGCACTGGCGCGCATGCTGTCGCGCAGCAAATGCTCGCCCACGGTAGAACGCCGGTGCATCGAGGACGAAGGAAGCCGGCGCATAGAGGAGGAACAAACGGCGGCGGCGGCGAGGAACAGAGAAACTGTTCGCCTGGAGAGGAGGGATAGCGCTGGAACATGTACGACATGGGCCATCCAGCTGGATAGAAGTGGGCCTTCGACGGCCCAAATAAGGAGAGAACTACCAGGTCGTTCTGCGGAGAAGCGGCCCGCGAGACGGTCCGTGCGGCACGGGCGACCTGAGACGACCAGAGTTGATCTGCATCGTAGGTTTGAAGATCCGAGGGTTGAGACAGTCAAATCGCCGTGGAGGCTCTTAGCTAGCTGAGTTATACTGTTTAGTAATTTCGTGAGTTCTTTACCCTCCTGTTCATATAAAAGAGAGAAACTTGTCTCAAAAAGTAAAATAAAAGAGAGAATCTGGCAAGTTAAAAAAAAAGATAATCCGGCAAGTTCAGAAAAAAGAGAGAATCTGGCCATGCAAAAATGCACGTATGAAAGAGGAGTTTTTGTAAGTTGTCAAATGCCCTTTTCTTTTCTGGCTACTTTTATGTAGATGTAGATGTGTTTTTTTATTTGTGTTTGTTTGTTGGTTTTCTGAACACCGTAAAATTAAAGTCGCTCATATACATGAGCATACATTCACCTCTATGAACACACGCACGCATATTCTATCTCTGTGACACCTCCGCTGAGCTAACATAGCATCTTAGATTTTACGAAGTCACCGCGGGCGCCCCACAGTCGACGGGGACATCTCCTCCCACTAAACGAGCATCGCTGGAAGCCCGGAATAAATCCAGAACTAATGCGAGCACCAATGTCGAGTTTAGGACTCGAACCCTGATGGTCCGAGGATACCACTGTCCTCCTAACCATTCAACCACAAATTGAACCTGATGTGTCTGTTTGTTGTTATATGGACATGTATTTGTGTTTCTTTTTTAAAATTTGTTGTCTTCCTTTTTTATTTTTCCGTTGTTGTTTTATTTAAATTCATGTTTTTAAAAGTTGCAGGTCCATTGTCAAGCTGGCTTCATCCTGACTCCTTAGGCTAGTCATAGTGGGAGTAACTTATCTAGTAACATAGCACACTTCGAGAAAATTCTGCTTATGTGGCAAATAATTAATGAGAGATGGTAACATAATATGTTACTGTAACATAACGTTTTCCAAAGCAAGATGAGTCTACAAGCTAATAAATAAAGCCATCTATGATACTACTAGTATGTTACTTTGCATTATGAAGGTAGTAACTTAGACTAGTGTCATATGCGTGACACTAGTCTAAGTTACTCCCCACTATGACCAGCCTTAGGAGTGGAATCGTTTTGTCGAGAGAACAATTACATGTCTAACTAGACACACAATTGTAAGCATCACATCCCAACTACAAATGCATGTCTTAAACACGGTTGTTACTCGGCGGAGTGGGGTTCTAGAAGCGGCGTTGTCGTTGTCTAATGATTCTGAGTCGGTCGTTGTCGTTCTCTTGTGAAGTAGAGAGCCCCGATATGACATTGTTTAGTTAGCCATTTTATTCTTTGGCAACATGTCTTCTATTCCCTGGGTTTGGTTGGACTGTGTGGCTAGAGAAAAGAATGTAACTGATTTTTATTTTTATTTTGCAAAAGAACACCATCAGTTCTGGGGTTTGAGTTGTTTGGCGAACATTATTCATATTTGTCAACAGGTATTAACATTTATGAATATTCTAAGAATTTTCTGAAGAGCTTTAATTCTTGGGCATTTATTCAAATTTATTTTAAAATTTACCAAAATTTCTTTGCCTAGTTGCAACTTCACCCTCAACTTGCAACTAGGACCAATCATTACTTTTTTTTCACCTCAATTGCAAGTCCATTGTTAACTTGCAACTGGGCCCAACCTTTGTATGGATCTAGTTGCAAGTTCACCCATGACTCACAACTAGTCTCGACTTTTTTTAGCGCAACTGGGCCCGATTCTTTTTTGGCATTAGTTGCAAGTTCATCCTCAACTCGCACCTGGGCCCTACTTTTTTTACCTCAGTTGCAAGCCTATCATGGACATCGTAACTAGGGGATGACTTTTTCTTTATCCCATTTGGAGATCGGCCGTCGACTCGCAAGTGGGTCCATCTTTTTTATCCTAGTTGCAAGACAGACGTGTAACTGAGCCCTTGTTCTTTTTTTGCCATAGTTACAAGTTAACCACAGACTTGCGATTGGGCCCGACCCAGCCCTTTTTTATCCTAGTTGTAAATCCATCATCGGCTCGCAATGGGGCCGCCCTGTTTTTGCCCCTGTTTTCACGTCCACCCTTTGACTCACAACTAGACCCAACTTTTGCATGAGTTAGTCGCACCATCGACACGTAATAGGGTTGACTTTTTTCCTTAGTTGTAAGCCAACCAACAACTCGCAACTAGTCATATCTCTTTTTATCCGAGTTTTAAGTCAACCATCTACTTGCAACTAGGCCATTGATCCTCTTTTATCGTAGCTGCAAATTAACCATCGACTCGCAACTCGGCTCGACCCTTTTCCCATCCCAGTTGGAAGTCCGCCATCAACATGCAACTAGGACCTTGATAATTTGCGTGTCCCAGTTGCAAGTCTACCCTTGACTCGCAACTGGGCTTGACGATTTTTTACCCACTTGCAGGTCCACCACTGAATTGCAACTGGGCTTGACCCCTTTTTTTATCCCAGTTGTAAATCCACCATCAGCTCGTAACTGGGCTGACCTTTTTTTTATCCGGTTTGCAAGTCCACCCTTTAACTCATAATTGGGCCTTACATTTGTTTTTTTGCCTCACTCACAAGTCCACCATTGACTCACAAATAGGGCTGACCTTTTTCCCAATTGCAATTCAACCATCGACTCGCAACTCGACCCGACTATTTTTATTTGTCCCAGATGCAAGTCCATCATGAACATGCAACTGGGCCATTGATCCTTTTTCTGCCAAGCACCACCTTTGATTCACAATTAGGTTTGACTTTTTATCCACCTCTGTTGCAAGTTCACCATCGAATCACAATCGTTTTTTTAAAAATTTCGTGAACAGTTATTGAACTTCTGAACATTTTTCCATATTCTTGACCATTATTTTATCCTCGACAACATTTTTAATCGATGAATACTTTTAGAACCCCCAAACATTTTTTGAAATCATGATCTTTTTTTCATATTTTCCAATTTTAGTTTAACTTACTTTTTTTTACCTCGTGGACATTTTTTGAATCATCATATGTTTCCTTAACTCATGATTTCTTTTATATAAGTCAACATTTTTTGAATTCATGAATATTTTTGGAACTCGTGAACTTTTCTTTTTCATATTCACGAGCATTTTTTTAATTCATGAACAGTTATTGAACTCATGGATATTTTTTGATATTCTTGACCATTTTCTTAATCCTTGGCCACATTTTTATTCTCAAACATTTTAGGGAACCCGCGAGATTGTTTTGAACACGTCAACATTTTCATATTTGCTAATGTTTTTTGATCATAAACATTTTTGCACATTCGCTAACATTTTAGGTAACCTGTGAATATTTTTCATATTATCGACCATTTTTTTAATCCACGAACACTCTTTGAACTTGTGAACATTTGTTTCATATTTGCCAATATTTTTTGGTTACATGAATATTTTTGGCTGTAACGAACATTTTTTTAACTCATGATTGTTTTTCAAATTCATGACATTTTTTTAATCCACAAAGAAATTTTGAACTCGTAAGTTCCTTTGGAATTACAATTCTTTTTTGTATGAAGAGTTTTTTCTAATTTCCTATTTTTTAAAAATTGTGAACATTTTTAAAACTCGTGAACAATTTTGTACTCGCCAAGTTCGTGAACATTTTTCAAATCAGTGCATAACATTCTGTACTCGCCAATTACGCGTATGTGTTATTTTGATGAGGTTAGTTTCATATAGCCGATCGTTGTTTTTCATTAGACGCGACACATGCACGCTAGGTAGACATGGGCCTACAGCGGGCTCGATGAGGAAGGATCAGGCCCCCAATCCATCGTCCCTGGAAAGGCCTGGTAGATGCGCTCGCCTGCCATGGACCTAGTTACTGCTCATGTGGAAGATTGAGAAGAGGGGGAGGGGCTGAGATGTGCGTAGGAGGCAGAAAAAAGAATGGTCTAGTCTGGCATCGCCGGTTTTGAACCATGGGTCGGCAGCTTGCAATTCCAGTGAGGTCAAGTATGATAACATCCTCACGAGCATTTTTGGGACATGGTGCCACACGAGGATGTTATCCTGACCGATGATTGCTGTCATGCAATTCATATTTAATATAGTGCTTGACTGAATTGTGGAAATACTTAGGGATAAGTGAGTGAATAGGCAACATTAATACAGTAGACATTGGCCAGCTATTATTGAATTTGGCGGAGAGAGACGGGTATATTTATGATGCAGGGCTGCAGGCTACGCGTCAGTGTAATTAACATTCGTGACCTGGGTTGGGTGGTAGTAAATGAGGCCTGCTCCTAGTAAGTAAAAATTACTCACCCAACCTGCACTATGGATCCTTAGTCAACCTAGTTCATGGGATTCAGATCATCTGATGGTGAAGGTTGTTGCTCCAGTTTTTGCTACTAGGTTCTTGCTTGCTTGCCTAAGAAAAAGGTTCCTGCTTACTATGCATGTTCACAAACAATCCTGTATTGCAATAGCAGGTTTGCCAAACTGCCTTTTTTAGGCCAGATGAAAATTGCATCTCTCCTGTTATGCTAGCAGAAGTTGGTTCTGAACTTGTGCTAACACATTTACAACAAAATCAAGGTTCCCTGAAATAAAGCACCTTCTCTTTGTTTTCTCCTTTGCATGGCGATCCAACTAAATCACACAAATATTTTTCTCCTTCAGACATGTTTGGAAGATGACTATTTCATAGTAAAGGGTTTCAGTATTTAGACGGCAAATCTGTTTGGGAAGAAAATGGGGGAAATAAAGAAGGCAACAATGGGACTTCTCTTTGTTTTCTTCTTTGCATTGATCCTCGATAAGCTCCACAACCACTTAATTCAACCCTGGGCAACCATCCTCGTGGCCTTGTTCATTTAGCTGTGACCCATTCTTAGATCGTCGGACGGCCAATCAGTACCAGTAGTGTTTCATTTCACCATTGTCCTCCATATACTAGGTAGTAAATAGTTTTCCATCAAGCTCCTCAATGTACTAGTATGTGCTACCTGGTTCACCTACCGTGCAAACAGCTTTGTGTTATGATTCGTCAAGCAATAAATAAGGTGGGTGTGTTCAATATCAACTTTAGCATTACAAATTAATCAGGGTTCCCGGTAACATCTAACCATGCTAATCTCCTGCAAAAACTGACAGCAGACACAAAATATCAGCAAGCAGCACACGCCAACTGCCATAAATTTTCCTGCCAACGCTCTTTTAAATGGCTGCGAGCTGCCAAGTTGTAAATGCATGGCAGGCAATCAAGGAACCGATTAAAACCATGCGTGAGGCTGCATTGTGGGCCGTCTACTGCCGATGTCAGAGGTAATATGCAAGCCATACAAGTTGTATACGGTGCATGGAATTAATTATACACGCTTGATGTATTTGAACTGCACGAATCACATGGGAATGGACGGGCAGGATACCAACCTCGCGTGGCTGCATGTCCACTTGTGATTTATCGCATGGAGGACTGTCTAGCATGAATCTCGGCAAGTGATCCATAGGAGTTGCACGACGTGCTATGCACGAAGGAGTGGGAGTGGTGGCATAGCATACCAGAGGAGGAGAGCGTGGTGTGCTACACTCTGGGTAAAATAGTGGATGGTCCACGCCAGGGGTGAGGACGTTGGAGGTTACCTTGACCCAATGCTCGCCTACACCTACCTCATTAGTGGGAGCGACATGCCTCTTTTTTGTGATAGACTAGATCGTTGATGGCGCGCGTTGCTACGCCCATCCATTTTTTCAATAGAATGATTGTTATTGGTGGCATGAAATATAGTAATTAACCAAGTTTCTTGCAATTTATGGAACTGGTAATTAATGGAAAAGATGCTATAGATAGATCTCCATCTCAAAAGACAAAAGAATAAACATTCGTTTGGTGGAATAGATATCCATCGTTCAACTTTCTTTGCATATAAAAAAACATCACTTCCCTTTGTCTCGTATGATGCTAGAATACCTTCATACCTGATGGTTTACAGAAACTTTGGTGTAAGAAATAATTTACTGGGTGAATAGTGGAAAATGAAAAAGTACATGATCTGATGTTTTCAAGCTCTCAATAAATGGATATGCTCAGCAGCGGATGAAAAAAATCACAAAGCCAAAGCCAACACAAGCCATAGGAAAAAGTCGTGTGCTCACCTTCATGCCTGGAAGTTAAACAAGATAAAGAAAATGTGCAATATAATTGTTTTTGCACGAGATGTTCCACTCCTAATCCTAATCGACTACATAATGAACTCCTTTTGCATAAATGATTCCACCTTCTAGTATATTTGGGTTGCCGGAATCTCTCAAGATGAAAGCTTGAAGCATGATTCTGAAATATAGAGACACACCTACACCACAAGCAGTAGCAAAGTTTCAATGCCACCCACGACACCAAAAGAAGTTAAGGTAGATAAACACTTACATGTCTATTAGGTGAATTCTCCATAACCTTGTGGATGTATTTATTAAGCAGTAAGATAGTTGGCATTTTCCATTATGTCCATCCTGAAGTCATAGATCTATCACAACAAAATGCAACTGAACTATATAAAGCATAGCAGAAGAAAATAAATTAGTACATCTATTAAGTTTATCGGTTAAATTATCATGACAAAATTCCATGTAAGATGAGGCATAAACTTTTATATCAAACTGAAACCACCCTTTTAAACATTTTGTTGACAAAGGACAATTTTTATTGTGTGGACGATAGCTTTATATATTTTACACGCTTCCAATTAATCATGTTGATGACATTTTTGAAAACGGACAAAGACAAGGAGAGAAGTGAGGATGCTAATAAGGCAAACCAGGATAAAGCAATAATGGAGAGAATATATAAACTCACTTGTAACTTGTGACATAGATCTTACAGTGGAGAGGCCAGTTCTACATGACTGGCCATGGAGCGAGAGCATGTGTACTCTTAATGCTAAGGCAGGGACGCAATGAATCTTTTTTTAAGAGCAAGCAACAAAGTTACACTGAAATCTCAGCAAAATAAGGCACCTATGACTCACCCTGTCAACGTTAACACTATTATAGGCGATGAAGTTTCACCGGGAGCGCAACATTTGTTCAACAGAAATACTGCTTCTCGTTCAACTGGTCTGACACCAACCTGCCAATCATCCTAGCTGGATGCTACCATCAAGTGAGTATGTGCATGCACGGCTGGACTGTCAAATATGTAAAACATTCACCACTGTCGTGGAGAGTTTACTCCTTTGTGATGCTTGCGGAGAGAGGTATACACTTAAATTGCCTTCAATAGTAAGGGATCAAAGGCATGTCTAATGCAGATTGGTATTGCCCAACATGTGTAATGTATAGTAAGGGCAAACCTCTGCCTCCAAAATATGGCAAGATTTCAAGAAAAAATATTGCACCAAAGGCTAGTGGTGTCACTTTTCTGGGAGGTTCAGAAAACCCACGCACAAAAGATAATAGTGAAAAAGTGGCAACAAACAGAAAGTTCCATCAAGCAGAACTCCAATGAACCTGATAGGTCTGTATGTAACTGCGACATATTGGCCTTAGGCACTGCTAGTTCATAAGCACAATCGGCCTCTGCTTCTGAACATCAAAAGGGAAACATTTAATATACTGACACTTTGTCTAAACAAAAGGAAGGATATGGCCCATCTTAAGAGGCGTAAGTACAAAGAGCAAAATATTGGTGTTACCTGTCCAAAGAGATTTGAGATTACCAACACCAAAAAATTCCAGTACGAAGCTACAAAATGAAATCAATCGAGCACCGCTAGCATGAACATCACCTGTATGCACAAATTTTTTGTATGAGAGGACATCAAGAAAATGTAATTGCTTTGTGCAAAAATGAATCATACATGAACTGAAAACCAAAATAAGGAAATACAGGGAACCCTGCCCGGCATGATTGTTTTGCTGCCGGAGTAGAGAGGGTGAGCGACCAGAGGAGGAAGCATATATAGATGTACCGCTCGACAGCGGAAAGAATTGGCACATCAATCGCCATGAATGAGCGTTGAGAAACTGAGGTATGATTGCGAGCAGTTTCCGGCAGATGAGGCGCCGGCCATTATCGCCCGCGGCGCTGGATCCCCTCGCGCGCGCGCCTCCTCTTCCCGTGTCCCCCCCTTTCCACTTCCCAATCGGATGGACCGCCTCGGCAGGATCGGCCCGCGCACAATTCACCCGCATCCCGCGCGCCGCTGTGGATCCCGTCGCTTGTCGGCTCCCCTCGGCCCTCGCGCGGCTCGGCTCGGCTGGCTCGGTGGCCCTAGATCCCCTCGCGCACCTCCTCTCTCCGCATCCCTCTCGAGTCTGGAGCGAGCAGTTTTTTCATGGACAAGGGAGACCGCAGCGATGGTTAAATGGGTTGTATCCTGCTCAAATGGGCTTGCCGCTCGCAGATGGCCCAAAACACCACAGGCCTTCATTTTGGCCTCTGGAGCAGCAGCCCACAGGACAGCTGGGCTAGATTACAGACATTGCGGGACAGAACGTTTTTTCACACGAGATCTCACGGCCAGGAACTCCCGGATCATGAAAACGGACGGACGAAAATCTAAATCGTTGTGAGGGCTCGCTTTAGGTGCGGTTATACTGTCCTTAATGTCATTGCCGCCAAGGTTGGCTAGCGGGCTAGGAATGGTGGGCAGGGGATGGCAAGCAACGACGGGGGACGAAAATGTTGGGAGGGTGCAAAGGTCGGGATGAGGTTCGGGTGGCGGTGGGGAGGACACTGGGATGGTAACCGCGGTGGCGAGGTTCAGGTAGGACAAGAATGGGTCGGGGCGGTTGGGGTCGATTGCGGTAGCAAAAGCGGCGAAAGCGCAGGCAACGGCGACGATGGTTGGACGAAAGTTAGTTGTGCATTTTGACCAAAATTTCTTAAGATTAATTGCTCATTTATCATGCATATTCAACCATCATTATGCTATTTTATCTCTCCCATCAATCGAGGGGGTCTATCGAGTTAATCCAGGGTGATTCTTATTCAATAAAAAATTGGGCATAACTGATTGTGACCCAAGAAAAGAAGGGGGCGAATTAACCATGTGGAGGTGTGTATCCGACAGATCTTTCCTTGGTAGATTAGCTCGGACTTGGTCGTAGTTCGTCTACGTTCGTGTGTTTTTGGGTTGGATCCTTCTGATCAACGTTACTCTTCAACGGCAAAGGTTGTTGTTTTGGTGCGCCAGTCCTATGGGCCTTAACTCGACGACTTCCCGACTGTCTACTACAACAAGTTTTGCCAGGCTCCGACGAGGGGGGAGGGGGCGAGGACGATCACAACGGCGCGCCTTCGGCTCGCTTCAGTGCTTGTAGTCGTCGCTAGGTGATCTACGGATATGGGTGTAATTTTATTATTATTTATGTTCGTTGTACTAGATTGAAGATGAATAGATTGAAAGTTTCCCTAAAAAAATATGTGATTGAGTATGACGTCACATGTTAGCATATACTGGTAGTGATCTTGTAGTGATTTGCTACGGTGGTGCTACCCAAGCAAAGTGATACCAGTTTGCACGCAATCGTGCATATTTTCAAGATGACAACCATAGAGCTAATCCTCGTGTTATTATAAGTTCATCGTTTCTTGAATATTAAAGCTACGTAAGGATTGATAGCAACAAATAAAGTTGCAATAGAAAAGGTGATCCCTAACCACCTCGTTGATTATACTTTTAAATCCTTCATCTTCTTTCAACTGGGGTCATCTCTGGGGAAGAGGAAAGATAGGCCAGTGCCCGGAGTGGTGCTAAACAAGTTTAAGGCAATTCACTCCTTCAACGACACTGGCATTGTACATGCCGCTCATAGTCATAGAGGTGAATGTATGTGCGTATATATGAGCGTCTGCATCTGTACTATGTTTAAAAAAGCACTAGACCCTGAAACGTCTCGCCCGAGCCGCTCCCGAGGGCGGCAGGGCGAACCCTAGCCGTCGCCGGACCACCCCTCTTCCTCACCTCCTCTCCTTCTCGTCGCCACTGGAGGGCGCCGCCGGGCAAAGCCCGGTCGGCGTCGACGGCGGCGGGGTCTCCTGGCCCCCCTTCCCTGTTGCTCACGGCGCGGGCGCGGCAGCTTGGCAGGGACGCATCGCTCGCGCGGGGCGGCGCGGCGGTGACCCGGGAGGCCGTGCTGGTGGTGCGGCCTGCCGGAGCGGCGGCGGCTGCGCGGAAGGATGGGCGGCTGGCGAGGTGGAGATGGCGGGGTCGGCTCCTCCTACAGGCGTTGTCGGTCGGTCCAGATCCCTTGTCGGCCATCTCGGGCTGCGGCAGCGTGGGCCGGAGGGCGCTCTGCCTTGGCGGGTTGTTGCTTCGGCGAGGCTGCGGAGCCGCCTGCTGCTGCTGCCTAGCGGCGGGCGGGGCTCCAGGGGCGACACGCCTGGTGGCGGCCGTGGTCCAGATCTGACCATGGGCTGCAGCGGGCGGGTCCCGATGGACCCCTTCTCTTCGGGCCATGGCTCGGCCTCCTTCTCCTCTCGGTCGGGGTTGGAGGCGGGCTGGTTCTGGTGGAGGTGGGGGCGTGCCGGCCAGATCTGATGCGAGTTTTCCGGCAGGCGGCACGGGTTGGGCAGCGACGGGGCGTGGCCGCTGCTCCGGCCGTGGGCGGCGGCTTGGGGAGGTCTCGATGATGGCCTCCCGGTGTCGTGGCGGCTCCACGGTAGCTCGACGGATCTGTTCGCGGCAGCGGCCGGCTTCTCGGCGTCGTCTCGTCTGCGGTCGGGCCATTTCGGTCTTCACCCCATCTCCTCGTCGCCATGGCGTTACTCCCATCAATGGGCTGGCCTGTTATGACTGGCATGTTAGGGGCTTAGCCCAGTTAGTTGTGGACCAGTCTATCTTATCATTATTAAGGGCTTAGCCCAATTATCATTATTAGGGGTTTGGGAGTCAAGTAAACCTCTTTTTATAAGGAGAGAAGATGTATCAATCTAATCAAATAAAGAAGCAATCATAATTGCTCGGCTTCCTTAGGGAGATGGGAGACCTAACCCTACCCCCCCTCCTTCCCTGCGCCATCTCCCTCTCAGCCGCCGCCTCCTCGCGCACGACGGCGCCCAGCAGCCGGCGGCCGCGAGTTCGCCTACGACCAGCTCCCTCCTTCCCCTAAAACCTTCAGCCTAGACCCGATAGAACCCTAGTTTCTATCAGTTTGGTATCAGATAGCTCAGTTCCGATCATGTCTTCGCCGCCGCCCACCCCGTCGCTTCCACTGCCGACCGGCACCACCGTGCCGCTGCCAATCTCCATCGCGTCGCTGCCCTTCCCGTCCGCGCCGCTGGTCGCATCCTCCGGCGCCGCCACCGCCTAGATGTCGGCGCCCTCTGCCGCACCACCGGCCGCCGCCTACACCCCGGAGGAGATCACCGGGGTCCTCAACGACCTCGTCGCAGCCGTCCAGGGGATCCGGCTGTACCTAACCAGTCCTTTCGGGAAGCCGCCGCCCCTGCTGCTGACCGCCGCCATCGGGCCGCCGGCCCTACCGTGGTACTCGCCGCATTAAGGAGCATCCGCGGCGTTCGCTCGGACACAGCTGCAGCTGCCGCCGCCGCCCGTCGTCGCCCCGCAGTGGCCGCAGTGGCCCCTGCCCTCCCCGTCCACGGACGCGCCTCCAGCGTCCATCGCCGCCCTCGCGCCGCCGTGGCAGCCGCCGCACCAGGCGGCCTTCGCCGCGCTCGCCGGGCCACTGCAGCAGCCGCTGCAGCTGCCATCCATCGCCACCACAGCCCAGCCCTGGCTGCCGTGGCAGCCGCTCCTGGCGGTCTCCACCGCGCCCGATGCTCCACCGCAGCCGCTGCCCGGCACAACACCGCAGCAGCCGCTGCAGCTGCAGCAGCCACCGCCGGTCAGCTCTGGCCCCACATCGATCGCGACGGCGGGAGTTACGCTCCACCAAGTCCGGTTCCCGTCCTTGTCATCCCCGCTACCGGCTTGGTTGACCGAGTCGTCGTCTCAGCTGGTCTACACGATGGCCTCGGGACCACCACACGTGCCGTCACAGTAGGCGCAGTACGGCGGATCCTCCAGTTTTGTAGGTCCCTACTTTGGCCTCGACGCGACGCAGTTCCACGAGGGCCCCCTTCTGATCACCGACCGAGCATCGTTGCTCCGCACCGCTGAGCCATACCTCCATGGCGATCATACCCAGACGGAGCCACGCTTCGCCGCGCTCGCCTTCGCCACCTACGACGGTGCCGAGAACCCCCTCAACTGGCTTAATCAGTGTGACCAGTTCTTCCGGGGGCAATGTACGCTCGCGTCGGACCGCACATGGCTCGCTTCATATCACCTCCGAGGCGTCGCATAGACTTGGTATTACGCTCTCGAGCAGGGCGAGGGCGGCATGCCTCCATGGGAGCGTTTTCGCGAGCTCTGCCTGCTTCGCTTCAGGCCGCCGATACGCAGGAGCCCGCTGGCGGAGTTGGGCCGTCTTTCCTTCACCTCTACGATGCAGGACTTCACCGACCGCTTTCAGGCCCTGGCGTGCCACGCGCCCGGCGTGACGGCTCGCCAGCGGGCTGAGCTCTTCGTCGATGGTCTGCCAGATCATATCCGCGTGGACATGGAGCTGCAGGGACCCCCAGGACCTCCAGACGGCCATGTACTACGCCCGCACGTTCGAGCGCCGCGCGGTGGCCATCCAGCAGGCATCATCGTCCCGGGCCGCTGGGCCGCCACCCTGGCCGGACATTCCCACGCAGGGTCGACCTGGTCAGGCTTCTGCGGCACCCCTCGCCGCGACCGCGGCGCGCCCGTTCTTTCGGCTCACCCCGTCCACGCAACTCGAGTGTCACCGCCAAGGGTTGTGCTTCAACTGCGACGAGCCCTACGTGTCTGGCCATGTCTGCCCGCGACTCTTCTACCTGGAGGCTGTGGACTACACTGAGGAGGCCGCCGCTGCCGCCGAGCTCGGCAACCTGCCCGCCCCAGCTGCCGCGGAGGTGTTTGGCGACGGTTGATCACCTCGATGAGTTCCGCAAGCGCTTCCCCACCTTCCAGCTCGAGGACGAGCTGTTTGTGAAGGCGGGGAGAAATGTTATGACTGGCATGTTAGGGGCTTAGCCCAGTTAGTTGTGGCCCAGTCTATCTTATCGTTATTAGGGGCTTAGCCCAATTATCGTTATTAGGGCCTTGTGAGTCAAGTAAACCTCTCTTTATAAGGAGAGAAGATGTATCAATCTAATCAAGTAAAGAAGCAATCATAATTGCTCGGCTTCCTCAGGGAGCCGCGAGACCTAACCCTACCCGCCTCCTTCCCTGTGCCATCTCCCTCTCAGCCGCCGCCTCCTCGCGCACGACGGCGCCCAGCCGTCGCCGGCCGCGAGTTCGCCTACGACCAGCTCCCTCCTTCCCCTAAAACCTCCAACCTAGACCCGGTAGAACCCTAGTTTCTACCAGTTTGGTATCAGATAGCTTAGTTTCGATCATGTCTTCGCCGCCGCCCACCCCGTCGCTTCCACTCCGACCGGCACCACCGTGCCGCTGCCAATCTCCATCGTGTCGCTGCCCTCCCCGTCCGTGCCGCTGGTCGCATCCTCCGGCGTCGCCACCGCCCATATGCCGGCGCCCTCCGTCGCACCACCGGCCGCCGCCTACACCTCGGAGGAGATCACCGGGGTCCTCAACGACCTCGTCGCAGCCGTCCAGGGGATCCGGCTGTACCTAACCAGTCCCTTCGGGACGCTGCCGCCCCTGCTGCTGACCGCCGCCACCGGGCCGCCGGCCCTACAGTGGTACTCGCCGCATCGAGGGGCCTCCGCGGTGTTCGCTCGGACACAGCTGCAGCTGCCGCCGCTGCCCGCCGCCGCCCTGCAGTGGCCGCAGTGGCCGCTGCCCTCCCCGTCCGCAGACGCGCCTCCAGCGTCCATCGCCGCCCTCGCGCCGCTGTGGCAGCCGCCGCACCAGGCGGCCTTCGCCGCGCTCGCCGGACCACTGCAGCAGCCGCTGCAGCTGCCATCCATCGCCACCACAGCCCAGCCCTGGCTGTAGTGGCAGCCGCTCCTGGCGGTCTCCGCCGCGCCCGACACTCCACCGCAGCCGCTGCCCGGCGCAATACCGCAGCAGCCGCTGCAGCTGCAGCAGCCACCGCTGGTCAGCTCCGGTCCCACATCGACCGCGCCGGCGGGAGTTCCGCTCCACCAAGTCCTGTTCTCGTCCTCGTCGTCCCCGCTACCGGCTTGGTTGACCGAGTCGTCGTCTTAGCCGGTCTACACGATGGCCTCGGGACCACCGCACGTGCCGTCACAGTAGGCGCAGTATGGCGGATCCTCCAGTTCCGCAGGTCCCTACTTTGGCCTCGACGCGACGCAGTTCCACAAGGGCCCCCTTGTGATCACCGACCGAGCGCCGTTGCTCCGCACCGCTGAGCCATACCTCCACGGCAGTCCTACCGAGACGGCGCCATACCCCCACGGCGATCATACCCAGACGGCGCCACGCTTCGCCGCGCTCACCTTCGCCACCTACGACGGTGCCGAGGACCCCCTCAACTGGCTTAATCAGTGTAACCAGTTCTTCCGGGGGCAACGTATGCTCGCGTCGGACCGCACCTGGCTCGCTTCATATCACCTCTGAGGCGTCGCACAGACTTGGTATTACGCTCTCGAGCAGGACGAGGGCGGCATGCCTCCATGGGAGCGTTTTCGCGAGCTCTGCCTGCTTCGCTTCGGGCCGCCGATACGCAGGAGCCGGCTGGCGTCTTCCCTTCACCTTCTACGGTGCAGGACTTCACCGACCGCTTTCAGGCCCTGGCATGCCACGCGCCCGGCGTGACGGCTCGCCAGCGGGCTGAGCTCTTCGTCGGCGGTCTGCCAGATCATATCCGCGTAGACATGGAGTTGCAGGGACCCCCAGGACCTCCAGACGGCCATATACTACGCCCGCGCGTTCGAGCGCCGCGCGGTGGCCATCCAGCAGGCATCACCGTCCCCGGCCGTTGGGCCGCCACCCTGGCCGGACGTTCCCACGCAGGGTCGACCTGGTCAGGCTTCTGCGGCACCCCTCGCCGCGACTGCGGCGCGCCCGTTCTTTCGGCTCACCCCGTCCACGCAACTCGAGCGTCGCCGCCAAGGGTTGTGCTTCAACTGCGACGAGCCCTATGTGCCTGGCCACGTCTGCCCGTGACTCTTCTACCTGGAGGCTGCGGACTACACTGAGGAGGCCGCCGCCGCCGCCGGGCTCGGCGACCTGCCCGCCCCAGCTGCCGCGGAGGTGTTTGGCGATGTTTGATCACCTCGAGGAGTTCCGCAAGCGCTTTCCCACCTTCCAGCTCGAGGATGAGCTGTTTGTGAAGGCGGGGAGAAATGTTATGACTGGCATGTTAGGGGCTTAGCTCAGTTAGTTGTGGCCCAGTCTATCTTATCGTTATTAGGGGCTTAGCCCAATTATCGTTATTAGGGGCTTGGGAGTCAAGTAAACCTCTCTATATAAGGAGAAAAGATGTATCAATCTAATCAAGAAAAGAAGCAATCATAATTGCTCGGCTTCCTTAGGGAGTCGGGAGACCTAACCCTAGCCGCCTCCTTCCCTGCGCCATCTCCCTCTCAGCTGCGGCCTCCTCGCGCACGACGGCGCCCAGCCGCCGACGGCCACGAGTTCGCCCATGACCAGCTCCCTCCTTCCCCTACAACCTCCGGCCTAGACCCGGTAGAACCCTAGTTTCTACCACGGCCCTCTCCCAGCTGTGGTCCACCGCTCGTCTCGCGCCCCGGTGCTGCAGGACCGAGCTTGTCCCGCGCCCGATGCAGCAGGACCGAGCTCATCTCGTGCACGGTGCAGCAGGACTGACCTCGTCCCCCTCTCAATGTTGTAGGACCGAGCCTTGGAGTGCATGGTTCCCTTCTTGAAGGTGTCGCCTTGGAGTGCATGGTTCGTCATATGTAGCTTCATCTCTGTGTGGTAGTGCTAGGGATGGTGTTGATGCGCTCAGCGCCTTTGTATCCTGCCCTGGGTGTGTGCGTGTGTTGCGGTGGCGTGGCGTGTGTCTGTACTGGGTGCTTGTTGTTTGGTGCTTTATATATAAAGCGGGGCGAAAGCCTTTTTCGGTAAAAACGCACTAGCTGCTTTTCTGTTGGTCCTCTTGAGCGATATTTGTGTGTGGGCTATCTTAGTATTCTTTTTTTTTAAAACAATTTGAAACTTTATTAATTAGAAATAATTGTTACATCGTCTATCAAGAGAGTTACAAGATCTTCCATGGGCTCCTCTATCCAATCCCTAGTCATGGAACCTTTTGCTAATCGAGCAAGCTCATGAGCTACTTTATTCGCTTCCCTGTTACAATGTTCAAAACTAGTTTGAGGAAAATCACAGGCCATAAAAAAGCAATCCTCAAAAATCGCAGCAGCCGCTCCCGCAGACTATCCTCGGTTCTTCATTGTGTCGATGGCCTCCGTATTATCAGAATTGATGATTAGACGATTGCAGCCCGTCTTTTGTGCCAACGGTAAACCAAATCTGAGTGCTACCGCCTCTGCTATCAGGGCATCCGCACAGTACTGAATCCTCTAGTTACCACCTACTATGAAGTTTCCTTTGTCATCTCTGATAACAGCACCCGCTGTGCCTCTTAGCTGATCATGATCAAAAGAAGCATCCACGTTCAATTTAACGAAACCCCTAGGAGGTCTGCACCATCCTTCATTCTTTCTCTTTGCTTTAGGAGAGTGGGCATTTACATAGTTCGATGTTATAGCCCTAATCCCCATCGCGGTTTGGGACGCCTCTTGAGACTTACCCTAATGGACTAGTTTCCGTCTATTCCACCATAAATACCAAGCAGCTATAGCAATAAGTTCCCCTGCATTCCGGGAGCCCAAGATGGGTAGTTCACGATCAGGCATAAGGAGTAGGGATTCAAGGACTGCCTCTCCTGCACGATCAAAGATGCAGGCTTTTTTTACCACTTCATACAATCCCAAATGTTCCCACACTTCTTTTGCCTTCTGACACAGAAATAATATATGTTTCGTGTCCTCTGACCCGTCCAAACATGCTTGGCATATTGGTGGAGTTTTTATATGTCTGTTGGCCAATGTAACACGACACGGCAGAGTTTCGTGAAGCGTCCGCCAAATAAAAAAATTAACCTTCGCCGGACAAGCTAATTTTCAGATCTTACCCCAAATAGGATTGACCTTACTTCTACCCATGCCATTCGAGCATTCCAACTTCCTCCCATGTTGCTTATTCCATTCCTCCACATAAGCTGATCGTACAGTGAATAAACCGTTTGTTGTATAGCTCCAAGCAATAAAATCCGACATATTATGCATAGGGATCGGGATCGCTAGGACTCTACGGGCATCAATTGGCCATAGAGTTTATCTCGTATTGGCCATAGACTAAAAAATATGCTGGATTTTTCGACACTCACCATCGGGATTGCTAGGACTCTACGAGGCGGCACAGTAAGAGTCCAGAACCGCTCTAAGTGCCTCCGCATTCATTGCATTTGCTCGCATGAGGATCAATGAATCATCCGCAAATAATAGATTGGAAACTGAGGGAGCTTCCCTACTAACCTTTATGCCGGAGATATTTCCTCTCTCATCCACATCTGCTAAAAGGGCAGTCAGGCCCTCCGTACATAACAGGAATAAGTAGGGTGAGAGGAGATCCTCCTGCCTTAGGCCTCTAGTGGGTTTGAAGCTATCGGTCTCTTCTGTATTAACCCGAATCCTGTACTCCACCGAGGACACACATTGCATAATCAAATTCACCCAGTTTTCTTTGAAACCCAACTTCACCAAAATTGCTTTTAAAAAAGACCATTCCACTCGGCTATCTTAGTATTCTTAGTTGGCCATCCCGACCCTGTAACTTTCTTTTTCATGGGCTCTTTTCTTTGTCGTACCTTGGTGTAAGACTTTGTTCACTTTGCGCTTTCGTTGGAGCCTTATTAACTTGCAGGGGACGCGGTACGGCACGACGATGGGGGTGGAACACCTCAGCCACAGGTCACCGTGATGCACAGGCCGTGCGCATGTTTACGATCACGGAACGTGCGACCGATGGTACGGGTGTAACTCAGTCAGTGCTGAAAAACTGAAGAGCGGACATTTGTCACATCTACTTGGATGTCGTTAATTTTAAGTTTGGATGCTGCTTGTGCCTTTGCTCTAAGGAACATCGCCAACTGTAGTGAGCTCCATATCTTGAGTTTTGTAATACAGGGAGGCCCTAGTTGTGAAGCAAAATCTTGGAAGAATGCAAAGGGCACGCTACAAAGAAAGGAGGCGATAAAACAAGCAGGACCAACGATTTACAGCAGCTCAGAAAGCCCACGATCCGTAAACCCCGATGCAGGGTGGAGACAAAACGTCAATGCAGCTTCATGAAGAGGATCTCAAACGAGCCGATGCCATTTGAGCTCCAAAGTCCGTACCTAGCGACGTCACCGTGAAAGGTGGGCGCGCCAAACTTGATCCACTCCACCAATCACCATTAGCAATTTAGCATCATCGCTGCGCAGCAGATTATTATACGGCAGGGCTCAAGAGTCAAGGCTCCGCTGCGTGCGTCTACAAAGATTAGACTACTCTTTCTAGTGCCATCTACATTGATCAGCCATCAAGAATTGATTGGACTCTAGACAGGAGATCGCACGGCACGAGATCCTCGTGGCATCTCGTCCACGTTACTACTGCTCCTTCGGGAACCCCACGAGACCCTCGTGGCATCTCGTCCACGTTGGTGCTCCTTCCGGAAACCAGATTTTGGTTTGGCCGGCAGATATTGGCGCCATCGAAAGCCTCCAGGCCAGTGCAGGGATTCTAATACGCAAAAATGGCGGTCATCACTGGTGTTGTCACGTGTCCGAATCGCTCGACCCCAACCACCAACCCGGATGTGGCCATGTCGGATATTCCAAGATGCCCCCGGCGTTTGCTGCCCGTTGTCTGATCCCGCGAGAAACTCCATCCAAGTTGCTATAAATGGAGGTAAATCGTCCTCCTCAATCCTCATGATTGCAGGAGGATCAGGCTTTGTCACTATCAGAATGCTGAAAACTACTACCTCTCCTCCGCATGCCTTGAGGCCTTCCCGTGCCTACTACAGGCCTGCTTTCTCTCTCAGTGCAACAACTTCGTCCTCGTCTCTAACCTCCAACCCAAAGGTCGACCCTCCCTCCGTCTCCTAGACGTTTCCCGGTTTCTGACAGTTTGTTTCTTGTGAAGTTTCTATCTGATGCCCTCTTGCTTCAGAAATCTTCTATCCAGGAGCTCCGAAGGCAGCTCTCTTCCAGGATCGACGATGCCTCGCGGGTGCTGAAGAAGGCGCCGCAGAGGCTTCTGGATGCAATAGTTGACTCAACCTTCAAGTTTACTCATCAAGCTCTGCTCCCATCTGAGGTACTCCAGTCCAGGAAACTCTATTGCAATTTCCAGGGTAAAATTTTTTGGCAATGACAACCCAGAAACTCAGCCGTGCTTCCTTTCTCGCAAAATTAACATTGCCTGTGGCATGTTTGCAGAGCAACTTTGCACCGGTCGATGAAATCGGTGGATCCATAGAGATATTCCAGATTGAAGGAGAGATACCCGAAGATTTCCCCGAGGGCGTGTACATCAGAAATGGTGATCATCTATATCTTTTCTGGTTGCTGTGGTGTAAGTAAGTGCAGTAGGAATAGCAAACAAGAAGCTAACTGTCAGCTAAATTATAACAGGTTCCAATCCTCTCTTTGGCGCCCTCCATTCGACGGTCTCCGTCTTTGGGGAGTCCAGTGAGATATGGGTTGAGGGCGAGGGCATGCTCCATGCCCTGTACTTTACCAAGACCGGTTCAGCGTCTTCTTGGTCAGTCTCCTACGACAACCGCTACGTGCAATCCGAAACATTGAAGATCGAGCAAGACCGCCAGAAACCATGCTTCCTCCCTGCTATCGAGGGTGACTCGGCAGCAATTATCGCCGCCTACATTTTCAACTATGTAATTAACACTTGCAAATCCAAAGTATACATATGTTGTTTACTAGAAACCCTAACCTGAAGTGTGAGTAAACATGCAATGCAGCTGAGGTTTGGCAAGGTGAACAAGAACATCACCAACACCAATGTGTTTGAACATGCGGGTAGGGTGTACGCTGTCGCAGAGAGCCATCAGCCCCAGGAAATCTGCATACAAAATCTTGAAACAGGCAATACCTGGGACATTGGTGGGGAGTGGGATCGGCCCTTCACAGCACACCCAAAGGTATGGGTGACCAGCAGCTCTATCCTTCATAAACCCCATGGCTAACAAGAACAGTAATCAAGCAAGTATAGACCACAAGAACAGAACTACTACTACCTCTGTAGCTAAATATAAGACGTTCTTGCAGTTCAATTTCAACTGCAAAAACTTCTTATATTTAGTTACAGAGGTAGAACTATAGAAGGTACAAATACTGCAGTCACATAGTAACTTGATCTTAAATATCAACCAATAAAGAATAACATATCGATACATCTGCGAGAGAACAAGATTATTTAATTTTATTGATACATCTGCCAGAGAACAGAATTAACATCCTTGTTTCAGTTACATCCGTGTCCTCAATCTGTTGGCTCAAAAAATAAGTGAACAATACAACCCAGGTGTGAAAAGAACTGAGATGCGGCACATATGATGGAAGTTTACTCCAGATCTGATCTGGAAAAAGGAGGAAAAGCAACCACGTCGGATTTATCTATCATCTATGTTACATGCCTTGCTTATATAACCCTGCGTTTTGCAAGATGAGTAGTCCGTACCAAATGTGCTATTTAACTGCAAAAATAACAGAAGTCCAGGGTTTATCAGAAATTCAGAAGCAAATATATGAATATATAGTTAAAAAAGAGGAGGTACTCTATTTTACACTATCATATATGTTGCAGATAATAATGAATAACTGCAAAAAAAAACACCACACTGCATACAAAAGTATGATTACAAGATGTTTCCAAATACATGCACATGTTGTTATCCTTGTTCAGTCATCTGTTTGATTTAAGGCACTTCATTCAAATGACTGTAGGTAGCTCCTGGATCAGGAGAACTTGTCATCTTTGGCTCAGATGCAAAGAAGCCTTTCCTGGTTGTTGGTGTTGTCTCAGGTAATTTATAATATGTTGCACTTCTCTAGAATTTTACACCATGTTCATGTGCCAAGGTTGAAATCAAGTTATAACCACAACTCGAGTTTATTTGACTGCAGATGATGGAACCAAACTAAAACATAAAGTTGACCTCAAGCTGAACAGATCTACACTCTGTCACGACATAGGAGTTACTCTGAAGTATGTGGATTTAAGAAATACCATTTGCTCCCAGCAATTTATTGATTACAGTGCATACTATTTATGAATTTTTAACTTGATTGGTAATACTAGAATAGAGTAGAATATTATGGTAAACAATGATAGCAATTCACAGATATTGTTTCTCTTGATGTAGGTACAACATAATCATAGATATACCACTTACTATTGACATTGGTAGACTCACTACAGGCGGTCAGTAAGTACTTCATATAAACTTATCCAACAATAAGCAGCTACATAATTTTGTAAAATCAAAATCACATATTACCCGTTGCATAGGCTAATCGAATTTGAGAAGGAAGGCTATGCAAGAATTGGGATTATGCCCCGCTATGGTGACGCAGAGTCAGTTATGTGGTTCGATGTTGAACCATTCTGCATGTTCCATCTTATCAACTGCTTCGAAGAAGGTGATGAGGTACATAGTATTCTCTTGTTAGCTTTTTTCATATATTTGTAAATAAATACTGACATTTATTGAGAAAAATATGTGTTCCATTCCTTCAAGTCGCTCACAACTACCTACACTACAAATTTCATCTTTTCCTGGTGGCCTAGGTTGTTGTTCAAGGCCTCCGTTCGGCAGACTCCGTCATACCAGGGCCAAGATTAAACAAACAGGACATACTCCCTGAAAGATCCGAGCTTAAAAAAGATGGCAAGGCCATGAAACAAGGAATTAATGAGAAATTATTCTCTCGCCTGTTTGAATGGAGATTAAACCTGAAAACGAAGACTGTTTCAGGGGAATATTTGACTGGCACCGAGTGCTCCTTGGAATTCCCAATGATCAATAACCACTACACAGGCGTGCGTCATAGTTATGGCTACGCACAAATAGTGGATTCTTTAACAAGATCTGCTGGCAGTAGTGAAAAAGGTATTGCTAAAATCAAACAACACTGTCTATATTACGAGCATGTACATTGGGCGCCTACGTCTATTTCCGCGTTTACAGTACTATGTATCACAGCTTGACTCGGTTTTTCGTTATATCTTACAGTACTCCCAAAGTATGGGGGCTTTGCAAAACTATGCCTTGAGGAGAGAGAGAATACAGAGGTATGTATAAATCAGCTTCGTGCATCAGTTCAGCTACTATTTAACCAAGATTTCCTCACTCAAATTCAAGCTGTACACCAGACATCGGCGGAAGATCTAATAAAGATGGAAATTCATCGGCTTAGTGAAGATGAGTTCTGCTCTGGAGCATCATTTGTTCCAAGAGTTGGTGGCTCACATGAAGATGATGGATGGATAATTTCTTTTGTACATAATGAAAGAACAAATACGTCACAGGCAAGTTTTCATTGTAACACATTACATACACACACCCCAATTTTCATATGAAACACGAGTCCAATTTTGAAGCTTTATGTCTTATGTTGCAGGTGCACATTATTGATACCCAAAAATTTGAAGGTGCTCCTGTTGCAAAAATAACATTGCCACAAAGAGTGCCCTATGGCTTTCATGGAACTTTTGTCCATAACAACATACACGGGCACGTGAATACCAGATCAGAAAAAAACTGGACAGCTTAAAGTTTATATATTGAATTGGGCCTTTGTAAGTAGAAATTTTTGTATCCAGTGAATTGTACAAAATTTTAACCTGTATGAGTATATTCGTAGGTTATCTCATTCATTGCTATGTAGGTTATCTTCTACAAGTGTATCTCGAATCACAAAGAAGCTGTGTTCAGCTAACATATGGCTGCCGTTCTAGTTGTAATCAGTTCATTATACAAGAATGCTGTATTGCAAAAAGATTCAATACGCCACAGTATGTTGAAAAAGACTGTGCTAGGTATATAATTCTAATGCAACCGGACTTGAAGTACAATTAGAAGAGAATACTCAACATCATCAGAACAGATCATGGTCTCTGATACCAAGTTCATATGACCCCCAGGAGCTTAGGGAGAAGTCGTTTGTTGACGTGTGATCGTCGATACCGGGGATTAAGGGCAAACCCCTTTTTTGTTCGGCTAGGGGCTAAAACACTTCAATAAACTTCATGTCAGAGACACGTCTTTTTTACCCAGGTCCAGGCCACCGCGAGGTGTATTACCTTATGTCCTGCTCTAGCTCTTGACGAGCTTATATGAGTGGTTAGAAGCTACTGCTAGGGGCAGTTCTAGTGCTCAGGATAGTTCTACTGTTCTTCTCCTAGCTTTGGTCTTCTGTTAAGTTCGTAGAGAGAGATCACCTACCAAGAACTGATCCTTTGATTTGGCCACGGTCCTCCCTTATATAGGCCTGGGGAGTACCACAATGGCATTTACAATTAAGTTGATATGTTGAACGGGGTACAAACTGCACGCTCCATGCGAGACCGCCAGACGGTTGTGGCGTAGTGGACGACAGGCCAAGTCGGTTCCTCGAGAAACGCATCCATCCTGTCATCTACAGCTCATTGGGGCCCATAAGGCAGTGGCACAAGGCTAATGTAGATACGTCGCCCGTGCTGGTGCTAAAGTCAAAAAGGTGGGGCACCTGTCACATCTCTGATAAGCGTCAGGTGCCGTCTTGGGACAAGACAAACCGTCATGCTGTAGACTCATGATGCGTATCTACGAAGCGTAGATCGCCGTAGGAATGCAGGCCTGGATTTAATTCGTCGGTCGGCCCTTCCAACTCTAAGAGAGTAGAGTTGCGCAGGCCTTGCATTAAATGCCTTGCCAGCCGGTACACCCCAGGAGGGCCCACCAGGATCAGAGCTGCTGCTCGGGGGAGTTGAAGGTGCTCGGCGGCGGCCCCACGCACTTCCCCTGGCTCCTTATATTTGGCTGCCGTTGCTGAAATCATCATGCTCGGGGGCGACGCCTTGCCCAAGCTAGTCGGGGAACCATGCTGGGGGAGTCCAGAGTACTAGTCCTTGGTGCTTTTACTCCTTGGCCTTGACGTTGTCGATGATGCGACTTGACAATGGTGCACTGCTGGATCTTTGTGGCGCCAAGCTCGGCCCATTACAGCAGGCCCGGGGTACCTGTCCCCCGTGATGCTGACATAAGCCCTCGGCCCTGCCACCTGGTGATGGTCGAGAGAGCCTTTCTTCAAAGGTTCTGACAGGGACCAGCTCCCGACGGGAGGCCAATCGTGATAGATGGTCGGCGAGCTCGTTGTCACGGCACGTGTTGTAGCTGCAAGCCGTCGAAGTGTCGCTCCAACTTCCTGACCTGAGCCAGTTATGCTGCCATTTGTGAGTCCAAGCATTGATGGCCCTTCGACACTTGATTGATGACGAACTGGGAGTCACCCTTGATGAGTAGGCATCGAATTCCGAGGGAGGCTGCGGCTCCGAGGCCTGCGAGCAGCCCCTCATATCCGCCCATGTTGTTCATGGCACCTTTGAAAAGGAGCTGCAGAACGTACTGGAGTTGTTCGTCCGTCGGGGAGGTGAGAACCACTCCAGCCCCCAGGCCTTGGAGCGTGAAGGATCCGTCGAAGGGCATCGTCCAGTGTTCGGGAAGACCGACGATCTGGGAGTTAAGGACACTTCCTCCTCCTTGTCTTCGGGCACTGGTGTCATTTTTGTGATAAAGTCAACTAGGGTGCGACTTGATAGAGTGGGAGCTGACAAGCAGAGATCAAACTCCCCAAGCTCAATCACCCACTTCACAACTTGACGCCGCGACCAATGGCCGCATGGTTGTGAAGGATGCGATCAAGCGGGAAGGAACTGACGACGGACACCTTGTGGGCTTGGAAGTAGTGTCAGCTTCCTTGATGAGACCAAAACTGCATAGAGTAGCTTCTGGACCTGCGGGTACCATGATTTGGCATCACGCAGGACTTCATTCATGAAGTAGATTGGTCGTTGTACGAGACGTCCTTGATTCGTGGGAGCCCGCCCAGGCTCCTCGACCAGCTCAAGGCCAAACAAGAGCCTGGGCTTGCCTGCCAGCTCGGGGCTGGGCGGGAGCTCGGGCTCGGTTGCCAGCTCGGGGTCGGCCATCTTCTCAGAAGGTGCTGGGAGCTTGGACCCAGCAGCTTGATTTGACGCATGAGCGGCCGGGGGCTCGGGCCTGAGCTCAAGCTCCGACGTTTCCTCCCGTTTCGCCACCAAGAATATGCTCACGGCTTCGGGAGTGGCCATGATGTATATAGCAGCAATGGCTCTTCGGGTCTTGGTGCCACCAGGATCGGCGGAGAGGTGAGGGACTGCTTGACGCCTTGGAGTGCTTGTTCGGCCTCTAGGGTCCACTTGAATGGACCCGACTTCTTGAGGAGCTTGAATAGGGGGAGGCCTCGCTCCTCGAGCTTGGAGATGAATCTCCCCAAGGCTGACATGCAGCATGAGAGGCATTGCATGTCCTTGAGGTGCGTCACTGGGCGACTGGGCGCATCTGGCTAATGGCGTTGATCTTCTCAGAGCTGGCTTCTGTGCCCCTGCTTGAGACAAGGAAGCCCGGGAGCTTCGTCGAAGGCACGCACCACAAAAACATAATTCTCGGGGTTAAGCTTCATGCACATGCGGCGAAGGTTGTCAAAGGTTTCTGCAAGATCGCAAGGAGTGTGGCTTGATCTTTGGTCTTCACGAAGAGGTCGTTGATGTTGCAACCTATCTGGCACTCCAGTGCGATGAGCATGGCCCGTTGATATGGGGGGCCCGTGTTTTTCAAGCCAAAAGGCATGGAGATGTAACAGAACATTCGAACAGGGGTGATGAATGTTGTTTTTCCTCATCCTCTTTAGCCATGTGAATCTTGTGGTAACCAGAATATCCATCTAGGAAGCACAAGAGATCACATCCCACTGCGGAATCCATGATCTGATCTATGCCGTGCATAGGAATCCTTGGGACATGCTTTGTTAAGGTCGGTGAAGTCGACGCACATCCTTAGCTTGTCGTTAGCCTTCGGGACAACGACGGGGTAGGCGAGCCACTCAAGGTGTATCACCTCGAACCGAGCTTTTTTTAGTCTATGCACCTTGCTCAGATGAAATCTTAGTGCTCGGGTGCTTGACGGAGGTCAAGTTTGGTGATGTCAAAAATGATGCTTTCCTTCCGGTAGTGCCTCTGGTACCGAAGGCGACCATCAAGGACACCTGCCCGAGTGGCACTGTAAACGCCTACATCGCTCGCAGGCGCCCTAGGGGCACTTGCATCTTATCGAAGACGTCGAGGGAAAGATGTTGAGGCCCATGCCTCCGTCCACCAGCATGTTTGTCGGGGAGATCACCGACAAGACCCTGGGGTGGCTTTCATGGCTGAACATGATTGGGGTGTTCGACCACTTGAGTGGTCAGGGTGCGCCGATGCTTGGGAGCACCGCGTTCACTTACCACGCTAGCAACTTGAGCCGGCGGCGTGAAGCGGGTGCGGAAGCATCCCCACGGATGCATGCCACGGTCTTCCACTCCTAAGAGCCTGTTGTCTCGGTCACGGTGGGTAGTACGCTCGTCCCAATCGTGGCACCTGTTGCGTGCACCGAGATGTCCTTTGCGGCGTGCTTGGTATCGGTTGTCGATGGGGCTCGAACCTCCCACCCATTCGTGAGGCCATGCTCGTCAAAGAGGGATGCGGGACATCACTCGCTAGTGCCTTCTTTGGGGCATTTGCCTTTCTCTTGTGGTCAAGGACATCATGGAGATCATCAACAAGCATGAAAGCGGTGATGGTGAGATGGGACGCAAAACGATGCTTCTTTGCATTGCCTTGCAGCGGACTCGGCGGCTGTGATGGCAACGAGGCCATCAAAGGGATCGAGCGAGAAGGGTCGCGTCCCTTCGAGACGCAGGCGCTTCTAACCATCGACTAGCAGCAGGCGATGTCCAGCAACCCCCCAAAGCAAAGGGCCCATGGGAGATTCATCCTCCACCAAAACGGGAGGGGGTTGAAGAATTCGGACAGTCCACAGCACGGTCGCCTGGATCGTTCACTTGCACAGTGTGGTCATCCATGCTGTGAGGATCCGCACGCACCGATGACGAACGATGTTACTGTCGTCGCAACCACAATTCGTGCAAGGGCATGGCTAAGGCAACCGGTTCGAAGCCGAAGCCTTAGCCTCCTACCTAGCATGCCAGATGTTGACTTGTGATCGTCGATGTCGAGGTTTAACGCTAGACCCCTTGTTTGTTTTGCTAAGGACTAAAACACTTCAGTGGACTTTACGCTCAAAGACACGGGTTTCTTACCCAGGTTCAAGCCACCGCAAGATGTCCCTACGTCCTGCTCTAGCTCTTGATCAGCTTATATGAGTGGTTACAAGCAACTGCTCGGGGCACTTCTAGTGCTCGGGATAGTTCTTTTGTTCTTCTCCTAGCTTTGGTCTTCTGTTAAGTTCGTAGAGAGAGATCACCTAACAAGAGTCGGTCATTTGCTATGGCCTCGGTTCTCCCCTTACATAGGCATGGGGGTACCACAATGGCCTTTACAATTAAGTTCATGCGTTGAACCTTTGGGGTTACAAACTGCAAGCCCCAAATGGGCCCATCAAACGGTCGTGAGGTAGTAGACAACAAGCCGAGTCAGTTCCTCGAGAAATGCGTCCATCCTGCCATCGACAGCTCAATAGGGCCCATAGAGCAGTGGCACAAGGCTGATGTAGGAACGCCTCCGTGGTGGTGCCAAAGTCAAAAAGGTGGGGCGCCTGTCACATCTCTGATAAGAGGCAGGCACTATCGTCTTGGGAGGAGAGGAACCGTCGTACTGTAGACTCATGATGAGTATCTACGAAGCATAGATCGCCGTAGGTATGCAGGCCTGGATTTAATGCGTCGATCGGGCCTTGGAACTCTAAGAGAGTTGCGCAGGCCTTGCATTAAATGTTTTGCCATCAGGTAGACCCCCAAGAGGGCCCACGAGGAGCAAAGTTCTACTCAGGGGCAGGCCCCACGCACTTCTCCTGGCTCCTTATGTTTAGCTGCCATTGCTGAAATCATCATGCTCGGGGGCGACGCCTTGACCAAGCTGGTCGGGGAACCATGCTCGGGGGAGTCCTAAGTACTGGTCCTTAGTTCTTTTTCTCCTTGGCCTTGACGTTGTCGATGATGTGACTTGACAATGGTGTACTGCTGGATCTTTGTGGCGCCGAGCTCGGCCCATTACAACGGGCCCGGGGTACCCTGTCGCCATGATGCTAACATCATTGCAAGAAGATCTTCAAGGCCAGTGAAGTGTTGCCCAGCAGGCAGCAATGCCACTGGGGTTTGTTAACGGTAACATGAGTAGGAGAGAGAGGAGGGGGGTTCTTTATCGATTTCTCCTCCCACCATAATATCTGTCTGGCATTCTATAGCCAGCTCACGTAACAAACTTGGAAACAGAACCATAATTTATGTCTAAGATATCTATGGAAGTCCAAGACTTGGGCACCAAGCATTAAGATGGCTGTGCAGAATCCGGCAGGCTAGGCCCACGCCACCAATGGGTATGCATCCACATAACAAAAACATTCTAGTAAAGCAGTAGGTTACATAAGATTCCTAAGATAGTAGCAATAACAGGGACTTATTTGGAAGTATCGAAGTATTGTAGTAATTCAAAAAAATGCAACATAAAGTTCTGTCAGGCTACCTCTTAAAGTTACTAATGTTCGAATTATTTAACCATGAAGGAACTCTTGCAGCTGCAGCCTCCAACAGCACTTGGATTGGTTGAAACCTGCACATCGCACAAACAGAAATCAGAGAACATTCCTAAGCATAAAACAGTAGGTTTACAATTGGGTAATCTAAAATAGTGCCCAAGTTCAGGTATTGAGCAATAGAGCCATTCAAAACTAACCACAAATGCTGAGCTTATCAATTCCTCTACATAATCGACTGTTGAACCTTTCACAAAGTCATATGAGACATTGTCGACAACCAACTTAACGCCATTCTTCTCGAAGACCCTACAGTTAAATCGACAGCATGTGAGACATGCAACTGTACCCTGATCAGGCAATGGTGGTAGACGTTGATGCTCCATTGCTTCCACAAAAACATTTCGGAGCATGTCCCACTAAAAATGGTGTTGCAAACAAAGATCGTGAAACCTCAATCTGAAGCATGACCACCAACCTATCATCAGCATTTTCCTTGCTATCCAGTGAGAAGGTGTACTGGAATCCAGAACAACCACCAGCTTCAACGCTCAAGCGCAACATGTTGCCCTTAGCAGATGGTTGTTTAGTATGTAACTCTTTGAGCCTCTGCAGCAAACAAATTACATGATCAGACACTGTACGTGCTAAACTAACTGAAGAAGTAAAAAACAGAACATAATAAGTATCGGAGGTGAGTAAGTGACACATTTTCCTTATAATAGCACAACAATTTTGTGAGCGAAGAACAGTATATGATCTGTATTACCAAACATACATAGAACTCTGCAGTCTTCATACCAAATTAGAAGTTAAGAACTCAGAGATCCTCCCAGAATGATAACCTCGGAGTTTAAACCCCTAAATTTCTACAGAGTCATTATACAACTGAAGGAAAAATATAGACAAACTCCACAGTTAAATCTTATAAAATGAATATCGATCCGTATAAGATCCTAAAATATATCCCCAAATTTATGAAAAAATTGTCCCTTGAGGCAGCAAAGCAGAGAGTAGTTACTGAAATAAAGAGGTTGCGAGACACCTACACGGACGCAGTTATCCGTCATGCTGACGACCTCCGGCCCCTCCGGCGCCGGCGTCTCAGTGGTGGTGGCGCCGGCTGCCGCGGCGGTGGGGTAGGAGGACGTGGAGGTGGAGGTGGAGGCGGAGGCGAGGAAGCGGTTGTTGGCGCGGATGCGGCTGTTAAGCAGTAGCGCGAGGCGGCGGAGAGGGGGCCTAACCGAGGCCATCGCCGCCCAATGTCGCCGCTGATATGCGGCGCGCCTCCAGGGGAATTGGGGAACGGAGGAAGGAGCGCTGGCGGTGACGTTTGGTGCGTGGGCTCCACGCGCTCCACGCGTAGATGCTTTGCTCTGAGTTTTCTTGGAAAGGTTCTTGCTCCGTGTTTTGTTTCTCCTCTGTTCCTTTTTCTTTTTCTTTGAGCTGTGTTCCTTTTCCTCGATGACCTGTTCAATTGCAAAAAATTACATATTCCTTACAGGTTGATTTTTTCTGAAAGGTCAATGGCTATACTTTTAATGTTAAATTGGGATTCTTTAATACAAAAATAAAACTTGGATTTGAACTTTGGTGTTAAGACATAGGTGTGAATAGCCATCGACTACCTAGGGTCCTAGGCCCAAAGAATAGAAGAATAATGAAGGTGTCATTATGGTTCCGAGCTCACATGCTCTTGTGATGATGGTGTTATGATCCAAGGGTGCCTCACCTTATCAGTTGTCGGACCAAGTAGGCCGGCCCGAAGACCCCTAGGTTGGTTTCGCCTTAGGTCATCAGACCGACCCGTGGGCCTCGTAAGAAAAGACTTGGAGGCCTTCTCATCCAAGACAAGGAAGCCGGAGCCGTGGAGGACTCCCCTCCACCAACGTAGCCGACTAGTTGTGTAATCCTAGGGACCCCGATATGTTACTTAAGTCGGGGTCGAGCCAGTCGATAGATACATTATAATCTCTTGGCTTATACATGTACTTTGTACACTTCAATCGCAATATACGTAGAGCAAGAGTAGGGTTTTACCTCAATCGGAGGGCCTAAAACTAGGTAAACTCGCCTCCTTGGTTTCCCTCTGATCTAGTCACCTTGCCAGGATTTCCTATCGAAGGATCCGCCGGAATCATCTTCGACAGTGGTGGCCCATGCAAGTCCCGCTTGGTGAACATAGAGCTCGGATGGGATCTCCAATCGGCATCGGTGTAATCGACGCGCCGGGTCAAATGTTCGTCTTCGGCACTGCCACATTCGTCACTGACTCGATTGGCCACCTCGGCCAAATCGAGAACTTTGCCCTAGGCCAGATCATCAGATTATGCAATCTTGGGTACATCACAGGTTCTCACGGCGAGCTGGTTCTCCGAGGATTGGCGTCATGCCAGGCCCAGGTCACTTTAATCTGGACTGTTGGACCGACATGCACCCCTCCTGCATCGTCGACACTCTCACCTGCGTCTCGCCACCCCGTCCTCCCTTGGGCACCACTCATCGATGTGATGGTGCTGCATGTTGGGGAACACAGTAATTTCAAAAAAAATCCTATGATCACACAAGATCTATCTAGGAGATGCATAGCAACGAGAGGGGAGAGTGTGTCCACGTATGCTCATAGACCGAAAGCGGAACCGTTTCAATAACGCGGTTGACGTAGTAGAACTTCTTCACAATCCAACCGATCAAGTACCGAACGTACGGCACCTCCGCGTTCAGCACACGTTCAGCTCGATGACGTCCCTAATGTTCTTGATCCAGTTGAGGGCGAGGGTGAGTTCCGTAAGCACGACGGCGTGGCGACGGTGATGATGATGTTACCGGCGCAGGGCTTCGCCTAAGCACTATGATGGTATTATCGAGGTGCGTAACTGTGGAGGGGGACACCGCACACGGTTAAGAGAAACTTGTGTGTTCTAGGGTGCCCCCTGCCCCCGTATATAAAGGAGGGAGGGAGAGAGGCCGGCCCCCTAGGGGCGCGCCAAGAGTATGGACTCCTACTAGGACTTCCAAGTCCTAGTAGGAATCTCTTTCCTTTTCGGAGTAGGAGAGAAGGAAAAGAGGGAAAGAGAGAGGGAGTAGGAAAGGGCAAGGGGGCCCCCTAGTCCGATTCGGACCCATGGGGGGCGCCACCTCCCTTTTGGTCTGCCTCCTCCTTTCTCGAATGGCCCAATAAGGCCCATTACTTCTCCCGTTGAATTCTCGTAACTCCCCAGTACTCCGAAAAATACTTGAATCACTCAGAACCTTTCCGATGTCCGAATATAGCCTTCCAATATATGAATCTTTACCTCTCGACCATTTTGAGACTCCTCGTCACGTCCGTGATCTCATTCGGGACTCCGAACAAACTTCGGTCATCAAATCACATAACTCATAATACAAATCGTCATCGAACGTTAAGCATGCGGACCCTACGGGTTAATAATCTAGTTCACATCGCCATGTGATTTAACATCAATAGTTCATATATGTATGTGATTAACACCCATAGTTCACATTGCCATGTGACTAATAACCAAAGGGGTTACTAGAGTCAATAATCTAGTTCACATCGCTGTGTGATTAACACCCAAAGAGTACTAAGGTGTGATCATGTTTTGCTCGTGAGAGAAGTTTAGTCAACCGGTCTGTCACATTCAGAGCCGTATGTATTTTGCAAATACTCTATGTTTACAATGCACTGCATGGAACTACTCTAGCTAATAGCTCCCACTTTCAATATGTATCTAGATTGAGACTTAGAGTCATCTGGATCGGTGTAAAATCTTGCATCGACATAACTCTTTACGACGAACTCTTTATCACTTCCATAACCGAGAAATATTTCCTTAGTCCTCTTAGGTAACTAAGATAACTTTGACCGCTATACAGTGATCCACTCCTGGATCACTATCGTACTCCCTTGCCAAACTTATAGCAAGGCACACAATTGGTCTGGTACATAGCATGGCATACTTTATAGAACCTATGACTGAGGCATAGGGAATGACTTTCATCCTCTTTCTATCTTCTGTCGTGGTCAGGCTTTGAGTCTTACTCAATTTTACACCTTGTAATACAGACAAGAACTCCTTCTTTGACTGATTCATTTTGAACTCTTTCAAAATCTTGTCAAGGTATGTGCTTTGTGAAAGTCCAATTGAGTGTCTTGATCTATCTCTATAGATCTTGATGCCCAATATGTAAGCAGCTTCACCGAGGTCTATCATTGAAAAACTCTTATTCAAGTATCCTTTTATGCTATCCAGAAATTCTATATCATTCTTGATCAACAATATGTCATCCACATATAATATTAGAAATGCTACAAAGCTCCCACTCACTTTCTTGTAAATACAAGCTTCTCCAAAAGTCTGTATAAAACCATATGCTTTGATCACACTATCAAAATGTTCATTCCAACTCCGAGAGGCTTGCGCCAGTCCATAAATGGATCCCTGGAGCTTGCACACTTCGTTAGCACCCTTTGGATCGACAAAACCTTCTGGTTGCATCATATACAACTCTTCTTTCCAGAAATCCATTCAGGAATGCAGCTTTGACATCCATCTGCCAAATTTCATAATCATAAAATTCAGCAATTGCTAACATGATTCGGACAGACTTAAGCATCGCTACGGGTGAGAGAGTCTCATCGTAGTCAACTCCTTGAACTTATTGAAAACCTTTCGCAACAAGTCGAGCTTTGTAGACAGTAACATTACCGTCAGCATAAGTCTTCTTCTTGAAGATCCATTTATTTTCTATGGTTTGCCGATCATCAGGCAAATCCACCAAAGTCCACACTTTGTTCTCATATATGGATCATATCTTAAATTTCATGACCTCAAACCATTTATCAGAATCTGGGCTCATCATAGCTTCTTCATAGTTCGTAGGTTCGCCATGGTCCAGTAACATGACTTCCAGAACAACATTACCATACCACTTTGGTGTCGATCGTGTTCTGGTTGACCTACGAGGTTCGGTAGTAACTTGATCTGAAGTTTTCATGATCATCATCATTTGCTTCCTCTCTAGTTGGTGTAGGCATCACGGGAATGGATTTCTCGGATGAGCTACTTTCCAGATTGAGAGAAGGTACAATTACCTCATCAAGTTCTACTTTTCTCCCACTCACTTCTTTCAAGAGAAACTCCTTCTCTAGAAAGGTTCCATTCTTGGCAACAAAGATCTTGCCTTTGGATCTGTGGTATAAGGTGTACCCAATTGTTTCCTTAGGGTATCCTATGAAGACGCACTTCTCTGATTTGGGTTCGAGCTTATCAGGCTGAAGCCTTTTGACATAAGCATCGCATCCCCAAACTTTAAGAAACGACAAATTAGGTTTATTGCCAAACCACAGTTCATATGGTGTCGTATCAACGGGTTTTGACGGTACCCTATTTAAAGTGAATGCAGCTGTCTCTAATGCATAACCCCAAAACAATAGTGGTAAATTGGTAAGAGACATCATAGATCGCACCATATCTAATAAAGTACGGTTGCGATGTTCGGACACACCATTACGCTGTGGTGTTCCAGGTGGCATGAGCTGTAAAACTATTCCATATTGTTTTAATGAAGTCCAAACTCGTAACTCAAATATTCGCCTCTGCGATTAGATCGTAGAAACTTTATTTTCTTGTTACGATGATTCTTCACTTCACTCTGAAATTCTTTGAACTTTTCAAATGTTTCAGACTTATGTTTCATCAAGCAGATATACCCATATCTTCTCAAATCATCTGTGAAGGTCAGAAAATAATGATACCCGCCACGAGCATCAACACTCATTAGACCACATACATCGGTATGTATTATTTCCAGTAAGTCATTAGCTCATTCCATTATTCTGGAGAACAGAGTTTTAGTCATCTTTCCCATAAGGCACGGTTCGTAAGTATAAAATTATTCATAATCAAGTGATTCCAAAAGCCCATCATCATGGAGTTTCTTCATGTGCTTTACACCAATATGACCTAAACGGCAGTCCCACAAGTATGTTGCACTATCATTATCAACTTTGCATCTTTTGGCATCAATATTATGGATATGTGTATTACTACGATCAAGATTCAATAAACCATCAACATTGTGTGTATGACCATAGAAGGTTTTATTCATGTAAATAGAATAACAATTATTCTCTGTCTTAAATGAATAACCGTATTGCAATAAACATGATCTAATCATATTCACTTTAACACAAACACCAAATAACATTTATTTAGGTTAAACTCTAATCCCGAAAGTATAGGGTTTGTGCGATCATGATCATATCAATCTTGGAACTATTTCCAACACACATAGTCACTTCACCCTCAACTAGTCTATATTTATTCTGCAACTCCTGTTTCGAGTTACTAATCGTAGCAACTGAACATGTATCAAATACCCAGGGGCTACTATGAACACTAGTAAGGTACACATAAATAACATGTATATCAAATATACCTTTGTTTACTTTGCCATCCTTCTTATCCGCTAAATGTTTGGGGCAGTTCCGCTTCTAGTGACCATTTCCTTTGCAGTAGAAGCACTCAGTATCAGGCTTGGGTCTAGCTTTGGGCTTCTTCCCGGGAGTGACAACTTGCTTGCCATTCTACTTGAAGTTCCCTTTCTTTCCCTTGGCCCTTTTCTTGAAACTAGTGGGCTTGTCAATCATCAACACTTGATGCTCTTTCTTGATTTCTACCATCGTCGATTTCTGCATCACGAAGAGCTCGTGAATCGTTTTCATCATCCCTTGCATACTATAGTTCATCATGAAGTTCCAGTAACTTGGTGATGGTGACTAGAGAACTCTGTCAATCACTATCTTATCTGGAATATTAACTCCCACTTGATTCAAGCGATTGTAGTACCCAGACATTCTAACCACATGCTCACTAGCTGAGCAATTCTCCTCCATCTTTTAGGCAAAGTACTTGTCAGAGGTCTCATACCTCTTGACACGGGTATGAGTCTTAAATACCAATTTCAGCTCTTGGAATATCTCATATGCTCCATGGTGTTCAAAATGGTTTTTGAAGTCCTGGTTCTAAGCCGTAAAGCATGGTGCACTAAACTATCAAGTAGTCATCATATTTAGCTAGCCAGAATGTTCATAACGTCTGCATCTGCTCCTGCAATGGGTCTGTCACCTAGCGGTGCATAAAGGACATAATTCTTCTATGCAGCAATGGGGATAAACCTCAGATCACGGACCCAGTCCGCATCATTGCTACTATCATCTTTCAACTTAGTTTTCTCTAGGAACATATCAAAAACATAGGGAAGCTACAACGCGAGCTATTGATCTACAACATAATTTGCAAAATACTATCAGGACTAAGTTCATGATAAATTAATGTTCAATTAATCATATTACTAAAGAACTCCCACTTAGATACAAATCCCTCTAGTCATCTAAATGATCACGTGATCCAAATCAACTAAACCATGTCCGATCATCACGTGAGATGGAGTAGCTTTCAATGCTGAACATCACTATGTTTGTGACGCCCCCGATTCAATCGTACACTAATCATACACGCAAATGTGTACGATCAAGATCAGGGACTCACGGGAAGATATCACAACACAACTCTAGACACAAATTAAAATAATACAAGCTTTATATTACAAGCCAGGGGCCTAGAGGGCTCGAATACATCAGCTCGAATACAAACGAGTCAGCGGAAGCAACAATATCTGAGTACATACATAAGTTAAACAAGTTTGCCTTAAGAAGGCTAGCACAAAAACAACATGATCGAAAAGGCAAGGCCTCCTGCCTGGGAGCCTCCTAACTACTCCTGGTCGTCGGCGTCCGTCACGTGGTAGTAGGCACCCTCGGGGTAGTAGTAGTCGTCGGCGGTGGCTTCTGGATCCTGGGCTCCACCATCTGGTTGCAGCATCCGAGAAGAATGGAAAGAGGTGGAAAAAGGGGAGCAAAGCAATCGTGAGTCCTCATCCAAAGTACTCGCAAGCAAGGATCTACACTACATATGCATTGGTATCAATGAAATGGGTTGTATCTATGGACTGAACTGCAGAATGCTAGAAGAGAAGGGGAAAGCCTAGTCCTATCGAAGACTAGCATCTTCAACAACTTCAAGCATCTTGCAGCATCAGAAGAGATAAGAGTGGCATAAGGTAAAGTAGTAGTAGTGTTATCAACCTCGGCTAGAGATCCTTTCTCGACTCCCTGCGAGAAAGCAATCCCAGAGCCATACTATCCAGTTATCACCTCAAGTATCCATTTCTAGTTGTATTGATCGGGATACAACTCTGAGTGTCTGTTACCGTAGGACAGGCTATCGATAGGTGTTTTCTTCCCTACAGGGGTGCACCAACTTACCCACCACGCTCGATTAACTCCGGTCGGACACACTTTTCTGGGTCATGCCCGACCTCGGCCAAAAAATACGCCGCAACCTGACCTAGTCTTAATAGAGAGGTTAGCACGCCGGACTAAACCTATGCCCCTAGGGGTCATGGGCCATCGCCCCGGGAACTCCTGCACGTTGCGAGAGCGACCAGTGAGCAGACCTAGCTACCTTCTTAAAAAGGCAGGTGCTTACCAGTCCAACCCGGTGCGTGCCGCTCAGTCACTGACGTTTATTAAGCTTCGGCTGATGCATACGACACATAACACCCATACTATGCCCACGTGATGGTTAGTGCTATCAGGCCAGAGGCCCCTCGGATCAAATATCCAAACCGTTAGTGTGTTGGTAGTGCGGTCACGAGCAGAGACTCACGAAAGATGTGACCCCGTCGCCCCGTCTCGAGGACTTGCAGCAAGGGCTAAGAATGCCTGGCCACGCCTCGTATTCAACTCTCGGGTACCCTCCAGGTCAACCCGTCTCCACATCACTGGCGGGTACCCCTCAGGGTCGACCCGCCTTTCCAAGTAACAGTTGTAAAGTCCAAGTATCCGTGTGTCCAAACATCACGGGGAAAATCCGAGGAATCACCCCCGGTGAATTCCACTCGATGTAATCATCAAGGTGAACATAAGAGGAACCACCCTCGAGGTTCACACTTGAGGGGTTGCACGACAGAGTCGTATCGAAAGTGGTTAAGGAGGAAATCACCCTCGATGACCACGACCGAATAGCTACACTATAGAGATCTCATCAGGAGTGATGTATGCGGCTCCACCCTCGGCACTCGATGGTAACTCTACAGAGTCGAGTAACAAGGGGCGTGATGTGATGTGAGGTGTCGGGCTCTGGTCATCGATCACGTTGATCGAGTCGTCGATGATGAAGCAGGGGCAACAAGGACAAGGTGGGGGTCATAGATGGATCACTAACCAACCTATACTAAGCAGTTTAGGATAAGCAGGTAAGGTAACAATAAGTAGGTTACAAAAGCAGGTTATGCATCAGAATAGGAGCAATCAATAATAGTAGCAAAAGCTAATGCAAGCATGAGAGAATGGAATGGGAGATATCGGGATGATCAAAGGGGGGGCTTGCCTGGTTGCTCTGGCAAGGAGGGGTCGTCGTCGACGTAGTCGATCACTGGGGCAACATCGGTCTCAGGATCTACCGGAGAGAAGAGGGGGAATAAACAGTAAATATAAAGCAAACATAGCATCACAAAGCATAATGTGGCAATATGCTATGACGGGTGTGACCTAACATATGGCTACACGATATAGGTGAAGCGAGTGTGACCTAAAGTATGACCTAACGTATGTTGTGCCGGTTCCAGACATGTGTCAGACAGATGACCGGAGGGGAATGTTCCATGTTCAGATAGTTAGAAGCATCTGACAGGTATTTGGTTAGTGTATTCGGGTTCGTCTCATCGTTCTGAGCAACTTTCATGTAGAAAACATTTTCATCCGAGCTACGGTTTATCTGCTACGAATTTCTAAAGTTTAAAGTATTTTCTGGAATTCAAATTAACAGAAATTCATTATGACGTCAGCATTGCGTGGGGATGACGTCAGCAGTCAACAGACTCGCTGACCAGGGTCAAACCTGACCTGTGGGTCCAGTGGGACCCACTAGTCAGTGACTCAGCTAATGAGGCGGACTTAGTTAGACTAAACTAATACTAATTAACTCACGGGGCCCACTGTTAGTGCTTGTCTAAATAGCTAATTAATGAACAGACTTTAGTTAGCAATTTATTTATTTGTAGAACTTTTACGCTATGGGACCCGCCTGTTAGTGGCAGTGACTGCCACATCACAATGGTTGACCAGGTCAACTGGTCAACCGGGGCCCATAGGCCCACTTTCCAGCGACCCAAGGGGTGGCCCCATCCATCCACGTCGGCGGTCGGTGCCGGAGTTGCTCCGGCGAGCCAAAACTCACGGCAGAGGCACGGGTGGCTGGCGGAATTCGCCCAAGGGCCACCAAACCGGTCGAGGAGAGGCGCGTTTGCCTGCGCACGGAGTACCGCATCCATCAGGGCCATCAACCAGAGCAGGGGAAGGCCCAAGCGTCGCCGGCAATGAGCTGGGCGGCCGCCGCCATTCGGGTGAGGTCGAGCAGGGGCTAGGGGGCTTGGAAGGACGAGCAAAAGGGCTTGACGGACTCCTGGTCGTGCCATGAGCACGACACCGTGCTCGGAAGTGAGCTCGGCCGGACGTGGCCACGATGGCGATGCGACGGCGGCAAACGGAATCGGATCGGAGCGCATTTGGTGTTCCGCGGTGTTAGCGCCTGAACTAGAGCTGCAGGGGGCTTCGCAAGGCCACCATGAGCACGAGGACGTGTTCGACTAGCCACGATAGGGCCTCAGGCGCCGACGGCGAGCACGACAGCACGGTGGTCTACGGCAATGGCGGCGACGACGCGTACAACGAGCTAGGGCGACGCAGCAGCGCACTGAGAAGGAGGAGAAGGGGCGAAGCTTACAACGCGGGCACATGTAAGCCCCTTGGGGTTCGGGAGCGCAGAGGGAGGCATGTGGCTCCAGTGATCGTCAGTGACCACCGAGAAGGGGAAGAGGGCGATGCCGACGTTGCCGACCTTCCCGACTCCAGCTGATGGACGAGGACGGTGAAGCGGAGGACGGTGCACCTCCCAGGCTCGGTTGCCGGGCTCGGGGACGCCGGTAGCCATGGGGACGACGGAGAACGGCGGCGACCATGCTCGGGCGTCGATGGGGAACGAGGGGGAGAACGAGGGATCTGATGGGGAGAGGGAGAGGCGGAGCGGGGCAAATGGTAAGGTGAGTGGGAGAGGCGCCCCAGGCGTCGCCCTTATCCTCTCTCGGCGAGGCCGTCGAGGTGGTCGGGTGGCGCCGAGGCGCCCGGTCGGTCGAACAGTGGGAGGAGACGGCCGAGGCAGGGAGCTGGGCCTGGCCTGCTGGGCCTGTCTCTGTGGCCTTAGGCCGAGGGACAGGGGGGTTCCCCTTTTCTTCTTCCTTTTTCTTGCATTTCTATTTCTTTTCTCTTTTTACAGAATGCTTTGCAAATTTTTGGAGCTGCCAAAAGGATTCTGTAAAATGTGGGACTTGGCCACATAATTACAATGCAATGTTTGACACAGCCACAAAAAGTTTGGAAGAAGTTTGAATTAGATGGAATTTGCAAAAAGATGGAAAAGCAATTAATTTGCTGAGTTGGCACTGTTTTAATTTGCTATAGTCCATCTTAGGTTGGAGGTGATGTTGTTTTCCTTAACAATCATTTGTTATGGAATTTTTACTAAATGATGGACTATTTTGCAGCAACTTCTGTGCAACTTCAAAAATCACTTGCAAATTGAATTTGATTCCAAAGTGGAATTTCAAATGAGATTCAAATCAAAGGTGATTAAGCACTGTTTGAAAAAAATGATTAGCTCAATAACAGAGGGTTACTGTAGCATGACACTGGGGATGTTACAAATCTCCTCCACTACAAGAAATCTCGTCCCGAGATTTAAGTGGGGAAGTAAAGAGTAACTTCGGGAGAACTGACCCTTATAGGGTTAATTATCTAGTGAAACAATTCGGGGAATGAGGCAGAAGTATCTCTCGAGTTGAAACTTAATAAAACATCAAGAGCAAAGTATGAAGGTACCATGAGAAGTTTTAACGGGCAGGCAATTATTCGATGCCTAATCAAAAGGTGAAAGGGGTTTAGAGCAACAACAACAAAAATTATTACGTGTGATACTAGAATAGATCACTATGAAGGTGGCTCATGAATTACATACGAAGGCAAGTGAAAAAGGATACTTCAGAACCAAGGATGTACATGAGTCAGGTTTCGATCCTGTGGAACTGTGGGTTATAGGCCCACCATGTGGTTCAGAAGTAGGAAGGACGTTGACATATTGCACGGTCATGGTAGCAAGGCATGTTAGAAAATAGCCTGTAAGTTATTTTGGCAACAATGTTGGTACCAAGGGCGAGGGACGAAGAGAACCATTTTCCTTCTCATAGAAATGAGGCGGACCAATAGGCAAAGTTCTCGTCCATCGGTGGTTACCGAAATGTCATCATTAATAGTAACAGGGTCTTACTCACAGAGTTGTGCATCGAGGGGTTTACCTAAGCAGCAAAATATTACTACTTATATCATACAGATCACAAGAAAGGTTAAACAAAACAATGGAAAGGAAGAGGTGTATACACGAGTATTAGATGTATCTCCTTCCCAGGAGCAAGCGGAGCGGGATAATTGATGTCTACTACACAACCTTCTTCTTGTAGACGTTGTTGGGCCTGCAAGTGCACAAGTTTGTAGGACAGTAGCAAATTTCCCTCAAGTGGATGACCTAAGGTTTATCAATCCTTAGGAGGCGTAGGATGAAGATGGTCTCTCTCAAACAACCCTGCAACCAAATAACAAAGAGTCTCTTGTGTCCCCAACACACCCAATACAATGGTAAATTGTATAGGTGCACTAGTTCGGTGAAGAGATGGTGATACAAGTGCAAAATAGATAATAGAAATAGGTATTTGTAATCTGAAATTATAAAAACAGCAAGGTAGCAAGCGATAAAAGTGAGCGTAAACGATATTGCAATGATAGGAAACGAGGCCTATGGTTCATACTTTCACTAGTGCAAGTTCTCTCAACAATAATAAACATAGATAGATCATATAACAATCCCTCAACATGCAACAAAGAGTCACTCCAAAGACACTAATAGCAGAGAACGAATGAAGAGATTATGGTAGGGTACGAAACCACCTCAAAGTTATTCTTTCGGATCAATCTATTTAAGAGTTTGTACTAAAATAACACCGTAAGACACAAATCAACCAAAATCCCAATGTCACCTAGATACTCCATTGTCACCTCAAGTATCCGTGGGCATGATTATACGATATACATCACACAATCTCAGACTCATCTATTCAACCAACACAAAGTACTTCAAAGAGTGCCCCAAAGTTTCTACCGGAGAGTCAAGAACGTGTGCCAACCCCTATGCATAGGTTCATGGGCGGAACCCGCAAGTTGGTCACCAAAACATACATCAAGAGGCACATGATATCCCATTGTCACCACAGATAAGCATGGCAAGACATACATCAAGTGTTCTCATAAAAGACTCAATCCAATAAGATAACTTCAAAGGGGAAACTCAATTCATCACAAGAGAGTAGAGGGGGAGAAACATCATAAGATCCAACTATAATAGCAAAGCTCGGGATACATCAAGATCGTGCCATAGAGGGAACACGAGAGAGAACACGAGAGAGAGAGAGAGATCAAACACATAGCTACTGATACATACCCTCAGCCTCGAGGGTGAATGTCGGTGTCAAAACCGGCGGATCTCGGGTAGGGGGTCCCGAACTGTGTGTCTAGGCGGATGGTAACAGGAGACAAGGGACACGATGTTTTACCCAGGTTCGGGCCCTCTTGATGGAGGTAAAACCCTACGTCCTGCTTGATTGATATTGATGATGTGGGTGTTACAAGAGTAGATCTACCACGAGATCAAGGAGGCTAAACCCTAGAAGCTAGCCTATGGTATGATTGTTGTTCGTCCTATGGACTAAAGCCATCCGGTTTATATAGACACCGGAGAGCGCTAGGGTTACACAGAGTCGGTTACAATGGTAGGAGATCTACATATCCGTATCGCCAAGCTTGCCTTCCACGCCAAGGAAAGTCCCATCCGGACACGGGACGAAGTCTTCAATCTTGTATCTTCATAGTCTTGGAGTCCGGCCGCTGATGATAGTTCGGCTATCCGGACACCCCCTAGTACAGGACTCCCTCAGTAGCCCCTGAACCAGGCTTCAATGACGATGAGTCCGGCGCGCATATTGTCTTCGGCATTGCAAGGCGGGTTCCTCCTCCGAATAATTTATAGAAGATTGTGAACACCAGGATAGTGTCCGGCTCTGCAAAATAAATTCCACATACCACCATAGAGAGAATAATATTTACACAAGTTCAATCTGCTGACGCATTTTGTGGCGTGACATCACACCACTACCAAGCCTTTACTCGAATTGTTTTTATTATACCACCTCAGCGTGTTTAGCGAAGCGGTTTCCTTGGCATGTCTTGTCGAAGCAGAGATCGTGTTCCCCTTATTCCGGGATTCTCATTAATACGGACGTGGGTAACCCAACCGCGCTCGTTGCCACGCCCCCTCCATCGAAGGCGGGTTCCAAACGGTCATGGGGACGGCTCTTGGTATTCTCCCTCTTTATAATGAGACCAAGGCCCGTTCTTTTTCTTCAATCCTCAATCGAATCCGCCCCTCGCCCCGAGTTCCAACACCCAGGGCTCTAGATTCGGGTACTTTCGACCTTCGACAATGTCCGGCTCCGACCTACGAGGCCAGCGGATGCCCTCCTCCATCACGGAAGAGGACGTGCTAAAGCTGAGAGACACCAGGTACTTAACCTACGAGATTTCGCATAGGTTGCCTGCCCACGGGCAAGTTATTCCTACTCCCGAGCCCAGCGAGAGTGTCGTGTTCGTGTCTCACCTCCGTTGGGGTTTAGGCTTCCCGATGGATCCCTTCGTGAGGGGGCTCATGTTTTACTACGGGCTGGAATTCCATGATTTGGCTCCGAAGTCCATCCTCCACATCTCATCATTCATTGTCGTCTGCGAAGCCTTCCTCCGCACTACCCCTCACTTCGGCTTGTGGCTCAAAACCTTCAACGTGGAGCCGAAGATGATTGAGGGGCGTCATGCAGAGTGCGGCATGGCGGTTATAAGCAAGAGGGCCGATGCTCCATGGCCCGAGGGCTTTTTTCAGGAGGAGCTCGGCTTGTGGCAACAGGAGTGGTTCTATATCACCGCTCCCAGGGGCAGCAGGCAGAGGCCGCCGCCCGCCTTTCGCCCGGGCCCTCCACAATGGCTGACGTCATGGGTCAACAAAGGGCTTGACTGGGGGCCGTCCAAAGACGTACCCATGTTGCAGGGCCGGATTCGAGACCTCCAAGAAAGGGAGATCAATCTGGTCGTAGTGGCACAGGTTATGCTGATTCGGCGCCTTCTGCCCTGCAAACGTCGCCCCCTCCGCCTATGGGAATTTAATCCGGAGGGACCACGAGCTCTCTAACACTTCATGGGTTTGACACCCGTGGAGATGTACAAACTGTTCTTCGGATCACAAGAGATGCGTCCGGACTTGACCGAGGACGGTGGCCTAAGCTGCAATTGCCCGGATACTCAAGTAATTAGCCCTGTGTCCGGACACATTGTCCATTTATTTATCATGGGTTTGCCTTTTTAACCAGCGATCCCTTGGACAGGAGTGGATAGCGCAAGCAAAACTGATATGGTGTCCGCCCCCCCTCCCTGAGACCATGCCGAATCCCGTGTTAATCAAAATGTTGGAGGTTGCACCTTCGGAGGAGGGCGAAGGGGGGCACAGGGAAACTACCACCTCTGTCAAGGAGGCTTTCAGTAAGGGGGGAATCGAGAATCCCTCCCTCCAGGGGGAGAAGAGGACCGCTTCCGAAGACCCGGAGGCCAAGGCCTCAAAGCGGGGAAAGAAATCTGCACCGGAAGGTCCTGTGCCGGGAAGAGCCCCGGCCGCACAGTCTCCCCAAAGGAATCAGCCCTCCAGCGAGTCGTAAATAAAAAGGGGGAATTTTGTCATAGGGGACACCCCTACTTTATTTCTAAGGGTAACCGAAGTTTTCACCTTGTAGTTCGGATCTCATCCCTTCTCAGCAGAGCTCATCTTCGGGGGACCTTCGTCCGGAGATGATGGAGAGTGAAACGCCTCCATCTGTCGCCCCGTCGGGCGGGGCGGACGACCCTGAGGTGTCGTCACGGAGGGTCTCCCCGAGTCCGGCGGGGCCGGGGAGTTCGGCACCCACTGGAGTACGGCCGGTGGAGCTGCAGGATTTGCTCGAGAGGGCGTCTATCTCAGAAGTTCACCGCACATTAATGAGTATGGTGATTGAAAGGATCTCATCCGCCGAGAGCAGGTTGCATGAGGCCGTCGGAAGTTTGCTGACGGGGTTTGAGGTACGCAAAAAATGACATACCTTTTGACAGTTTTGCACATGGAGTGCGCCCTGTATAGATAGTAGCCCCTGAGACTTGGTATGCTGTCAAAAGCGACAGCGTGCCGAGGATCATAATCCCAGTTATAGAATGCCGCCTTTCCTATGCAGGTGGCGGAACGTTCGATGGCTAGCCGGACTGATGGAGTTGCCGAGCTGAAGCGGCAACTTGACGGTGCGGATGCGGACATCGCGCTGGTCAATAAACGGCTTGATGAGTCACAAGGTAGGTGGTTTCTCCGCGTTCACCTAGTAAGGGAGCTGATGCCCGTTCCTTACAATTTGTATGCTTGATGCAGATGGTGCCGCTGCTGTGGAAGACCTTCGAGTAGATCTTGCTCGAGCCAAGGAGCAAGCCAGGAAAAGTGATGTGGCTGCCTCGAAGGCAGCGGAAGAGCTAAAAGCCGAAAAGGCTGCTCACTGCCGAAGCAGGGAGGAGATGGCCGGAATGGCCGTGAAATTAAAAGATGCTACCGACCGCTATGAGGTTCTTGAAAGAGAACGCCGAGCGGAGCAAGAGGACCTGAAGAAGGCCACCGCCGAAGCCAAGGATACCCGTTGTGCGATGCGGGCTATGAAGGAGGAACTGCGTCAGGCCGGAGACATTGCGGCTGGAAAGCCCTTTCTGCTGCGTAGGAAGTTCACGGATCCGAAGTATGCTCAGTTGGGCCAATTGTGTGGTGCGGAGGATCCTTGAGGGAGTCCCGGACTAGGGGGTGTCCGGATAGCTGAACTATCATCATCGGCCGGACTCCAAGACTATGAAGATATAAGATTGAAGACTTCGTCCCGTGTCCGGATGGGACTTTCCTTGGCGTGGAAGGCAAGCTTGGCGATACGGATATGTAGATCTCCTACCTTTGTAACCGACTCTGTGTAACCCTAGCCCTCTCCGGTGTCTATATAAACCGGATGGCCTTAGTCCATAGGACGAACAACAATCATACCATAGGCTAGCTTCTATGGTTTAGCCTCCTTGATCTCGTGGTAGATCTACTCTTGTAACCCACATCATCAATATTAATCAAGCAGGACGTAGGGTTTTACCTCCATCAAGAGGGCCCGAACCTGGGTAAAAACATCATGTCCCTCGTCTCCTGTTACCATCCGCATAGACGCACAGTTCGGGACCCCCTACCCGAGATCCGCCAGTTTTGACACCGACATTGGTGCTTTCATTGAGAGTTTCTCTGTGTCGTCACCGATAGGCTCGATGGCTTCTTCGATCATCAACGACGATGCAGTCCAGGGTGAGACCTTCCTCCCCGGACAGATCTTCGTATTCGGCGGCTTCGCACTGCGGGCCAATTCGCTTGGCCAGCTGGAGCAGATCGAAGGCTACGCCCCTGGCCGTCAGGTCAGATTTGGAAGTTTGAACTTCATGGCTGACATCCACGGGGACTTGATCCTCGACGGATTCGAGGCACAACTGAGCGTGTCGTACTGTCACAATGGGCATGATTTAGCTCTGCAGCCAGACAGTACCCTGGAGGCCGCACTCGAACCTGCTCCGATCTTCGACTCGGAGCCGGTTGCGCGGACCAAGGATGGATGGCTAGACACCGCCTCGGGGGCTGCAACCTCTATGGCGATAGAGCCGAACACCGATCTTGTCCCCCATGAAGCTCGTGACTCCGAGGTGCCGGACTCCTTGCCGGACTCCGGACCTCCCGCGCCCCCTCCAGTCGAATCCGATTGGGCGCCGATCATGGAGTTCACCGCGGCGGACATCTTTCAACACTTACCTTTTGGCGACATCTTGAGTTCGCTAAAGTACCTCTCGTTATCAGGAGAGGCCTGGCCGGACTGCGGCCAGGACGGTTGGGATGCGGACGACGAAGAAATTCAGAGCCCACCCACCACCCACTTGGTAGCCACTGTCGACGATCTAACCGACATGCTAGATTACGACTCTGAGGACATCGACGGTATGGACGACGATGCCGGAGATGACCAAGAACCAGCACCCACCGGGCACTGGAAAACCACCTCTTCATACGACATATACATGGTGGATATCCCAAAGGATGGGAACGGCGAAGGAATAGCGGAGGATGACCCCTCCAAGAAACAGCCCAAGCGCCGGCGTCAGCGGCGCCGCTCTAAATCCCGCCATAGCAAGAATGAGGATTCCGGCACCGGAGATAATAATACACTGGATAGCGCCGAAGACAATCCACTCCAGCAAGATCCAGCACAGGAGGAGGGGGACGCCAGCCCTCATGAGAGAGCGGCCGAAGAAGAGGTAGAGGACTATATGCCTCCGTCCGGAGACGAGGCAAGCCTCGACGACGACGAATTCGTCGTACCTGAGGATCCCGTCGAACAGGAGGGTTTCAAACGCAGGCTTATGGCCACGGCAAACAGCCTCAAGAAAAAGCAGCAGCAGCTTAGAGCTAATCAAGATCTGCTAGCCGACAGATGGACCAAAGTCCTCGCGGCCGAAGAGCATGAACTCGAACGCCCCTCCAAAAGCTACCCCAAACGTAAGTTGCTCCCCCGATTTGAGGTGGAGGCATATGATCCCGCTTCACCAGGAGACAATACGGCTGATCGACCACCCCGTGGTCGCGACAGAGAGGCCTCAAGGCCCTTCACTAGACCCGTACCCCGGCATCGCTCGAAAAGCACAAGGCCACAGGGGAACACTCCGGACCTGCGAGACATATTGGAGGATAAGGCAAGACAATCAAGATCGATCTATGGATCATGTGGGCGCCCCACGATACGTGACGATCACCGTCACCTCGGACACAGTAAGTCCGGCCGGGCCGAACACAACAGATAAAGCTCTTTTGAGCTCCATCGCGATATCGCCCAGTACAGAGGCGCCGCACACCCACTGTGCTTCACAGATGAGGTAATGGATCATCAAATCCCAGAAGGGTTTAAACCCGTCAATATTGAATCTTATGATGGCACAACACACCCCGCAGTCTGGATCGAGGACTATCTCCTCCACATCCACATGGCCCGCGGAGACGATCTCCACGCCATCAAATATCTCCCACTCAAACTTAAAGGACCAGCCCGGCACTGGCTTAACAGCTTGCCAGCAGAGTCAATTGGGAGTTGGGAGGACCTGGAAGCTGCATTCCTCGATAACTTCCAAGGCACGTACGTGCGACCACCAGATGCAGATGACCTAAGCCACATAATTCAGCAGCCAGACAAATCGGCCAGACAATTCTGGACACGGTTCTTAACTAAGAAAAACCAAATCGTCGACTGTCCAGATGCCGAGGCCCTCGCTGCCTTCAAGCATAACATCCGCGACGAGTGGCTTGCCCGGCACCTGGGACAGGAAAAGCCGAAATCCATGGCAGCCCTTACATCACTCATGACCCGCTTCTGTGCGGGTGAGGACAGCTGGCTAGCACGCAGCAACAACCTTAACAAAAATTCTGGCAGTCCGGATATCAAGGACCGTAGTGGCAGGTCGCGTCGCAACAAAAACAAACGCCGCATTAACGGCGATAACAGTGAGGATACAGCAGTCAAGGCCGGATTTAGAGGCTCTAAACCCGGTCAACGGAAAAAGCCATTCAAAAGAACAAATCAGGGTCCGCCCAATTTGGACCGAATTCTCGACCGCTTGTGCCAGATACATGGCACCCCTGAAAAGCCAGCTAACGACACCAATAGGGATTGTTGGGTGTTCAAGCAGGCAGGCAAGTTAATTGCCGAAAACAGCGACAAGGGGCTACATAGCGACGACGAGGAAGAGACCCGACCGCCGAACAATAGAGGACAAAAGGGTTTCCCCCCACAGGTGCGGACGGTGAACATGATATATGCCACGCACATACCAAAAAGGGAGCGGAAGCATGCACTCAGAGATGTATACGCGATGGAGCCAGTTGCCCCGAAGTTCAATCCATGGTCCTCTTGCCCGATCACCTTTGACCGAAGGGACCACCCCACCAGCATTCGCCATGGTGGGTTCGCTGCATTGGTTCTAGACCCAATCGTCGATGGATTTTATCTCACCAGAGTCCTGATGGACGGCGGTAGCAGCCTAAACCTGCTTTATCAGGACACGGTGCGCAAAATGGGCATAGACCCCTCAAGGATTAAACCTACCAAGACGACCTTTAAAGGCGTCATACCAGGTGTAGAAGCCAATTGTACAGGCTCAGTTACACTGGAAGTGGTATTCGGATCCCCGAATAACTTAATCTTCGACATAGTCCCGTTCCGCAGCGGCTATCATGCCTTGCTCGGACGTACCACGTTCGCAAAGTTCAACGCGGTGCCGCACTACGCATACCTCAAGCTCAAGATGCCAGGCCCTAGAGGAGTCATCACGGTCAACGGAAATACTAAACGCTCCCTCCGAATGGAGGAACATACAGCGGCTCTCGCGGCAGAAGTACAAAGCAACCTTTTAAGGCAATTCTCGAGTCCGGCTGCTAAGCGGCCGGACACAGCTAAGCGTGCCCGAAGTAACCTACAACAAGACCACCTGGCACGTTCCGAGCACGCGTAGTAGTGCGGCCCCAACCCTAGCCCCTGTAAAACATTAAGACAGACCCTTCGCGTACTCCATTACGCTCTGAAGATACCATGGGCATGGGGCAAGGGGCTCGACCATGATAAGCCCAGACTGCGGCTCAACCGCACCAGGGGCTCTTAAGTGTGTCGTTTCTTTTTCTTTTCCTTTTATTTTTTACCCACAGGACTCCATTCGTCAGAGGCCTTGTCTGGCAGCAGACATGCCGAACCCACGATACAACAGCCAGGGAAGGAGAAAGGCTACAACGAAAATCCAGGTGGTTTCCATTATGAGCATTAAATCTGTTTTATGCATTATTCCGTAGCCTACCCCTGGAGGGGGACATGTTAAATAGTCCCATCCCTTGCTTACCGCACCACTTGTATCGTCCTGCACTTACATCAGTTTTTATTTGAATAACGCAATGCAGCACATTTTTGCTTCTAATTGCATTTCTTTCTTACACATATGTTCATCTATGACATGTTGCATCCGTACGTTTTGGTACGGCTAAATACACCAGGGGCTTATGTTTCCCGCGTTATGGTGTGATAAGTCCGAACACTTTCACAAGTGCGGCACCCCGAACTTATAGCATTATATGCATCGGCTCCGAATCATGTTCTTGGGTCAATAGTTGGGTTTGCCCGGCTCCCATGTTTTGGTACCTTACATTCCGTTTTATCGGCTAAGGTAGCACTAGGAGAACCACTGCGATTGCGCCCCAGTTGAGCTGGGTTAACGCCTCAGTGGAGAAAGCTAAAACTGACCGTCATGATGAGGCGAGAGCTGGTCGCTGTCCGAGAGGTTCTTTGCGAGTCCCTAAAGACTTATGCCGCTTCGAGCGAGGAGCCGGATTCTGTCTGGCCAAGGCGTGGATAGCGCCCCAAATTCGGCCTTCCGAAAACTAGGGGCTTCGCCGAAATTTAAAATTATAGAATTCTATGGCTAAGTGAGAGTGTTCAAGCATTATAAGTCCGGTTGCCTTTTTCGTTGTGTTGAGCGCCTCCCTAGATGGACCCAAAAATGGGAACAAGAGCGCTCGAGTTTATCCCGAACACCCCAGCACTCGTGGCATGGGGGCTGAAGCCGACGACTTGCCATCTCTCAGATTTGATAAACAGCCGCACAAAAGGTAATATTTTAAATTAACAAGTGTTGCTTAGCGCATATGAACCAAGTTTTCAGCGCACAGGATAACAAAATGCGAGTCTACTCAAATATTACATCTTTGGAGCACTCACCCGCAATAGTGCGGGCGCCCTTCAGCACACTCCTATAATACATCTCGGGCGTGTGATGCTCCTTGCCCTCTGGTGGGGGGTCCGTCACAAGCTTCTGGGCATCCATCTTGCCCCAGTGCACCTTTGCGCGGGCAAGGGCCCGATGCGCACCTTCAATACAGGCGGAGTGCTTGATGACTTCAACCCACGGGCACGCATCCACCAGCCGCCGCACCAGGCCGAAGTAGCTCCCAGGCATGGCCTCCTTAGGCCACAGTCGAACTATGAGGCCCTTCCTGGCCTGTTCGGCCGCCTTGTGGAGCTCGACCAGCTGCTTCAGCTGGTCGCTAAGGGGCACCGAATGTTCGGCCTCAGCATACTGAGACCAGAAGACCTTCTCCGTCGAGATCCCCTCCTCGGCCCGGTAGAATGCGGCAGCATCGGACACGATGCGGGGAAGATCTACGAACGCTCCTGGAGAGCTCCGAATTCGGGTAAGCGACAGGTAATTAACACTCACATGCTTACTTTGCATGAAAAATGCCTTACCCGCTGCTATTTTCTTCACCGCCTCTATCTCCTGGAGGGCCTTGTAGGCTTCGGCCTTAGCGGCTTTGGCACTCTCAAGAGCCGTTGCAAGCTCAGACTCTCGAGTCTTCGAGTCACGCTCCAGGCTCTCGTGTTTTTTCACGAGATCCTGGAGCTCTTGTTGTACCTCCGCCACCCACGCCTCCTGTTTCTCTCGCTCGGTGCGCTCCACAGCCGCATTGCGTTCGGCCGCGGCCACCGCCTCCTTCAGGGTCGCCACCTCGTTAGTGGCCCCTGCAATACCCCAGTTATCCTTGTCATTTTTCTTGCAACCAAATCCTTTTCTGTAAGGTACAATTTTCATAAGGTATTACTCACCTTCTTTTTCCTTGAGCTGCTTGTTGGCATGGCCGAGCTCGTTCTCGGACTGCTCGTGGTTTTCCTTCAAAGTATTGACCTCTGCAGTCAGTGCGGCAGAGGTCAGCAGCACAGCCTGCAATCCCATATTGACATATTTTCATGACTCTTGCGTTTATCTTTCTAAAGATCCTTAGTCCGGCTTTTCTTTCCAAACACCGAACCGAGCATCAGGGGCTACTGTCTATGCGGTACCATTTTACATATATTGAAATTCTTACCTCAAAGCCTGTTAGAAGGCTGCTGCAGGCTTCGGTCAGCCAGTTCTTGGCGAGCTGAACTTTCTGAATCACCGCACTCATAACAGTGCGGTGTTCCTCTTCAATAGAGGCGCTATTGAACGCCTCTAGCAAATTATCCGGCACCTCCGGTTGGACGGAGACAGCCGGCGTTGCGGTCTTGCCCTTCTTACGAAGGGGTCGCCCGCCGGACTCCGGAGCCACTATGGGTTCCGGGGCTGAGTCCGGTGCAAAGTCCAGGAGGTTGTCCTGCGACACCTTTGAGGCCCTCTCCTCCTGGTGGGTCCCTTCCTGGGATCCCACCTCGGCATCGTCCGCATCACGGGGGGTGGAGGCAGTCGGAAGAGAATCCATATTCGACGCCCCTAAGGACCCGCTCGGCGAAGTGGGGAGATCATCCTTAGGCGGACTGCAGGGTTGTATGCGGCATTAGAAAGACATAATATGGCGGAAAACAAAAACCTTGAAGTTATTCGGGAGTCCGGATACTTATGATCTCGCCAGAGGCTTGGCCCTTGGAGGCCAGTCCTCGTCGTCGTCACTGGCATTGGCGGAACAGTCCGGGGGAAGAGTTTTTCCCCTCTTGGACCCTTCGACCTCCCTTGTTGGGGAGGCCTTCCTTTTCTTCCTTCCCCCCGCTGGGGGAGAGGCTTTCTTCTTCTCCTCCTCGCCTTGGTTTGGAGGAGTCGGCCTCGGATTCATCGTCCGATAGCACCTAAAAACGGGAACTCTTCCGAGTCCCCGTGGCCTTCTTCTTGGCTTTCTTCTCCGGCACCACGTGGGGTGCCGGAGCCAGCAGCCCCATTAGGCGGGCGTCAGCTGGGTCCTCTGGCAATGGGGCCGGACAGATAGCCTGTGCGGCCTTCTTCAGCCAGTCCTGTCAAAGGAAAGGGAGTTTAGATCCCGCATAGAGTCAAACTATGAATAACAAGCGTCCCATAAAGGACAATATCACTTACCTCGTCAGCTGGACGCTGCGAGCTGAATCCGCGATCTTCGGTAGTGGATGCGGGAGCCTCGGCGCCCTTGAACAACACCTTCCAGACCTCTTCGTACGTAGTGTCGAAGAGCCCATTCAAAGTCTGGTGCTGCGCCGGATCGAACTCCCACATATTGAAGCCTCGTCGTTGGCACGGGAGAATCTGGTGGATGAGCATGACCTGGACTATGTTGACAAGCTTGAGCTTCTTGTCCACCAGATTTTGGACGCAGGCTTGGAGTCCGGTCAGCTCCTCCGAATCGCCCCAAATCCGGCCGCTCTCTTTCCAGGAGGTGAGCCGTGTGGGGATGCCGGATCTGAATTCGGGGGCCGCTGCCCATTTGGGATCACGCGGCTCGGGGATGTAGAACCACCCCGATTGCCACCCCTTGATGGTTTCCACAAAGGTGCCCTCCAGCCACGTAACGTGGGACATCCTGCCCACCATGGCGCCTCCGCACTCCGCTTGGCTGCCCTTCACAACCTTCGGCTTGACACTGAAGGTCTTGAGCCACAAGCCGAAGTGGGGCTGGATGCAGAGGAAGGCCTCGCACACGACGATAAACACCAAGATGTTGAGAATAAAATTTGGGGCCAGATCATGGAAATCTAGGGCGTAGTAGAACATGAGCCCCCGGACGAAGGGATGAAATGGGGAAGGAATACTACCCTCTCATGGGGCCTGGGGGTGGGGATGAGCTCTCCCTCGTCGGGGAGCCGATGCGCGATGTCGCTGGACAAGTATCCGGCACTGCGCAGCTTCTGGATATGCCCCTCCGTGACGGAGGAGTCCATCCACTTGCCTCCCGCTCCGGACATATTTGGAGAAGGTTGAGGTGAGATGTGCGGGCTTGGGCGCTAGAGCTCGAGTTCGCAGAGATGGATAAGCCAAGGAGGAAGAAGGCGCGGGAAAAAGGTTGGATCTTTATCCCCTTATATGGGCGGACGGAAACATACGTCCCCACCGGCCTGATAAAACTCGCTTATCTCCCAAGCGCCACAATCAATGGCGCGGTTGGGTTACCCACGTTCGTATTGATGGGAATCCCGGAATAAGGGGAACGCGATCTCTGCTTCGACAAGACGTGCCAAGGAAACTGCCTCGCTAAACACGCTAAGATGGAACAATAAAAACAATTTGAAGGCTTGGTAGTGGTGTGATGTTACGCCACAAAATACGTCAGCAGATTGAACTTGTGTAATGTTATTCTCTCTACGGTTGTATGTGGAATTTATTTTTGCAGAGCCGGACACTATCCTGGTGTTCACAATCTTCTATAAGTTATTTGAAGGAAGAACCCGCCTTGCAAACGCCGAAGACAACATACGCGCCGGATTCGTCATCATTGAAGCCTGGTTCAGGGGCTACTAAGGGAGTCCCGGACTAGGGGGTGTCCGGATAGCCGAACTATCATCATCGGCCGGACTCCAAGACTATGAAGATACAAGATTGAAGACTTCGTCCCGTATCCGGATGGGACTTTCCTTGGCGTGGAAGGCAAGTTTGGCGATACGAATATGTAGATCTCCTACCTTTGTAACCGACTCTGTGTAACCCTAGCCCTCTCCGGTGTCTATATAAATCAGATGGCCTTAGTCCATAGGACGAACAATAATCATACCATAGGCTAGCTTCTAGGGTTTAGCCTCCTTGATCTCGTGGTAGATCTACTCTTGTAACCCACATCATCAATATTAATCAAGCAGGATGTAGGGTTTTACCTCCATCAAGAGGGCCCGAACCTGGGTAAAAACATCATGTCCCTCGTCTCCTGTTACCATCCGCCTAGACGCACAGTTCGGGACCCCCTACCCGAGATCCACCGGTTTTGACACCGACAATCCTTATCTGGATTTGGCGGCGAGTGCGGCGGACGCAGTCGTGCACTTCCGAAGCCAGAAGGATCATGAAATGGAAGAGCTTTTCTGGTCTCAATTCCATAGTCTGGAGCATTCACTTCCGTTGACCGATCGGTTGGCTGAGTGGGCTGAGCTGAATAGATTGTCCGGACTTGCCATGACGGATGTGGTGGCTCATCTGTGGCCAGAAAGGCCCAAGCCGGAGAGTTATTTTGGCTTGTTGCAGCAATTCCTTGGGGCGGTGCCGCATATCGAGGCGATGAAGCGGTCAGCATGCATAGAGGGTGCACGGATGGCTCTCGCCCATGTTAAGACATACTGGGCGGAGATGGATGCCACCGATGTTGCATCCCGGGGTTCGGACAAAAGCCGATTACCCGCCGAGCACTATTTTGAGGAAGTCCTGCAGGGCGCTCGTTTAATAGAGTCGCAGTACTCGAAAGATGTTATGTTCAAATGACATGTATGATTTATGAGATCATGTTTATAATGTAACGGCTTTTTATACTTGTGCGTTCAAGTATTGAACTATCTCCTGTGCGGCCGTATATGTATGTATAACCTGAAAGATGGCAGTCTTTGGCTTCAGCCCCCACGCACATGGTGCGGGGGTGTTTGAAAAAAAGCGCTTTTTCACACTTAATCCAACGTCTTGGTCCTTTGAAGGAGGTGATAGCATAGCAAACTAGGCAACCAGACTATAATGCTTTATCACTTTCACTTAGCCATAGGAGCTCGATGGTGGGGCTACTATATAGCCCCTAGAGGCACCGCGCTCTCCGAACTCGGGGCGCGTATGTGCCTGACCGGGAAGCGGTCCTTCATCAAAGCGGAGGAATTCTAAACATTCCAGTAGTCAATCGAGTGGTTGACCAGTCTCTCGCTATATCATGACAGTCAGTTTTGGGCTTTCTCTACAGAGGTGCTCGCCCGGCCGAACCGGGGCACAATCGCAGTAGTTCTCCTGGTGCCGCGTTAGCCGATGGAGCGGAACATAAGGCAGCAAAACACAGGAGCCGGGCAAACCCAACATTTGACCAAAGACATGATTCGGAGCTGATGCATATAAGGCCTAACTCGAGACGCCGAACACTCCCTGAGGTATTCGGTCTTTATGATATCGGGCAGAACAATGCCCTAAGCCCCTAGTGTCCAGGTACGGGCGAGAACTTCTGACGTGGCCGATGCCAAAATGCCAGCCTCCTTCTCGGTTATGGTAGGAAACCGGGGGATGTGTATCAACAAGAGACAGTAAGAAAGGTTTACGCAGGGCCTTAATCTGAAAAGAATCCTTGCGACGGGTCCCTGCTGCATGTCTGCGCCTGTGTCTCCGTTGTGCTGTATCCTGGACGGGTGTAGCACGTGCTTCATCTGTAAAAGAGAAGAACTTAGTTTGGAAAAAATATCGTGCAAAAGGTGTATTTAAAATAAAGTATGATTTGGAAGATGAATGAAGTTGAGCTTTATTGGCTCTCATTGTTTATACGTGCAGCCCCTTGTAAAGAGGTATGCGGCTGGGAAGCCCCTTGTTTATTTATGCCGGACTCGCCTAACCGTGTCCGAGGTCTGAATGACCTGTTTTTAGGGGCTTTGACCAGCCAGGTCGGATTAGTGTGTGGCTGTCAAGGTAGTCTCACGTTTTCCGTGGTCGAGGAACACTCGGAGTTACCCTGTAATGAGATTATGCCGCGTGGACCGGGCATTTTAAGCGTAAGAGACGCGTAATGCGGTATTGCATTAAAGCAGGCGAAAGCTTCACGTCCCAGTAGTGCTTGATGCCTACTTTTGAATGGGGCGATATGGAAAATGAGCTTTTCGCGACGGAGGTTGCCGGATGAACCGAACACAACCTCTAGTAGTACAGAACCTGTACAATTGGCGTAAAGGCCTGGCGTCACTCCTTTGAAGGAAGTGCTGCTACAACGAATTTTGGTAGGGTCTATCCCCATTCTGCGGATGGTGTCCTGGTATAGCAGGTTTATATCGCTGCCGCCATCCATTAGGACTTGTGTGAATTGTAGTCCGTCGATTATGGGATCCAATACCAAAGCAGTCCCTCCTGCGTTTCGAACACTTCTGGAGTAATCCTGATGGTCGAAAGTAATTGGTTGAAACATCCAATTTCGGGACTCTGCTGGGGTGGACCGTGCGGCGCGTGTTTTAGCAGGTGCCGCACTATTTTTCCTTGTTATCGCATGAAGTGAGTTCACTGTTTTGACTTCTAGTGGGAAAGTCTTCTGTTTTCTGGCATGCTGCTTGTGGGGTTCGTCGTTGTCTTCGCTTGGTGTGTCGAGCTTCTTGTGTTCGGCGTTAAGTCGGCCGGACTGCTTGAAGACCCAACAATCTCTGTGGGTATGGTTTGTAGGCTTCCCGGGGGTACTATGTATTTGACATATCCTATCCAAGATTTTGTTTAGGTTGGATAGCTCATCACTGTTGTCCTTAAGAGGCAGTGTTTTATTATTCGGCCGAGAGCCTTTGAATCCAGCGTTGACCGTCGTGCTATTTGGGCCATTTTCCTTATTCCGGCACTGATCTTTTCTGTGTCGTGATTTCCCATTTCCATCCCTGACCTCAGATGTACTCGGGTCGCTGGTGCTGCATCTTGCCAGCCAGCTATCTTCCCCCGCGCAAAAGCGGGTCATGAGGCTTGTTAGCGCGGCCATTGTTCTTGGTTTTTCCTGGCCGAGGTGTCTGGCGAGCCATTCGTCTCGGACATTATGCTTAAAGGCTGCTAAGGCTTCGGCGTCCGGACAATCGACTATTTGGTTCTTTTTGGTGAGGAACCTATTCCAGAAATTGCGTGCTGACTCTCCGGGCTGTTGAGTTATGTGACTTAAATCGTCTGCATCCGGAGGGCGGACATAAGTCCCCTGAAAATTTGCTCGAAACGCATCCTCGAGCTCCTCCCAACTTCCAATGGTATTTTCTGGGAGGCTTTTGAGCCAATGCCAAGCTGACCCTTTGAGCTTGAGGGGTAGGTATTTTATGGCATGGAGATCGTCTCCTCTGGCCATATGTATGTGTAGGATATAATCCTCAATCCAGACTCCGGGGTCTGTTGTTCCGTCATATGCCTCTATGTTTACGGGTTTGAATCCCGTTGGAAATTCATGATCCAGTACCTCATCGGTGAAACATAGTGGGTGTGCGGCGCCCCTGTATTTAGGTGTGCCGTTGTCTTCAAACACTCGGCGGGTTGTGTTGCTCCCTGGAGTCTTCTTTTTTGGCCCATAGATGGACCTGACCGGGCCATCCTTTTTGCGAGGATCCTTATGTGGATCGTGTGCCGGCTTGTGTGCGGTGCCGCTTGCCGCTCTTAGCCTGTCATCTGGTCGTCTATCCGGCCAGGCGGCCTCTTTCTTTTTTGGCTGTGGGGGCTCTACGGCCTCCTCGTTAAATTCTGGCAACAGCTTGCGCTTCGGGTAGCTCTTTGCCTGGTGACTATCGCCGTATTTATCTGCGATATTGAGTACTTTGCTCCATCTCATTCTGAGTGCGTCCTCCGCTGTTTTGAGCTTCCGCTTTTGCTTCTTCAAGCTTCTTGCAGTGGCGACGAGCCTTTTATGAAGGTTCTTATGCTCCGGTGATGTGTCCGGCGTGAGATCGTCTGGACTGTTGTTTTCGCCGGGGATGGGTTGCTTGTCCAATTCATCCTGTTCGGATGGCTGCTTGGTGGCATGTTCGTCATCCACTGCTTCGCCCTGCTCTAAGGCTGGGTCAGTATGGGTGTCGTTGTTATCGAGGCAGGACTTCAGGCGGTGCTTGCGTCGCCGTTTTGGTTGTTTGTCGGGGGAGTTGTCCTTCGCCACGTCCCGTTGTTCCTTGTTATCGCTTCCTTTTAGCGTATCCACCATGTATACGTCGTGAGTTGAGGTGGCTTTCCAGTGCCCAATAGGCGCTCGTTCTTGGTCGTGTCCGGCATCGTCGTCCATACCATCGATGTCTTCGGAGTCGAAGTCTAGCATGTCGGTTAGATCGTCGACAGTGGCTACTAAGTGGGTGGTGGGTGGGCCTTGAATTTCTTCGTCGTCCGCATCCCAACCGTCCTGACCGCAGTCCGGCCAGGTCTCTCCTGATAACGAGAGATACTTTAGCGAACTCAGGATGTCGCCGAAAGGTGAGTGTTGAAAGATGTCCGTAGCGGTGAACTCCATGATCGGTGCCCAATCGGATTCGATTAGAGGGGGCGCGGGAGGTTCGGAGTCCGGCGAGGAGTCCGGCACCTCGGAGTCACGAGCTTCACAAGGGATAAGGTCAGTATTCGGCTCCATCGCCATAGAGGTTGCAGCCCCCGAGGCGGTGTCTAGCCACCCGTCCTCAATCTGCGCAGCCGGCTCCGAATTGAGGGTCGGAGCGGACTCGTGTTCGGCCTCCAGGGCACTGTCCGGCTGCAGAGCTAAATCATGCCCATCGTGACAGTGCGGCACGCTCGGCTGTGGCTCGAATCCATCGAAGATCAAGTCTCCGCGGATGTCGGCCGTGAAGTTCAAACTTCCAAATCTGACCTGACGGCCAGGGGCGTAGCTTTCGATCTGCTCCAGATGGCCAAGCGAATTGGCCCACAGTGCAAAGCCGCCGAATACGAAGATCTGTCTGGGGAGAAAAGTCTCACCCTGGACTGCGTCGTTGTTGATGATCGAAGAAGCCATCGAGCCTATCGGTGACGACACAGAGGAACTCTCAATGAAAGCACCAATGTCGGTGTCAAAACCAGCGGATCTCGGGTAGGGGGTCCCGAACTGTGCGTCTAGGCGGATGGTAACAGGAGACAAGGGACATGATGTTTTACCCAGGTTCGGGCCCTCTTGATGGAGGTAAAACCCTATGTCCTGCTAGATTGATATTGATGATGTGGGTGTTACAAGAGTAGATCTACCACGAGATCAAGGAGGCTAAACCCTAGAAGCTAGCCTATGGTATGATTGGTGTTCGTCCTATGGACTAAAGCCATCCGGTTTATATAGACACCGGAGAGGGCTAGGGTTACACAGAGTCGGTTACAATGGTAGGAGATCTACATATCCGTATCGCCAAGCTTGCCTTCCACGCCAAGGAAAGTCCCATCCGGACACGGGACGAAGTCTTCAATCTTGTATCTTCATAGTCTTGGAGTCCGGCCGATGATGATAGTTCGGCTATCTGGACACCCCCTAGTCTAGGACTCCCTCAGTGAACTACTCCCTCCTCATCATGGAGAGCGCCGGGATGATGAAGATGGCCACCGGTGATGGGTTCCCCCTCCGGCAGGGTGCCGGAACAGGCTCCTGAGAGGTTTTTGGTGGCTATAGAGGCTTGCGGTGGCGGAACTCCCGATCTATCTTGATTCTCGATGGTTTTAGGGTACGTAGGGTTATATAGGCGAAAGAAGTCGGTCGGGGGGTGCTCGATGGGTCCACGAGACAGGGGGCGTGCCCAGTAGGGGGGGGGTCTATCTCCTGGGCTCCTCGAGGATCTTCTGACTTGATCTCCAAGCCTCCAGGATGATATTCTTCTAGAAAATCACGATGCCGGAGGTTTCATTCCGTTTGGACTCCGTTTGATATTCCTTTTCTTCGAAATACTGAAACAGACAATAAAATAGCAATATGGGCTGGGCCTCCGGTTAATAGATTAGTCCCAAAAGTAATATAAAAGTGTATAATAAAGCCCATAATCATTCAAAACAGATAATAATATAGCATGAATGCTTCATAAATTATAGATATGTTGGAGACGTATCAGCATCCCCAAGCTTAATTCCTACTCGTCCTCGAGTAGGTAAATGATAAAAACAAAATTTATGAAGCGTGAATGCTAGAAGGTGCACAAGTTTGATCAATGATAATTTCAATCACCTTTTCTAGCATGATTATATGTCATAACAGTAGTTCATCTCATAAAACTTTTCACGATAAAGTAACAAGCAATTCACATGTCAAAGCATAGACCATAAACTTTCTTGAAAACTAGCAAACTTCATTCTTAGTCATCAAACAATTGCAATTCATCTTACTTTCAGGAAGAGTCTATGTCAGAGCTTTGATTTAGCAAACTTCACATACTCAACTATCATATAGTCTTCTACAATTGCTAACACTCACGCAATACTTGTGGTTATGAAATTTTAATCAGACACAGAGAAAGATTGGGGCTTATAATGTTGCCTCCAAATGTATTCACCTTTGGGTGATGTCAACAATAATAGTTCATGGTAACGTACATCCAATTGGTTATATATATCAGGATCACCCCACCACGAAGTGCTTGTCAAAGGATAAAATGAAAAAGGGAAAGGTGAAGATCACCTTGACTCTTGCATAAAGTAAAAGACATAAAGTAAAAGATAGGCCCTTCGCAGAGGGAAGCAGAGGTTTTCATGCACTTTTAGGGTTGGATACACAAAATCTTAATGCGAAATAATGTCACTTTATATTGCCCCTTGTATATGGACCTTTGTTATGCAGTCTGTCGCTTTTATTGCTTCCATAACAAGTTCGTACAAAGCTTATTTTCTCCACACTAATAAGTCATGCATATTTAGAGAGCAATTTTTATTGCTTGCACCGATGACAACTTACTTGAAGGATCTTACTCAATCCATAGTTAGGTATGGTGGACTCTCATGGCAAAAACTGGGTTTAAGGATATTTGGAAGCACAAGTAGTATCTCTACTTGGTGCTAGGAATTTTTGGCTAGCATGAGGGGAAAGGCAAGCTCAACATGTTTGAATGATCCATGACAATATACTTCAACTGAGATGCGAGAAAACATAACCCATTACATTGTCTTCCTTGTCCAACATCAACTCTTTAGCATGTCATACTTAATGAGTGCTCACAATTATAAAAGATGTCTATGATAATATATTTATATGTGAAATCTCTCTTCCGTCAATATTCTTTCATGAATTGTTCAAATGACTAATACAATGCTTGCTAACCGTCAATAAATTTACAACCTCTACTTCTTAGATGTGAAGTCATTACTCCCCATGGAATAAGCAAATGAGGCATATATAATTTCAGATTTATGACAATCAACTCATTTAACAATTTACTCATAGGATATAAGTGAAGCACACGAGTAAATGAAAAGCTACTCCAGAAAGATATAAGTGAAGATCAATGAGTAGCTAAATAATTATGCAACTATGTGAAGACTCTCTCTCATTAAAGAATTTCAGATCTTGGTATTGTATTCAAGCAGCAAGAAAAACAAAATAAAATGACATTGCAAGGATAGCACAACTCATGTGAAGAAGCAAAAACTTAGGTTCAACCGATACTAACCGATAGTTGTCGAAGAAGAAAGGTGGGATGCCTACCGGGGCATCCCCAAGCTTAGATGCTTGAGACTTCTTGAAATATTATCTTGGGGTGCCTTGGGCATCCCCAAGCTTGAGCTTTTATGTCTCCTTAATTCCTCTCATATCATGGTTTCTCTTCTTTTTATCAAAAGCTTCATTCACAACAAACTCAACAAGAACTCGTGAGATCGGTTAGTATAAACCAATGCAAAACCTTATCACTTTCTACTGTAACAAATCACTAAAATTATTATTCAACATTGCATACTAAATGCCTCTGCATATTTAATACTCCTATCATCAAATAGAATCATTAAACAAGCAAACATACGCAAACAATGCAAACATAACAGCAATCTGCCAAAATAGTACAGTCTGTAAAGAATGCAAGAGTAACAATACTTCCCTGACTCCAAAAATTATGAACTAAAATTCCCACTGTAATAAATTTATCATATCTTAATATGCAAAAATATTCAACATTATACCATTCTCTGAATTTTCTAGGGAATTTTTGCAACAGCGGTAAACTTTCTGTTTTCAAACAGCAACATGTATACTAGCAAAATAAGCATGGCAAAGGCTATCCTTGACTTTTTTTATTGAAACTAAAGATGCAAAACATTATTATAACTAACATCAAGCAAAAACTATCAAAATAAAATGACGCCACATATCATGTGGTGAATAAAAATATAGCTCCAAGTAAAGTTACCGATGAACGAGGACGAAAGAGGGGATGCCTTCCGGGGCATCCCCAAGCTTAGGCTCTTGGTTGTCCTTGAATATTACCTTGGGGTGCCTTGGGCATCCCCAAGTTTAGGCTCTTTCCAATCCTTATTCCATAGTCCATCGAATCTTTACCCAAAACTTGAAAACTTCAACCACACAAAACTCAAAAACAAAACTCGTAAGCTCCGTTAGTATAAGAAAATAAAACCACCACTTAGGTACTGTAACGAACTCATTCTAAATTCATATTGGTGTAATATCTACTGTATTCTAACTTCTCTATGGTTCATACCACTTAATACTAGCCATAGATGCATCAAAATAAGCAAACAACACAATGAAAACAGAATCTGTCAAAAACAGAACAGTCTGTAGTAATCTGTATCAAACGTATACCTCTGGAACACCAAAAAATTCTGAAATAAATTGTTAACCTGAGTAATTTGTCTATTAATCATCTGAAAAAATAATTAACCTAAAAGCACTCTCCAATAAATAATGGCAGCTAATCTCGTGAGCGCTAAAGTTTCTGTTTTCTACAGCAAGATCACATAAACTTCACCCAATTCTTCCCAAAGGTTCTGCTTGGCACTTTATTGAAACAAGAGCTATAAAAAATGATTACTACAGTAGCATAATCATGTGTACACACAAAAACATTAAGTATAAATATTGGGTTGTCTCCCAACAAGCGCTTTACTTTAATGCCTTTCTAGCTAGGCATGATGGTGACAATGATGCTCACATAAAAGATAAGAACTGAAACATAAAGAGAGCATCATGAAGCATATGACTAGCATATTTAAGCCTAACCCTCTTCCTATGCATAGGGATTTTGTGAGCAAACAACTTAGGGGAACAATAATCAACAAGCATAGAAAGGTAAAACAAGCATAACTTCAGGATTTTCAACACATAGAGAGGAAACTTGACATTATTGTAATTCCTACAAGCATAAGTTCCTACCTCATAATAATTTTCAGTAGCATCATGAATGAATTCAACAATATAACCAGCACCTAAAGCATTCTTTTCATGATCTACTAGCATAGAAAATTTACTACTCTCCACATGAGCAAATTTCTTCTCATTCGGAATAGTGAGAGCATCATAAAAGACTTGAACACTAAAAATTGTTTCCATATTAAAAGAGTAATGTTCAGAAAAAGGGTAATCATAATCATGACAAGATTTGTAAATATAATCATCACTACTTTTTATAGCACAAGTTTCATCACAATAATCATCATAAGTAGCAACTTTGTTCTCATCATAATAGATAGAAACCTCTCCCAAGATAGTGGAATCACTAAATAAAGTTGACACTCTTCCAAATCCACTTTCATATTCAACACAATAAAATTCAACATCCTCCAAAATAGTGGGATCAATACTACCTAAAGTTGACACTCTTCCAAACCCACTTTCATCAATATAATCATCATAGGTAGGAGGCATGCTATCATCATAACAACTTTGCATATCAAAACTTGGGATGCTAAAAATATCATCTTCATTAAACATAGCATCCCAAGCTTGGGACAAACATTAATTTCAGAAAATATATTCCCGAATATTTCATACTCATCAAACATAGCTTCCCCAAGCTTGGGCCCTTTCATATCATAAGCATAATCACTCTCATCGTTAAAAATATGGATAGCACCAATAGTAAATCAATTATCATCATCACAATGAGTAGTAGGAGCAACATCATTTGGGAGGGATACCTTTTTACCTTTGTTTCCCCTTCTTTTCCTTTTCTTTTTCACATTATGTGTGGGTTCAACCTTCCTCTTTGAGCCCCTTATTGATGAGATTGGTTGAATAGAAAGCTCCTCCTCGTTGCATGATTCATCATAAGAAATAATAGGAGGATATTGGGAAGTCTCTTCCCTTTCATTAATATTCTCATCATCTTCTATTTGCTTTCTTTTCTTTAGGTAATTGGCAATATAAGGATTTTCAATGCAATTCTCCGCACAAAACATATAAATCTTTTCTAGATCAATATCAAGAAATTTCTTATGGGCAAATTCTGGAAGATCCTTAAGTAAACGTTTCAATTCTTCATAACCCAAAAGTAAACTAAGTTCATTGTAATGTGCAAGGGATATCAAATCATCACAATTTTTGGACACGATTCGATCATGAAACAATTTGCATTGGAGATGTAAATGACCACGTTCATTGCAAAGTTCACAAGTACGGCAAAATAATTTTAAATTTTCAGCACTCACATCTAGCCTTTCTTGCAACCATTTAGTTTCTAAATGCTTATGCCTCTTGCAATAAATATCTTGTCTATTAGGTGTGTTCATGCAAACATGCACTCCACAAAAGTTGACATGCTCATAAGAGATATTTTCATCATGACTAGAGCAATCATCATTAATACTATGGATATTCAAGGAGTTCATACTAACAACATTGCAATCATGCTCATCATTCAAAGATTTAGTATCAAGCATTCTAATGCATTCTTCTTCTAGCACTTGAGCACAATTTTCCTTTCCATCAAACTCACGAAAGATATTAAAAAGACAAAGCGTACGAGACAAACTTAACTCCATTTTTTTGTAGTTTTCTTTTATAAACTAAACTAGTGATAAAACAAGAAACAAAAAGATTCGATTGCAAGATCTAAAGATATACCTTCAAGCGCTAACCTCCCCGGCAACGGCGCCGGAAAAGAGCTTGATGTCTACTACACAACCTTCTTCTTGTAGACGTTGTTGGGCCTGCAAGTGCACATGTTTGTAGGACAGTAGCTAATTTCCCTCAAGTGGATGACCTAAGGTTTATCAATCCGTAGGAGGCGTAGGATGAAGATGGTCTCTCTCAAACAACCCTGCAACCAAATAACAAAGAGTCTCTTGTGTCCCCAACACACCCAATACAATGGTAAATTGTATAGGTGCACTAGTTCGGCGAAGAGATGGTGATACAAGTGCAAACTAGATAATAGAAATAGCTATTTGTAATCTGAAATTATAAAAACAGCAAGTTAGCAAGCGATAAAAGTGAGCGTAAACGGTATTGCAATGATAGGAAACAAGGCCTAGGGTTCATACTTTCACTAGTGCAAGTTCTCTCAACAATAATAACATAGATAGATCATATAACAATCCCTCAACATGCAACAAAGAGTCACTCCAAAGACACTAATAGCGGAGAATGAACGGAGAGATTATGGTAGGGTACGAAACCACCTCAAAGTTATTCTTTCGGATCAATCTATTCAAGAGTTCGTACTAGAATAACACCTTAAGAAACAAATCAACCAAAACCCTAATGTCACCTAGATACTCCATTGTCACCTCAAGTATCCGTGGGCATGATTATACGATATGCATCACACAATCTCAGATTCATCTATTCAACCAACACAAAGTACTTCAAAGAGTGCCCCAAAGTTTCTACCGGAGAGTCAAGAACGTGTGCCAACCCCTATGCATAGGTTCATGGGCGGAACCCGCAAGTTGGTCACCAAAACATACATCAAGAGGCACATGATATCCCATTGTCACCACAGATAAGCACGGCAAGACATACATCAAGTGTTCTCATAAAAGACTCAATCCAATAAGATAACTTCAAAGGGGAAACTCAATTCATCACAAGAGAGTAGAGGGGGAGAAACATCATAAGATCCAACTATAATAGCAAAGCTCGGGATACATCAAGATCGTGCCATAGAGGGAACACGAGAGAGAACACGAGAGGGAGAGAGAGAGAGAGAGAGAGATCAAACACATAGCTACTGGTACATACCCTCAGCCTCGAGGGTGAACTACTCCCTCCTCGTCATGGAGAGCGCCGGGATGATGAAGATGGCCACCGGTGATGGGTTCCCCCTCCGGCAGGGTGCCGAAACGGGCTCCCGAGAGGTTTTTGGTGGCTACAGAGGCTTGTGGCGGTGGAACTCCCGATCTATCTTGATTCTCGATGGTTTTAGGGTACGTAGGGTTATATAGGCGAAAGAAGTCGGTCGGGGGGGTGCTCGAGGGGTCCACGAGACAGGGGGTGCGCCCAGTAGGGGGGCGCCCCTATCTCCTGGGCTCCTCGAGGATCTTCTTACTTGATCTCCAAGCCTCCAGGATGATATTCTTCCAAAAAATCACGATGCCGAAGGTTTCATTCCGTTTGGACTCCGTTTGATATTCCTTTTCTTCGAAATACTGAAACAGGCAATAAAACAGCAATATGGGCTAGGCCTCCGGTTAATAGGTTAGTCCCAAAAGTAATATAAAAGTGTACAATAAAGCCCATAATCATTCAAAACAGATAATAATATAGCATGAATGCTTCATAAATTATAGATACATTGGAGACGTATCAATAATCATGACAGGACTGCAAGTAGTTAACCAACTAGGGAAAAGGGCGGGGAAACTCGTGATGTTACCCATACAATGGTCTCTGAATAGTTGATCAAGAAACATTTAGCATTGCGCTGCCAATGTTCTTGTTGGTGAACGGAGTAACATAGTTGTGCTTCGGGATAGCATTGATATGGTCATCAGGTAAAGGCCAGTCTTTGGATACTCAAGGGATCGGAATTTCTAGAACATCTCATGCAATTTTACCCAGAAAAGATGAGGACCTGGCCGATGGGTCCGGCAGCAATCCATCGACATGTCAAAAAGGATGTATTACAACATTATCAGAACAAGTTTGTGTTGGGGGGGAAGGCAAGAATGTTGTCGATGATAACACAAATCATCAAGGGGCAAGGATGGTATTTCTCCTCAAGAATTCGATTGATATCTTAGAACAAGGCAGAATATTGATGGTGATCACGACAAATTGTGTCGAGAGGCTCTATGAAGATGCCATCGAGCAGCAACGACATCAAGCAAAAGGAATGATGAAGCGAATGCTATTCGAACCATGGATAGAACACAAGCTCGGATTCAAGCTTATTGTTCAAGGTGGAATGATAAGATGAGGAAGATCGGCGTAAGTTTCGCTCATCATCGAAAAGTTGTACTTCCGGAATAAAGACCAAGTAGCACAGTAAAATTAGCACGATAATGATATAGCCGAACAGGCTAGGAATGATGTGACGGAGTATCACTCCAATTAAGAATTTACAAGAGGTAGTGCAATGACACAATATCCTCGAGATAATATGATTCAAAATTTGAAGGTAGATCAAATTATAGGTTGGACAAGTGAAATGACTTGCATGAGACAAGTATTTAAACTTGTCTGGGAAATGGAATTAAGGAAAAACTATGGTCGGAACCACGATTATGAATGATCAAACCACCGATACTAGATGAACTTATAACAAGTGGTAATTATTTTTACGAGCAGCTTCCATGATAAGTTCTACATCGGGTCCATGGGCATGAACACAAAGGTTCAAGGTCGACTCCCACTTGTTCAGTGCATAACCTTTCATTCACTCCTCGTTTTCGAAGAATTTGTAGTGCGAGAGATTTAGCTGGTGAAGCACCAGAAGAGTATGACTCACATTTCTTTCGAGTTCACACGGGTTAGGGAAGGCATAGGTTCAACACATAGGGGTATCTTAGGAACATATACCACTAACTTCTAGAGCATATAACATCAGCTCAATAGTAGAGCATGGTTGACAATAAGCAGAGGATACCATTTACCGAATGAAATATGTATCAGGGGAAGAGCGCACGAGATTTTGATTATGAAGGACATTGCCGGGTAATAATCCAACAAAGGATTTAGCAGTCCTTAATGGACCTGATGTGAGTATCAGTACTCAATCAGACGAGGGAAGAATGCAAAGGCATCAGATTATAGAAACAGTTGAATAATTTGTTGTTCAAGTTGAAGGGAACTAGGTGGACAATCAATTACAACAGGATTGGCCGAGATCAAACTCATGTACAGAATGACGTATGAGCAGGGAGGTCAAATGTCAGGGTTCGACTGATGATTGCGAGCAACGCAACATATTGAATCAATAGGCTCAGTATGACAATGACAAAGAATGTTAATGAATATTTCTGGACATATGGATTAACCATAATGCAGGCAGACAAGACTTTTGGGAGCACTAGGTTGCAGAGGATCTTCGGGAGATTGATCAACTGGGGATGAACGAATCCCCGATAAGGGTGAGGAATTATTTGTAGGGGTATTCAGGCGGAAAAGAGCTGCAAGGCAGTCAGAAAAAGGATTCTCAAAAGTTGGAGAATACTTTCGGTTATCTTGTAAAAACAAGAACAACTAGGGATGGAAGTATGAACGACAAGGGTACGCGGTTATCCATAAGGGTTCAACGGTGTTAAGGGATTTCGAAAGAAATGAACACAAGTTCACGGGAGTAGGTCGGAGAGTATCTTCGAAGTCTTCTCGTGAAGCAGGCAACCATCCGGAATGAAGGGGCTCTCTAGGGGAAAGTCGTTACGAGAACCTAATGTAGTTAGTAAATTCATTTAACCCGAATAGAAGAGAGAACAGAGTCCTAGAGAATAGATGAGGAATAAAAGATCCTAATACCACCCAATGGCAACGTGGGCCCATAAGCCGCACAACCATGTTAGTAAAAAGTTTTTCAGTGACTAAACTCAACTTCGGCCAAGGAGTTGGAAAGGGGGCTACCTATAGGCAGTCGGCTCAGATACTAACTTATGACGCCCCCGATTCAATCGTACACTAATCATACACGCAAATGTGTACGATCAAGATCAGGGACTCATGGGAAGATATCACAACACAACTCTAGACACAAATTAAAATAATACAAGCTTTATATTACAAGCCAGGGGCCTGAGGGCTCGAATACATCAGCTTGAATACAAACGAGTCAGCGGAAGCAACAATATCTGAGTACAGACATAAGTTAAACAAGTTTGCCTTAAGAAGGCTAGCACAAAAGCAACATGATCGAAAAGGCAAGGCCTCCTACCTGGGAGCGTCCTAACTACTCCTGGTCGTCTGCGTCCGTCACATGGTAGTAGGCACCCTCGGGGTAGTAGTAGTCGTCGGTGGTGGCTTCTGGATCCTGGGCTCCACCATCTGGTTGCAGCATCCAAGAAGAATGGAAAGAGGTGGGAAAAGGGGAGCAAAGCAACCGTGAGTACTCATCCAAAGTACTCGCAAGCAAGGATCTACACTACATATGCATCGGTATCAATGAAATGGGTTGTATCTATGGACCGAACTGCAGAATGGCAGAAGACAAGGGGAAAACCTAGTCCTATCGAAGACTAGCATCTTCAACAGCTTCAAGCATCTTGCAGCATCAGAAGAGATAAGAATAGCATAAAGTAAAGTAGCAGTAGTGTTATCAACCTCAGCCAGAGATCCTTTCTCGACTCCCTGCGAGAAAGCAATCCCAGAGCCATACTATCCAGTTATCACCTCAAGTATCCAGTTCTAGTTGTATCGATCGGGATACAACACCGAGTGTCCGTTACCATAGGATAGGCTATCGATAGATGTTTTCTTCCATGCAGGGGTGCACCAACTTACCCACCACGCTCGATTAACTCCGGTCGGACACACTTTTCTGGGTCATGCCCGGCCTCGGCCAAACAATACGCCGCAACCCGACCTAGGCTTAATAGAGAGGTCAGCATGCCGGACTAAACCTATGCCCCCATGGGTCATGGGCCATCGCCCCGGGAACTCCTACACGTTGCGAGGGCAGACGGTGAGCAGACCTAGCTACCTCCTTAAAAAGGCAGGTGCTTACCAGTCCAACCCAGCGCGTGCCACTCAGTCGCTGACGTCTATTAAGCTTTGGCTGATGCATACGACACAGAACACCCATACTATGCCCACGTGATGGTTAGTGCTATCAGGACAGAGGCCCCTTAGATCAAATATCCAAACCGTTTGTGTGTTGGTAGTGCGGTCATGAGCAGAGACTCACGAAAGGTGTGACCCCGTCGCCCCGTCTTGAGGACTTGCGGCAAAGGATAAGAATGCCCGACCACGCCTCGTATTCAACTCTCTGGTACTCTCCAGGTCAACCCGTCTCCACATCACTCGTGCGTACCCCTCAGGGTCGACCCGCCTTTCCAAGTAACAGTTGTAAAGTCCAAGTATCCGTGTGTCCAAACATCAAGGGGAAACCCCGAGGAATCACCCCCAGTGAATTCCACTCGATGAAATCATCAAGGTGAACGTAAGAGGAACCACCCTCGAGGTTCACACTTGAGGGGTTGCATGACAGAGTCGTATCGGAAGTGATTAAGGAGGAAATCACCCTCGATGACCACGACCGAATAGCTACACTACAGAGATCTCATCAGGAGTGATGTATGAGGCTCCACCCTCGGCACTCGATGGTAACTCTGCAGAGTCGAGCAACAATGGGCGTGATGTGATGTGAGGTGTCGGCTATGGTCGTCGATCACATTGATCGAGTCGTCGATGATGAAGCAGGGGCAACAAGGACAAGGTGGGGGTCACTGATGGATCACTAACCAACCTATACTAAGCAGTTTAGGATAAGGAGGTAAGGTAACAATAAGCAGGTTACAGAAGCAGGCTATGCATCAGAATAGGAGCAAACCATAACAGTAGCAAAAGCTAATGCAAGCATAAGAGAATGGAATGGGCGATATCGGGATGATCAAAGGGGGGCTTGCCTGGTTGCTCTGGCAAGGAGGGGCCGTCGTCGACGTAGTCGATCACAGGGGCAACATCGGTCTCGGGGTCTACCGGAGAGAAGGGGCGGGAGAAACAGTAAATATAAAGCAAACATAGCATCATAAAGCATAACATGGCAATATGCTGCGTTGGGTGTGACCTAACATATGGCTACACGATATAGGTGAAGGGGGAATTCAACCGGGAATGTATTCCCGGTTCTTGACATGTGTCAGACAGATGATGGGAGGGGAATGTTCCATGTTCAGATAGTTAGAAGCATCTGACAGGTATGTGGTTACCGTATTCGGGTTTGTCTCGTCGTTCTGAGCAACTTTCATGTATAAAACATTTTCATCCGAGCTACGGTTTATCTGCTACGAATTTCTAAAGTTTAAAGTATTTTCTAGAATTCAAATTAACAAAAATTCATTATGACATCAGCATTGCGTGGGGATGACGCCAGTAGTCAACAGACTCGCTGACCAGGGTCAAACCTGACCTGTGGGTCCAGTGGGGCCCACTAGTTAGTGACTCAGCTAATTAGGCGGAGTTAGATAGACTAAACTAATACTAATTAACTCGTGGGGCCCACTGTTAGTGCTTATCTAAATAGCTAATTAATTAACATATTTTAGTTAGCAATTTATTTATTTGTAAAACTTTTACACTGTGGGACCCGCCTGTCAGTGGCAGTGACTGCCACATCACAATGGTTGACCAGGTCAATTGGTCAACCGGGGCCCCTAGGCCCACTTGCCAGTGACCCAAGGGGTGGCCCCGTACAACCACGTTGGCGGTTGGTGCCGGAGTTGCTCCGGCGAGCCAAAACTCACGGCAGAGGCACGGGTGGCCGGCGGAATTCGCCCAAGGGCCACCAAATCGGTCGAGGAGAGGCGCGTTCGGCTGCGCACGGAGTACCGCATTCATCTGGGCCATCAACCAGAGCAGGGGAAGGCCCAAGCGTCGCCGGCAACAAGCTGGGCGGACGCCGGCATTCGGGTGAGGTCGAGCAGGGCTAGGGGGATCGGAAGGACGAGCAAAAGGGCTTGATGGACTTCTGGTCGTGCCATGAGCACAACACTGTGCTCGGAAGTGAGCTCGGCCGGCCGTGGCCACGATGGCGATGTGATGGCGGCAGCCGGAATCGGGTCGGAGCGCATTCGGTGTTCCACGGCGTTAGCGCCTGAACTAGAGCTACAGGGGGCTTCGCAAGGCCATCGTGAGCACGAGGACGTGTTCGACTAGCCACGATAGGGCCTTAGGCGCCGGCGGCGAGCACGACAGCACGGTGGTCTACGGCAATGGCGGCGACGACATGTACATCTAGCTAGGGCGACGCAGCAACGCGCTGAGAAGGAGGAGAAGGGGCGAAGCTTACAGCATGGGCACATGTAGGCCCCTTGGGGTTCGGGAGCGCAGAGGGAGGCATGTGGCTCCGGTGATCGCTGGTGACCACCGAGAAGGGGAAGAGGGTGATGCCGACATCGCCGACCTCCCTGACTCCAGCTGATGGACGAGGACGGTGAAGCGGAGGACGGCGCACCTCCCAAGCTCGGTTGTTGGGCTCGGGGACGCCGGTAGCCGTGGGGACAAGGAGAATGGCGGCGACCGCTCTCGGGCGTCCATGGGGAACGAGGGGGAGAATGAGGGATCTGGTGGGGAGAGGGAGAGGCAGAGCGGGGCAAGTGGTGAGGTGAGTGGGAGAGGCGCTCGAGGCGTCGCCCTTATCCTCTCTCGGCGATGCCGGCGAGGTGGTCGGGTGGCGCCGAGGCGCCCGGTCAGTCGAACAGTGGGAGGAGATGACCGGGGTAGGGAGCTGGGCCTGGCCGGCTGGGCTTGTCTCTGTGGCCTTAGGCCCAGGGACACGAGGGGGGGTCCCCTTTTCTTCTTCCTTTTTTTTGCATTTCTATTTCTTTTCTCTTTTTACAGAATGCTTTGCAAACTTTTGGAGCTGCCAAAAGGATTCTGTAAAATGTGGGACTTGGCCACATAATTACAATGCAATGTTTGACACAACCACAAAAAGTTTGGAGGAATTTTGAATTAGATGGAATTTGCTAAAAGATGGAAAAGCAATTAATTTGCTGAGTTGGCACTGTTTTAATTTGCTATAGTCCATCTTAGCTTGGAGGTGATGATGTTTTAATTTGCTACAATAACCCTCTGTGATGCTATAGTCCATCTTAGCATGACACTGGGGATGTTACAATGTTGAATATATCTACTATATGATTCACGTTCGACCTTTCGGTCTCAGTGTTCCGAGGCCATATATGCATATGCTAGGCTCGTCAAGTTTAACCCGAGTATTCTACGTGTGCAAAACTGGCTTGCACCCGTTATATGTGAACGTAGAGCTTATCACACCCGATCATCATGTGGTGTCTCGGCACGACGAACTGTAGCAACGGTGCATACTCAGGGAGAACACTTATACCTTGAAATTTAGTAACGGATCATCTTATAATGCTACCGCCGTACTAAGCAAAATAAGATGCATAAAAGATAAACATCACATGCAATCAAAATATGTGACATGATATGGCCATCATCATCTTGTGCTCATGATCTCCATCACCGAAGCATCGTCATGATCTCCATCGTCACCGGCGCGACACCTTGATCTCCATTGTAGCATCATTGTTGTCTCGCCAACTATTGCTTGTACGACTATCGCTACCACTTAGTGATAAAGTAAAACAATTACATGGCGATTGCATTGCATACAATAAAGCGACAACCATATGGATCCTGCCAGTTGCCGATAAATCTGTTACAAAACATGATCATCTCATACAACAATTTATATCACATCATGTCTTGACCATATCACATCACAGCAAGCCCTGCAAAAACAAGTTAGACATCATCTACTTTGTTGTTGCACATTTTACGTGGCTGCTACGGGCTTCTAGCAAGAACCGTTCTTACCTACGCATCAAAACCACAATGATTTTTTGTCAAGTGTGTTGTTTTAACCTTCAACAAGGACCATCCGTAGTCAAACTCGATTCAACTAAAGTTGGATAAACAGACACCCACCAGCCACCTATGTGCAAAAGCACGTCGGTAGAACCAGCCTCATGAACGCGGTCATGTAATGTCGGTCCGGGCCGCTTCATCCAACAATACCGCTGAATCAAAGTAAGACGTTGGTGGTAAGCAGTATGACTATTATCGCCCACAACCTTTGTGTTCTACTCGTGCATATAACATCTACACATAGACCTGGCTCGGATGCCACTGTTGGGGAACGCAGTAATTTCAAAAAAATAATCCTACGATCATGCAAGATCTATCTAGGAGATGCATAGCAATGAGACGGGAGAGTGTGTCCACGTACCCTCGTAGACCGAAAGCAGAAGCGTTTCAATAACGCGGTTGATGTAGTCGAACTTCTTTGCAATCCAACCGATCAAGTATAGAACGTACGACACCTCCGCATTCAGCACAAGTTCAGCTCGATGACGTCCCTCGTGCTCTTGATCCAGTTGAGGACGAGGGTGAGTTCCGTCAGCACGACAACATGGCGATGGTGATGATGATGTTTGATAACCCACAAGTATAGGGGATCAATTGTAGCCTCTTTCGATAAGTAAGAGTGTCGAACCCAACAAGGAGCTAAAGGCAGAACAAATATTCCCTCAAGTTCTATTGACCACCGCTACAACTCTACGCACGCTTAACGTTCGCTTTACCTAGAACAAGTATGAAACTAGAAGTACTTTGTAGGTGTTGTTGGATAGAATTGCAAGATAATAAAGAGCACGTAAATAAAAAGTTGGGGCTGTTTAGATAAAGAAGCAATAAAGTAAATATAGCGACTGTGGAAAAGTGGTGGTAGGAGTTGTGAAATTGTCCCTAAGCAATTGACTACTTTACTAGACCGATAGCAAGTTTTATGTGGGAGAGGCATAAGCTAACATACTTTCTCTTCTTGGATCATATGCACTTATGATTGGAACTCTAGCAAGCATCTGCAACTACTAAAGATCATTAAGGTAAAACCCAACCATAGTATTAAAGCATCAAGCCCCCTTTATCCCATACACCACAACCCCCTTACTCGGGTTTATGCTTCTGTCACTCAAGCAACCCACTATAAGCGAATCATGAACATATTGCAACACCCTACAGCGGGAATCCCTCACGCTTGCGCGAGACGGAGGGAAAAATAGGACAACAACATAACCACAAACAAATTAAACCAATCATAGGAATTCACCAATTACCGATAGGACAACGAAAATCTACTCAAACATCATAGGATGGCAACACATCATTGGATAATAATATGAAGCATAAAGCACCATGTTCAAGTAGAGGGTACAGCGGGTTGCGGGAAAGTGGATGATGACACACAAGTGTAGGGGATCTATCGTAGTCCTTTTTGATAAGTAAGAGTGTCGAACCCAACGAGGAGCAGAAGGAAATGACAAGCGTTTTTCAGTAAGGTATTCTCTGCAAGCACTGAAATTGTAGGTAACAAATAAATTTGTGATAAGATAATTTGTAACGGGTAACAAGCAATGAAAATAAATAAGGTGCAGCAAGGTGTCCCAATCCTTTTTGTAACAAAGGACAAACCTGGACAAGTTCTTATAATGAGAAAAGCGCTTCCGAGGACACATGGGAATTATCGTCAAGCTAGTTTTCATCACGCTCATATGATTCGCGTTCGTTACTTTGATAATTTGATATGTGGGTGGACCGGTGCTTGGGTACTGCCCTTTCTTGGACAAGCATCCCACTTATGATTAACCCCTATTGCAAGCATCCGCAACTACAAAAGAAGTATTAAGGTAAACCTAACCATAGCATGAAACATATGGATCCAAATCAGCCCCTTATGAAGCAACACATAAACTAGGGTTTAAGCTTCTGTCACTATAGCAACCCATCATCTACTTCTTACTTCCCAATGCCTTCCTCTAGGCCCAAACAATGGTGAAGTGGCATGTAGTCGATGTTCACATAACACCACTAGAGGAGAGACAACATACATCTCATCAAAATATCGAACGAATACCAAATTCACATGACTGCTAATAGCAAGACTTCACCCATGTCCTCAGGAACAAACGTAACTACTCACAAAGCATATTCATGTTCATAATCGAGGAGTATTAATATGCATTAAGGATCTGAACATATGATCTTCCACCAGATAAACCAACTAGCATCAACTACAAGGAGTAATCAACACTACTAGCAACCCACAGGTACCAATATGAGGTTCTAGTACAAAGATTGGATACAAGAGATGAACTAGGGTTTGGGAGGAGATGGTGCTGGTGAAGGTGTTGATGGAGATTGACCCCCCTCCCGATTAGAGGATCGTTGGTGATGATTTCCCCCTCCCGGAGGGAAGTTTCCCCGGCAGAATAGCTCTGCCGGAGCCCTAGATTGGTTCTGCCTCGTGGCGGCGGAGTTTCGTCCCGTAAGCTTGCTTATGATTTTTTCCAGGGTAAGAGACTTCATATAGAAGAAGATGGGCACCGGAGGGCTGCCAGGTGGCCCACGAGGCAGGGGCGCGCCCAGGGGGTAGAGCGCGCCCCCACCCTCGTGGGTGGTGGGTGGCCCCCCTCAGGTATTTCTTCCGCTGAATATTTTTTATCAATTCCCAAAATGACTTTCGGGAGTTTCAGGACTTTTGGAGCTGTGTAGAATAGGTCTCCAATATTTGCTCCTTTTCCAGCGTAGAATCCCTGCTGCCGGCATTCTCCCTCTTCATGTAAACCTTGTAAAATAAGAGAGAATAGCCATAAGTATTGTGACATAATGTGAAATAACAGCCCATAATGCAATAAATATCGATATAAAAGCATGATGCAAAATGGACGTATCAACTCCCCCAAGCTTAGACCTCGCTTGTCCTGAAGCGGAAGCCGATATTGAAAATATGCCCACATGTTTAGAGATGGAGGTGTCGATAAAAATAAAATACGGACATGAGGGCATCATGATCATTCTTATAACAACAACATATATATATATATATTGTCATATGATTTCTTATGCTCAAGTAACAATCTATTCACAATGTCAAGTATGATTCAGAAACTTCATTGAGAACTAACAAACTATAATCTCAGTTATTGAAGCAATTGCAATTTATCATAACATCAGAAAGAGTCAATAATAGAGCTTTTCAGCAAGTCCACATACTCAACTATCATTTAGTCTTTCACAATTGCTAACATTCACGCAATACTTATGGTTATGGAGTTTTAATCGGACACAGAGAAAGATAGGGGCTTATAGTGTTGCCTCCCAACCTTTTACCTCAAGTGTAATGTCAACAATAATAGTTCATGCTAACTTACATCCAATTGGATATATATATCAGGACTTTCCAACATGAGGTGCTTGCCAAAGGATAAAATGTAAAAAGGAAAGGTGAAGATCACCTTGACTCTTTCATAATGTAAAAGATAGGCCCTTCGCATAGGGAAACAGAGGTTGTCATGTGCTTTTATTGTTGGATGCCCGAAATCTTAATGCAAAAGAACGTCACTTTATATTGCCACTTGTGATATAACCCTTTATTATGCAGTCCGTCGCTTTTATTACTTCCATATCACAAGATCGTATAAAGCTTATTTTCTCCACACTAATAAGTCATACATATTTAGAGAGCAATTTTTATTGAATGCAACATGACAACTTACTTGAAGGATCTTACTTAATCCATAGGTAGATATGGTGGACTCTCATGGCAAAACTGGGTTTAAGGATATTTGGAAGCACAAGTAGTATCTCTACTTGGTGCAAGGAATTTGGCTAGCATGAGGGGGAAAGGCAAGCTCAACATGTTGGACGATCCATGACAATATACTTTAACTAAGATGTGAGAAAACATAACCCATTACGTTATCTTCCTTGTCCAACGTCAACTCTTTAGCATGTCATACTTTAATGATTTCTCACAATCATAAAATATGTCCAAGATAGTGTATTTATATGTGAGAACCTCTCTTTCTTTATTATTTCCTATTAATTGCAACGATGACCAAAACTACGTTTGCCAACTCTCAACAACTTTTAATCATCATACTCTCTATATGTGAAGTCATTACTATCCATAAGGTCAATATGGTCTCTTTTATTTCTTTTATTCTTTTATTCCCTCAAGATCATAGCAAGAAAGCAAAGCCCTTGACTCAACACTAATCTTTATTATATATAGCTCATGGACTCGATTACATAGATGGATCACAAAGCAAAAATCAATACTAATTCATACCAAAACTTTATTCTACTAGATCAAGATATTACCAAAAGGATCGAACTAAGTAAAATGGTAAAGATAGGAGTGTGATGGTGATACGATACTGGGGCACCTCCCCCAAGCTTGGCAGTTGCCAAGGGGAGTGCCCATACCCAGGTGTTATGTCTCCTTTGTTGGTGAAGAAGGTGGTGATGATGATGGATAGTCGCACATCGAGCGTAGGAGCTCTTCCAATTTGCGGATAATGCCCTTAAGTGCGGCGATATGATCCTTCAACAAAATATTTTCCTGTGTGAGATACTTGTTTTGTATGCGAGCTAACTCAATCATCTTAAAAGCTTCAATCTCAGTTGGGGTAAAGAGGTTAGGAAGAGGTTAAGGGATGTTTTCTTCTTCTGCCGCCGGAGCTTGATCCTCCATGGCCTTCTTGATCCCATCGTCCTTCTTGATCTCCCCAGGTTCTTCTCTCTTCAGCTCTATCTTCAATAGCCAGGCATCCTTGTCTTCATTGTTGGAGGAGGGTGACGTCATGATGCCTGGCCTTGACAAATCTGACAGAAAACAGCTCGAAACAAAGAGATAAGATTTTTACGTAATACGGTGGTAAAAATCTTCGGGAGATTATATAATGAATTTTTACCAACCAAAATAAGTATCATGCAAGAAAATGGAGTCTAGAGAGCACATGAGGTGCCCACGAGGCAGGGGGCGTGCCCAGGGGGGTAGGGCGCACCCTCCACCCTCGTGGATGCCTCGTGTCCTTCCTGGACTACTTCTTATTTTCATATTTTCTTAAATATTCCAAAATGAAGGAAAATTGCTATTAGAACTATTTTGGAGTCGGTTTACTTACCGTACCACATGCATAATCCTTTTCGGAGTCTGAAACGTTCTGCAAAGTGTCCCTTATGTATTCCTCCGGGGTTACGGTTTCAATAACATTAGTTTCATCATTTATAGGATTACCTGAGATATAATGTTTGATTCTTTGACCGCTCACCACCTTCGGATTTGTGCCTTTGAAGTTGTTGATTTTTATGGCACCAGAACAATAGACCTCCTCGATAATGTAAGGGCCTTCCCATTTAGAGAGAAGTTTTCCTGCAAAAAATATTAAATGAGAGTTGAATAGCAACACGTAATCACCTACGTTAAACTCACGCTTTTGTATCCTTTTGTCATGCCATCTTTTAACTTTTTCTTTAAACAGTTTGGCATTTTCGTAGGCCTGGGTTCTCCATTCATCAAGTGAGCTAATGTCAAATAACCTCTTCTCACCGGCAAGTTTGAAATCATAATTGAGCTCTTTAATGGCCCAATATTCCTTATGTTCAAGTTCAAGAGGTAAGTGACATGTTTTTCCATAAACCATTTTATACGGAGACATCACATAGGATTCTTATATGCAGTTCTATAAGCCCATAATGCATCATCAAGTTTCTTGGACCAATTCTTTCTAGATCTATTAACAGTATTGCAAAATTAGTTTGAGTTCTCTATTACTCAATTCTACTTGACCACTAGACTGTGGGTGATATGGGGACGCAATTCTATGATTAACATCATACTTAGCCAGCATTTTACGAAAATCACCATGAATAAAATGTGAACCACCATCAGTCATTAGGTATCTAGGGACTCCAAACCTTGGAAAAATAATTTCTTTAAGCATCTTAATAGAGGTGTTATGATCAGCACTACTAGTTGGAATAGCTTCTACCCACTTAGTAATGTAATCAACAACAACTAAAATATGTGTATACCCATTAGGCAGGAAACGGTCCCATATAATCAAAGCCCCAAACATCAAATGGTTCAATAACAAGAGAATAATTCATAGGCATTTCTTGATGTCTACTAATATTACCAATTCTTTGACATTCATCACAAGACAAGACAAACTTACGGGCATCTTTGAAGAGAGTATGCCAATAAAAACTGGATTGCAATACCTTATGTGCAGTTCTATCTCCAGCGTGGTGTCCTCTATATGCCTCGGAGTGACACTTGCGTAGGATCTATTCCTGTTCATGCTCAGGTACACAGCATCTAATAACACCATCTACTCCTTCTTTATAAAGGTATGGGTCATCCCAGAAGTAATGTCTTAAATCATAGAAGAACTTTTTCTTTTGCTAGTATGTGAAACTAGGTGGTATGAATTTAGCAACAATGTAATTAGCATAATCAGCATACCATGGAGCAGTACGAGAAGCATTTATGACAGCTAATTGTTCATTAGGAAAGCTATCATTAATAGGTAGTGGGTCATCAAGAACATTCTCTAACCTAGACAAGTTGTCTACAACAGGGTTCTCAGCTCCCTTTCTATCAATGATATGTAGATCAAATTCATGTAGCAAGAGAACCCATCTAATAAGTCTAGGTTTAGCATCTTTCTTTTCCATAAGATGTTTAATAGCAGCATGATCAGTGTGAACAGTTACTTTAGAATCAACAATATAAGGTCTGAACTTATCACAAGCAAATACAACTGCTAAGAATTCTTTTTCAGTAGTAGCATAATTTCTCTAGGCAGTGTCTAGAGTTTTACTAGCATATTGAATAACATTTAGTTTCTTATCAACTCTTTGTCCTAGAACATCACCTACACATAATCGCTAGCATCACACATAATTTCAAAGGGTAAATTCCAATCATGTGGCTGAACAATAGGTGCATAAATCAAAGCTTTCTTAAGTATTTAAAATGCTTCTACACAATCATCATCAAAGACAAAAGGAATATCTTTTCGCAGTAGATTAGTCAGAGGCCTTGAAATTTCAGAAAAGTCCTTAATGAACCTCCTATAAAAACCGACATGACCAAGGAAACTTCTTATACCTTTAATGTCCTTGGGACATGGCATCTTTTCAATAGCATCAACCTTAGATTTATCAACTTTAATACCTCTTTCAGAAATTTTATGCCCCAAGACAATACCTTCATTAACTATAAAGTGGCACTTCTCCAGATTCAAGACGAGACTAGTATCTTCACATCTCTGCAAAACTCAATCAGGGTTGCTCAAGCAATCATCAAAAGAGGATCCATAAACGGAGAAATCATCCATGAATACCTCACAAATCTTTTCACAAAAGTCAGAGAATATAGCCATCATGCATATTTGAAAGGTAGCAGGTGCATTACATAAACCAAAATGCATACGTCTATAAGCAAAGGTACCGAAAGGGCAAGTAAAAGTGGTCTTTTCCTGATCCTCTGCTGACACAGGTATTTGAGAGAAACCAGAGTAACCATCTAGAAAGCAAAAATGTGTATGTTTGGATAATCTCTCTAGCATTTGATCAATAAAAGGTAAAGGGTAATGATCTTTTTAGTAGCTTTATTTAATTTGCGGAAATCAATTACCATCCTATAACATGTAATAATTCTTTGTGGGATCAATTCATCTTTATCATTAGGAACGACAGTAATACCTCCCTTCTTAGGGACACAATGGACATGACTTACCCACTGACTATCAGCAACGGGATAAATTATACCTGCCTCAAGGAGCTTTAGTATTTCCTTTCTTACCACTTCTTTCATCTTAGGATTTAAATCGTCGTTGGTGATCAATAACTAGTTTGGCGTCTTCCTCCAATTTTATTTTGTGTTGGCATAAAGTGGGACTAATGCCCTTAAGATCATCAAGAGTATCCAATAGCGGCACAGTGCTTCTTCAGAGTTTTTAATAATCTAACATCTTCCTGCTCTGAAAGGTTAGCACTAATAATAACAGGATATATCTTCTTTTCATCAAGATAAGCATATTTAAGAGTATCAGGTAATGGTTTAAGATCAAACACGGGATCACCCTTGGGTGGTGGAGGATCCCCTAAGATTTCAAAAGGCAAGTTGTGTTTCAAAATAGGTCCCTAATTAAAGAATACTTCATCTATTTCCCTTCTTTCATTCATATACATATCATTTTCATGGTCTAGCAAGTATTGTTCCAAAGGAGCAGTAGGAGGCACAGCAATAGAAGGAAGACCAATAATTTCATCCTTACTAGGCAATTCTTTATCATGGGGTTATCTACGAAATTTAGCAAAATTAAACTCATGGGACATATCCCCTAACCCAATAGTAACAACATCCTTTTCGCAATCAATTTTAGCATTAACAGTATTCAACAAGGGTTTACCAAATTTAATGGGACAAAAGTCATCTTGTGGGGAACCAAGAACAAGGAAATCAGCAGGATATTTAACTTTCCCACACAAGACTTCAACATCTCTAACAATCCCAATTGGTGAAATAATATCCCTATTGGCAAGCTTAATTGTAACATCAATATCTTTTATCTCAGCAGGTGCAGTGTCATGCATAATTTCTTCATATAAAGAATGAGGTATTGCACTAGCACTAGCACCCATATCACATAAGCCATGATAACAATGATCTCCTATTTTAACAGACATAACAGGCATGCCTACAACAGGTGTATGTTTATTTTTAGCATCAGGTCTAGCAATTCTAGCAGCTTCATCACAGAAATAAATAACATACCCATCAATATTATCAGCTAAGAGATCTTTAACCATAGCAATACTAGGTTCCACTTTAATTTGCTCAGGAGGTGTATATGTTCTAGTATTACTCTTACGAACCACAATTGAAGCTTTAGCATGATCCTTTATCCTAACAGGAAAAGGTGGTTTCTCAATATAAGTAGTAGGAACAATAGGATCATTATAAGTGATAGTATTTTCTTCAACTGTAATAGGTGCAACTGCTTTTACTTCAGTGGGAGGATTATATTTAAACCACTTCTCCTTAGGAAGATCAACATGAGTACCAAATGATTCACAAAAAGAAGCTACTATCTCAGAGTCAAGTCCATATTTAGTGCTAAATCCACGAAAAGCATCGGTATCCATAAAAGATTTAACACAATCAAACTTAGGTGTCATACCTGACTCCTTACCATCGTCAAAATCCCAATCTTCAGAGTTGCGTTTAATTCTTTCCAATAAATCCCATTTGAATTCAATAGTCTTCACCATAAAAGACCCAACACAAGAAGTATCAAGCATGGTGCGATTGTTGAGATAAAGCCGAGCATAAAAGTTTTGAATAATCATTTCTCTTGAGAGCTCATGATTGGGGCATGAATATAACATTGACTTAAGCCTCCCCCAAGCTTGAGCGATGCTTTCTCCTTCGCGAGGCAAAAAATTATATATATAATTACGATCACGATGAATAAGATGCATAGGATACAACTTCTGGTGAAATTCCAATTTCAATCGTTTATAGTCCCAGGATCCCATATCATCACATACCTATACCATGTCAATGTGTCTCCCTTCAAAGATAAAGGTAAAACCTTCTTCTTAATAACATCATTGGGCATACCTCTAAGCTTAAATAATCCACAAACTTCGTCCACATAGATAAGGTGTAAATCAGGATGCAATGCTCCATCTCCTGCAAAGGGATTAGATAGCAGTTTCTCTACCATACCCAAAGGAATTTCAAAGTAAACATTTTCAGTAGGTTCAGTAGGTTGAGGAGCAACTCTTTGCTCTACTGGTCGGGGTGTGATGTCTACTACACAACCTTCTTCTTGTAGATGTTATTGGGCCTCCAAGTGCAGAGGTTTGTAGGACAGTAGCAAATTTCCCTCAAGTGGATGACCTAAGGTTTATCAATCCGTGGGAGGCGTAGGATGAAGATGGTCTCTCTCAAACAACCCTCCAACCAAATAACAAAAAGTCTCTTGTGTCCCCAACACACCCAATATAATGGTAGATTGTATAGGTGCACTAGTTCGGCGAAGAGATGGTGATACAAGTGCAATATGGATGGTAGATAAAGGTATTTGTAATCTGAAATTATAAAAACAGCAAGGTAGCAAGCGATAAAAGTGAGCATAAACAATATTGCAATGGTAGGAAACAAGGCCTAAGGTTCATACTTTCACTAGTGCAAGTTCTCTCATCAATAATAACATAACTGGATCATATAAATATCCCTCAACATGCAACAAAGAGTCACTCCAAAGCCACTAATAGCGGAGAACAAACGAAGAGATTATGGTAGGGTACGAAACCACCTCAAAGTTATCCTTTTTGATCTATCTATTCAAGAGTCCGTAGTAAAATAACATGAAGCAATTCTTTCCGTTCGATCTATCATAGAGTTCATACTAGAATAACACCTTAAGACACAAATCAACCAAAACCTTAATGTCACCTAGATACTCCATTGTCACCTCAAGTATCCGTGGGCATGATTATACGATATGCATCACACAATCTCAGATTCATCTATTCAACCAACACAAAGTACTTCAAAGAGTGCCCCAAAGTTTCTACCGGAGAGTCAAGACGAAAATGTCTGCCAACCCCTATGCATAAGTTCACAAGGTCACTGAACCCGCAAGTTGATCACCAAAACATACATCAAGTGGATCACGTGAATATCCCATTGTCACCACAGATAAGCACGGCAAGACATACATCAAGTGTTCTCAAATCCTTCAAGACTCAATCCGATAAGATAACATCAAAGGGAAAACTCAGTCCTTTACAAGAGAGTAGAGGGGGAGAAACATCATAAGATCCAACTATAATAGCAAAGCTCGCGATACATCAAGATCGTATCACCTCAAGAACACGAGAGAGAGATAGATCAAACACATAGCTACTGGTACATACCCTCAGCCCTGAGGGTGAACTACTCCCTCCTCGTCATGGAGAGCGCCGGGATGATGAAGATGGCCACCGGTGAGGGATCCCCCCTCCGGCAGGGTGCCGAAATAGGGTCCCGATTGGTTTGTGGTGGCTACAGAGGCTTGCGACGGTGGAACTCCCGATCTATCTTCGTCTTCGATGTTTTTAGGGTATATGGACTTAAATAGGTGAAAGAAGTCAGCCAGGGGACGCTCAAGGGGCTCATGAGACAGGGGGCACGCCCAGTAGGGGGGGGCGCCCCCACCCTTGTGGCCACCTCAAAGCTTCCTTGACTTCAACTCCAAGTCTCCTCGATCATGTTCGTTCCAAAAATCACACTCCCGAAGGTTTCATTCCGTTTGGACTCCGTTTGATATTCCTTTTCTTTGAAACACTGAAATAGGCAAGAAAACAACAATATGGGTTGGGCCTCCGGTTAATAGGTTAGTCCCAAAAATAATATAAAAGTGTATAATAAAGCCCATAAACATTCAAAACAGATAATAAAATAGCATGAATGCTTCATAAATAATAGATACGTTGGAGGCGTATTCGTGTGAAGATACCCCGAACAAGCCCCTCAAAGGATTAGTTTCCATAGTAACAAGTGACAGTAAATTTCAGCACACTATATAAATGTTTCCTTACCAAGTTCCACTTACCAAAGGCGCTTCACTCCCTGGCAATGGTGCCAGAAAAGAGTCTTGATGACCCACAAGTGTAGGGGATCTATCGTAGTCCTTTCGATAAGTAAGAGTGTCGAACCCAACGAGGAGCAGAAGGAAATGACAAGTAGTTTTCAGTAAGGTATTCTCTGCAAGCACTAAAATTGTAGGTAACAGATAGTTTTGTGATAAGATAATTTGTAACGGGTAACAAGCAATGAAACTAAATAAGGTGCAGCAAGGTGGCCTAATCCTTTTTGTAGCAAAGGACAAGCCTGGACAAGTTCTTATAATGAGAAAAGCGCTCCCGAGGACACATGGGAATTATCGTCAAGCTAGTTTTCATCACGCTCATATGATTTGCATTCTTTACTTTGATAATTTGATATGTGGATGGACCGGTGCTTGGGTACTGCCCTTTCTTGGACAAGCATCCCACTTATGATTAACCCCTATTGCAAGCATCCGCAACTACAAAAGAAGTATTAAGGTAAACCTAACCATAGCATGAAACATATGGATCCAAATCAGCCCCTTACGAAGCAACGCATAAACTAGGGTTTAAGCTTCTGTCACTCTAGCAACCCACCATCTATTTATTACTTCCCAATGCCTTCCTTTAGGCCCAAACAATGGTGAAGTGTCATGTAGTCGACGTTCACATAACGCCACTAGAGGAGAGACAACATACATCTCATCAAAATATCGAACGAATACCAAATTCACATGACTACTAATAGCAAGACTTCACCCATGTCCTCAGGAACAAACGTAACTACTCACAAAGCATATTCATGTTCATAATCAGAGGAGTATTAATATGCATTAAGGATCTGAACATATGATCTTCCACTAGATAAACCAACTAGCATGAACTACAAGGAGTAATCAACACTACTAGCAACCCACAGGTACCAATCTGAGGTTTTGGTACAAAGATTGGATACAAGAGATGAACTAGGGTTTGAGAGGAGATGGTGCTGGTGAAGATGTTGATGGAGATTGACCCCGTCCCGATGAGAGGATCGTTGGTGATGACGATGATGATGATTTCCCCCTCCCGGAGGGAAGTTTTTCCTGGCAGAATAGCTCCACCGGAGCCCCAGATTGGTTCAGCCAAGGTTCCACCTCGTGGCGGCGGAGTTTCATCCCATAAGCTTGCTTATGATTTTTATTCCAGGGTAAGAGACTTCATATAGCAGAAGATGGGCACCGGAGGGCTTCCATGTGGCCCAAGAGGCAGGGGGCACGCCTAGGGGGGTAGGGCGCGCCCCCACCCTCGTGGGTGGTGGGTGGCCCCCCTCAGGTATTTCTTCTACTGAATATTTTTTATTAATTCCCAAAATGACTTTCGTGGAGTTTCAGGACTTTTGGAGCTCTGCAGAATAGGTCTCCAATATTTGCTCCTTTTCCAGCCCAGAATCCCAGTGGCCGGCATTCTCCCTCTTCATGTAAACCTTGTAAAATAAGAGAGAATAGCCACAAGTATTGTGACATAACGTGAAATAACAGCCCATAATGCAATAAATATCGATATAAAAGCATGATGCAAAATGGACGTATTAGTGGACCACTAAATTTAGATGGGGGAAGGTGATGGAGATGTTGGTGAAGATGACGGCGGTGTTGGTGTAGATCGCGATGATGATGATGGCCCCCGGCGGCGTTCTGGCGCCACCGGAAGCGAGGGGGAGAGAGCCCCCCTTCTTCTTCTTCTTCCTTGACCTTCTCCCTAGATGGGAGAAGGGTTTCCCCTCTGGTCCATGGTCTCCATGGCATGGGAGGGGCGAGAGCCCCTCCGAGATTGGATCTGTCTCTCTATCTCTCTCTGTTTCCACGTTCTGGTATTCTGCCCTTTCACTGTTTCTTATATTCCCAGAGATCCGTAACTCTGATTGTATTGAAACCTTCGCCACGATCCCCCCCTCCCAAAAATTAGCTTTCTTGCGGCAAAATAAGAGCATCAACCGCCTTACGGGGTGCCCACGAGGGTCAGGGGCGCGCCCCCTGCTTCGTGGCCTCCTCGGGCACCATCTCGCGTTGATTCTTCTTCCCAAATATCACAAATATTCTACTAGGGATATAACTACTAAGTGTAAACCGCCTAGGAGGGGCCGGTTCACGCTCAACTATACTGAAGCCCATGAAGACAAAGAAGATGGCGCTTTATGGATAAAGCTTAGAGGCCGAGAGCCCAAGGGTGGATTTGGGCCCATAGTTGTAAACCGCCATAGTTGTATAAACTTGTATTGTAAGTTAGGAAGGGAGAGACCGAGCCGGACACTTGTATGAGCCGGCCTCGGGACTCTGCAAACCGGTCTGGCATCAACCTGTGTATATATAGGGACGATCCGGCGGCGGTTCAGGGATAAGAAACAACAACTCGAGAGCCAGGCATAGCGTGTTAGCTCCCTGGCAATCGAAACCCCAATAATTCCATCCAACTAGACGTAGGCTTTTACCTTCATCGTATGGGGCCGAACTAGTATAAAACTCTTGTGTCCTTTGTCCGGTTTAACCTCTCTAAGCTAACCCGTCGCGATGGCTCCATGACTAAGTCCTTTCACGAGGACATCTGACGTGATAATTCCACGACAGTTGGCACCCACCGTGGGGCTATCGCACGATGGTTTCAAGTTCTTAGAGGTCAAGTTTGAAGGGCTCAAGGGATACATAGTGGGCCGGATGACCAAGAGTCGTCGTGGCAAGCTCTACATCAACGACGCAGGCTGGGGCCCCGATGCCGGCTCAATCGAGTACGGGTACCGGGTCCCCTTCAGAGGAATTCACGTCTTCATCGGCAAGATCGGCGAACCGGGCCCTGAGCCGGACATCTGCACCGAACTCGTCGAGATGGCTCAGCATGCGAGTCCTGCCCGGATTCAGCCCGCCATGAAGCATGCGTTCGTAGGATGTATCCATGAGATTGAATCTGAACCGGTATCCGAAGGTGAGATGGCCGTTTATTCCGATGGCGAGTCATCCACCAGCGAAACCGAATCTCTATATCAAGTTCAGGATGGCTTGTTCGAAGGGTATTCCGATGGCAGTAGTATTCCAGAATTTCTTGAACCGCCAAATCGGGTCGCAATTTTCATGGCCGGTACACAGCCAGCTTTGCAAAACTCAACTGTGGAGGCATTGGGTTCCGGATCGGCAGCCGGGGCAGGAGGCCCCGTGCGCCGGCCGGCTCAAGTTCTGTCCGGTTTGTTGGACGCCTGGACGACGTTATTGGCCACAACAGTTACCCCGGAGACTCAAGATCGGCATAACATGGAAGTCACAAAGCTATGGGATCAGATAACTCAGGCCAAGGAGGACTTGGCGGCTGAGGAAACCAAGATGGCTGAGGAACGGGCCGCTTTAGATGCCCAGTCACAGAGGATTCATGCCAAGAATTACCGACTTTTGCTGGATCAGAACGCTTCGAATGACGTATTGAGGAGGAGACATCAGTCTCGCTTGCCGGCGGATTACAATGCGATGAATCTCTTTAATACACCAGGGGCAGGAACCAGAAACCCAGTAGCAGTAAACCGGACTACCATGCCAAGGACCGGAGCGCCGGATCAACCTCAAGTGATGGGCCCACCTCGACGAACAGATAACCCGCCGCAATACACAACACCCCCGCCGGGTCACTTCTCCACTCCTTTGGACAACATGATAGCTGCAGCATCCCGGTTGGCCGCTATTGCGATGGAGGGTGAGTCGCTTGCGGCGGTTGAGACGCGGCGGGCCAGGGATCTTCTTCAGACTGCTATGGTGCAGTAGCAGGCTTATTCATACAACCGAGATAGGATTCACTCGACCCCTCGCCCAAGCAGGAGCTACAGCAGGCGTATGGATGAACCGAAGGTGTCAAGCAGTGCGCATCGCCGTAATGCCCCTCAAGGGCCTAATCCGGCGCGCGGTGGTGCAAATGCTCAGGATGTGGTAGATAATGGCAGAGCTTGGAGGGAGGCCGCGTTAGCAGCATGGTACGCGGGTCATCATCAACCTGCCCCGGTTCAACTAGCGGCGTCAGTAGAACGAATTATCGGGCTTGCTTTCAATTCATGGGGAGTGCCGTGTCTTACCCCGGATTTGCGCAATGTGCGGTTACCCAAGGATTTCAAGGGCCTGCGGAAGGTGCCAAATTACACCGCCGGTTTACCCCCCGAGGCATGGGTGGAGAGCTACGAGATGGCTATGGAGATGCTAAAGGTAGATGAAGCGGCATGTGCAAAATATTTCACCATGATGTTGGAAGGAACAACTCGCACTTGGTTAAAGAGCCTGCCGGCTAACTCCGTCGGATCATGGGGCCAACTGAAGGCCCGGTTTATAGCAAATTTCAAGGATACATGCAAACAACCCATGTCCATTGTGGATCTAGATGCCTGTGTTCAAGGAGAGAACGAGTCAATAACTCATTGGGTGCACCGGGTTTCAGAAGTCCTGCATTCGTCGGACCGCATCAATGCTGACACAGCAATTGTAACATTGGAGCGTAATTGCCGGTTTAAGTCGCTCAAGATGAAGTTGGGATGGCTCAAACGCCACTGCAATGATATGGGCACGCTCATGGCAGCTCTGATTAAGTATGCTGACTCGGATAATACCAAAGATCCTGATTCGGACGAAGAGAAGCATGAGAAAGGAAAGAAGAATGCCGGTTCAAAGGGACAGAATAACCAGACAAGCCATGTGAATAATGGTAAGCGTAAAGCGGATAATTCAGATTTTGTGGCTAACACCAATGTGCAAGGCAATGTGCAACGTCGTAAGGGTAAACCGCCCCAGCGAGGTGGAGGCATGAATCTAGAGCGCCTGTTAAACCAGCCTTGCCCAAAGCACGAGACGAAGGAGGTTTCAGCGACACACCTTTGGAAGGATTGTTTCATTATGAAGGAGTTCAAAAACTCTGATCTTTTCCGTTATGATCAGGGTCCGTCTGGCGGTTTAGGTCCAGGTTTTCACGGGCCGGGTTACGGTGGCGGCGGTTCAAACTCTGGATTTCAGAATAATCAGGGCAACCAGAACAATCAAGGTGGTAACAACCAACAGATCAATTAGGGGAATCAACAGCAATCAGGTTTTCAGAGTCACCCAAAGCAGTTGAATGGCGGACACTATCATGTCTTCACTACTAGCTTGTGTAAGCGTGATCAGAAGCTTCACAAGAGGGCAGTTAATGCTGTTGAACCGGCAGCACCCCGTTATTTGTGTTGGTCCGAGAAGCCCATTGTGTGGAGCAGAGAGGATCATCCGCCTCGGGTTGATAATCTGGGTCATCTGGCTTTAGTGGTGGCACCTCAGGTGGGAGGTTATAAATTCACCAAAGTGCTCATGGATGGAGGGAGCAGCATCAACATCCTGTATTATGAAACCTTCCATCGCATGGGATTGACAGACAAGAATCTTAAACCGTCGAACACTGTCTTTCACGGTGTAGTACCAGGTAAATCGGCATATCCTGGTTGCAAGATAGCTTTGGAGGTTGTGTTTGGTGATGAGCATGACTCCAGGTCTGAAACATTGACCTTTGAAGTGGTGAAAATCCAGAGCCCATATCACGCCCTGTTTGGACGGCCGGCTTACGCGACATGGCGAGGCCCTGCTATATTTATTTACAGCTCAAAATTTCGGGTCATAAGGGGACTATCACAGTACACGGAAGTCGTAAGATCGCTTTGGATTGCGAGGAGGGTGATGCGGCCTATGCTGAGTCGGTTTGTGCCACAAAGGAGCTGAAGTTCTACAAAGATAATGTTGATCCCGCAGACATGACCCCTCTGAAGAAGCCCACCACTGAGCATGACCCGACCTTGAAGTTCAAACCAGCTGATGAGACTAAACTTGTTGATTTCGTTCCTGGCAATTCATCCAAACTGTTTAGTATCAGCACCAATCTGGATCCAAAATAGGAAAGCGCGCTCATCGAGTTCATCCGTGAGAACCGGGACATTTTTGCATGGAAGCCTTCTGACATGCCAGGTGTACCGAGGGAACTCGCTGAGCACACTCTCAATATTGATCCCAAGTTTAAACCGGTCAAGCTGTTTCTTCACCGCTTTAACAAGGAAAGACGCAAAGCCATTGGAGAGGAGGTAGCCCGACTGTTGGCTGTTGGGTTCATCATCGAAGTGTTTCACCCTGAGTGGCTGGCTAATCCGGTGCTGGTTCTTAGGAAAAACGGCACTTGGCGCATGTGTGTGGACTACACAGACTTGAACAAAGCTTGTCTAGCAGATCCTTTTGCTCTCCCGCATATTGATCAGATCATTAATGTGACGGCGGGTTGCGAGCATTTGAGTTTCTTGGATGCTCATTCTGGTTATCATCAGATCAAAATGGCAGTTAAGGACCAGGAGAAGACAACCTTCATCACTCCCTTTGGAGCCTTCTGCTATGTTTCTATGCCCTTTGGGCTCAAGAGTGCCCAGGCGACTTATCAGCATTGTGTGCAGAATTGTCTTCACACTCAAATTGGGTGCAATGTTCATGCATATGTGGATGACATTGTAGTAAAATCCAGGAAGAAGGAGACATTGATAGATGATCTCAAGGAGACCTTTGACAATCTTTGGGTTTATAAGATGATGCTCAATCCGGACAAGTGTGTTTTTGGTGTTCCGGCAGGCAAGCTTTTAGGCTTTCTGGTGTCCAACAGAGGCATTGAAGCTAATCCGGAAAAGATCAAAGTGATTACATCTTTGGCTAAACCGGCATGTATTAATGATGTTTATCAGCCGCTTGGGAGAGAAGGTGATCCCTCTGTATCAAATGTTGAAGAAAACAGACACTTTTGTCTGGAGTGACACAGCTGATGCGGCGTTTGAGGACTTGAAGAGTTGGCTGAACCGCCGGTCCTTGCTGCTCCGGTTGACAAGGAGCCCCTATTATTGTACGTGGCTGCTAATGCCCGTACTGTCAGTGTGGCAATTGTGGTTGAGCGCAAGGAGGCTGGGAAGGAATATCCGGTTCAATGGCCGGTTTACTATATCAGTGAGGTGCTCATCGAGTCGAAGCAAAGATATCCGCATTGGCAGAAGCTGGTATATGGGGTTTTTATGGTGATTCTGAAGCTCAAGCAATACTTTCAAGGCCATCCCATCACAGTGGTCAGTTCTGCTCCTTTGGGCGATATAATTTAGAACAGGGAGGCAACTGGCCGGGTTGCAAAGTGGGCAATTGAGCTTGGTCCACATGGGTTGAAGTATATGCCTCGGACATCCATCAAATCTCAGGCACTTGTTGACTTCATCAATGATTGGACCGAGTTACAGGCACCAGAGGATAAACCGGATAACACATACTGGACTATTCACTTTGATGGATCCAGGCAATTGGAGGGCTCGGGAGCTGGAGTTGTCCTCACTTCCCCTCGAGGTGATAAAATTCGTTATGTTCTCCGCTTAATGTTTCCTTGTACTAACAATGCAGCTGAATATGAGGCCTTACTCCACGGTCTCCGTGTGGCCAAGGAAATGAATTTAAGCCGGGTATGATGCTTTGGAGACTCTGATCTGGTGGCTCAGCAAGTTTCTGGCACTTGGGATTCTAAGGATCCACTCATGGCGGCTTACAAGCGCGAGGTGGATATTGTGGCGGGTCACTTCAAGGGTTATCAGGTTGAGCATATTGATCGGCGCAAAAACAAAGCAGCAGATGCTTTAAGCCGGCTGGGATCTCAGCATAAACCGGTACCACCCAATACCTTTCTAGATATCTTGCATAAGTCGTCTGTTAAGTTGCCTACAGAGAAGGATTTAGCTGTTCCTGATCCGGAGGCCCAATTGGTTGCCCCTTTACATGTAATTCCAGATTGGACAGATCCATATTTGGCATATATGAACCGGGGCGAGTTACCAGAAGATGAAGTTCTAGCCAGACAGATAGTCCGGCGATCAAAGTCCATGGTTATTCACAATGGCGAGTTACACCACTGCAGTGTCTTAGGCGTATTCCAGCGTTGTGTTTCTCCCGAAGAGGGCCAAGAGATTCTACAAGAGATCCACGAAGGAGATTGTGGTCACCATGCCGGTTCAAAGTCTCTGGTGGCTAAAGCTTTTCGTCATGGTTTCTACTGGTTGACAGCTCATGCTGATGCGGAGGATCTGGTAAAGCGGTGTGACGCTTGTCAGAAGTTTTCACGCCGAGCTCACGTTCCGGCTCAAGAGCTACGGATGATTCCAATCACTTGGCCGTTTGCTACTTGGGGGCTTGATATGGTGGGACCTTTTAAGCGGTCCAAGGATAAGAAGACCCACCTGTTGGTGGCGGTTGACAAGTTCACTAAATGGGTTGAAGCGGAGCCCGTAAGTAAGTGTGACGCAGCCACAGCGGTTCAATTTATCAAAAAGATCATCTTCCGCTTTGGTTTTCCACACAACATCATCAAGGATAATGGCACAAACCTTTCTAAAGGTGAGATGGAGGACTTCTATCAGAGAGAGCATATCCGGCTTGACGTGTCGTCAGTGGCACACACCCAGTCCAACGGACAAGCTGAGAAAGCAAATCAAGAAATCTTAAAGGGTATCAAGCCCCAACTTATGGTTCCTTTGAAGCGGACGCCGGGTTGTTGGGTGGAAGAATTACCTTCTGTGTTATGGATCATCAACACCACCCCCAATAGGTCAACGGGTTACACACCTTTCTTCATGGTTTATGGGGCAGAGGTGGTCCTCCCAAGTGATATTCATCATGACTCGCCCCGGGTTGCCAATTATGTTGAAGCAGACAACGGGCAAGCACGCCAGGAGGCATCGAACCCGTTAGACAAAAAACGGGACATGGCTTTGGCTCGTTCGACGGTTTATCAGCAAGACCTGGGGCGTTATCACAGCCGCCGAGTTAAGACAAGAACCTTTCAAGAAGGCGACTTGATGCTTCGGCTCATCCAGGATTAGACCGATATGCACAAGTTATCCCCACCTTGGGAAGGACCCTTTGTGGTCAGCAAGAATCTACACAACGGATCATGCTACCTCATTGATGTTCGAGAGCACACAGACTCACGCAAATCTGAGGAGGAGACCCGGCGGCCCTGGAACATAGCTCTCCTTCGGCCTTACTACACCTGAGCCATAGGCTTCTCTTATGTACATATTTTTGACAATGTATATATTATGATCAATATAATAAACCAGCATCCTTGCTATAAGCAGGGCCTCTGCCGTTTTCTTCAAATATCTTTTGGTTACATGGGGGCTTCAGCTGACAAAGCGGAGTTCTGCCTGTTAAACCGGCTATCATGCCACAATACAGCTTGGGAGCTTCACACCCAAGGGGCCAAAAAGAGCCTGGATGCTATGCACAGCTCAAACATAGGCACCCATTGAGCACAACTCACAAACTTACTTGGGGGCTCTTTGTGCAATGCAACAAAGAGTTTGAAAGGACCCTTGTAATATGCTATCAAGCATGGCTTGGAAGCCTGGTGTATTCACCTAAAACCCCGGGTTAACCTGCCTTTCTCAAGTAAGCCACCTCTATCCAGGTAATCCTGGCACGACCCACCGAACGTTTGACAAGTCAATCTTATACAGACCCTGAACTTGTCAAAGTTAAAACGACGATTGGTTAGTTGGAGGCCCATCTTGAAAGGCTTTGTAAAATGGTTTAACTCAGTGGCCTGGCAGCCCATGAAAAGCCTCGGATTTGGGCCTGGCAGCCCTTGAAAAGCCTTGACTACACGGTTTTATTTGCTTTTGTCAAAGAGTTTTTCTTTTGATTTCATGGTAAACCGACGTCTATTGACCCGGCATGTCTATCAGTTATCATAATACCCCAGTGTTTCTTAACCCAGTTTGGCTTTCAGCTACAAGTTGTCAGACCATATTCATTATCAAACCGATGTTTAATAACCCGGACTGGCTTTGACTACATGTCGCCAGCATGATCATCCGGTGTTCACCACAACCCAGTATGGCTTATTATATACACTAGCACTGCATGGTGGGAGTTATCAATACTCCAAGATTTGGGTTTTTATCCTTAATACAATCAAAGTTGGTAAGCCAACAAAAGTAATTTAATATCACAGGTATGATCTATTTCATATTTTGATATCTATTCAGCCTTGGTAATCAACCAGGCTTTGTATTGGGCATTATGACCCGTCCGGCGGTAAACCGCCAGGACAGTTCTTTTTATGCAAACACAAGGATCACATGAAATTATCAAGATATATAAGCAAGCACAGCAAATATAATGGCGGATCAAACAGCGTCATGTAGCAGTGCATGATGGCAACAGATCAAAGTATTTTAACTAGCCTAATACAAGGCGCTTTGAGGCCCAAAATAATGATTGTTTTTTACACAGAACATAGTCTGTGAAAGTCAAGCCGATTGCCGGATTAAGACTCGTCACCAGGTTGACGTGAAGTGGATGGATCCTCTGGCGTCGCTTCAACCTCCTCCTCTCCACCAAGTGGCTGGAAGTCAATGGTGGTCCAGTCAATCTGGGTTAAAGCCTGGAAGACAGCTTCTTCACTTATAAGATTGGACGGTTCAACGTCAGGGGCATAGGTGTGCTTACGGATTGGCGGGATGAGATTCTGCACTTCTTTAACAGCGGCATCAACCCGTCTGTTATCTGCATCATAGAAGGACCGATGAGTGGACAAGTTAGCCTCTTCAGCCAATTGGCTTGCCAGTGGGCGCACCTCCTTTGTCAGAGCTTTAAGGGCTTCATTATCAAATGCTGACCCGTCTGCCTGTTCACCAGGATAACCCTTTGCGATATCAACCGGATCAAGGTCAGCTATCCAAGCTTTAGCAGGAGTCAGTGGTGATAATACGCTAGCCCTAGCAGCAGATCGCTTTACCTCCTCTATCTGAGCAGGTGTCATCGATAGCCTGGCCAAAGTATCCTTGATCAAAATTGGTGCCGGTTTGTTGTACGAAGCAGCATAGATGACTCGTTGTGGACCAGTATACAGTTTCTCAATCAACGTATAGGCTGCCTTCAACTTCATCCGCATATCCACGCCCAGATGAGCAATACGACTGCATGCAACGGTTTAAGAATATAAGGTTAAACCGGCAAATTCGAAGATGCTTCAGACAGGTTATTATGAAGTACTTACCAAATATTGCAGCAGTCATAGCATTCACTTGATGCTTCAGCCCAGTTAGCTCTTTAGCCACCGGTTTAAGAGTTTCTTCAGCATCTTCAACCCGTTTTAACAGAGCAGCCCTCTCGGTGTCCCAGTTGGTTCGTTCATTCTTGAAGCCCTCTTTCAATTGCTCCATGGCTGTTAAATTTCCTTTTAGTTCTTCCTTGGCTTTGGAGGTTTCTGCTTGCTGGGATTTAATATTTTCTTGAAGATCAGCAATTTGGGTATCCTTACTGTTCAAGTCAGCCTGCAGTAGACAAATGATAAGTTATTCATATATTCTTCAAAGTCCCAAGCACATAACAAGTTATACACTTGGCACTTGGGGGCTAATGTGGATTGCTTCTTAAAACGGATATTTTAAAGTCCCAAGGCTCAATACAAGTATTAAGCTTGGCACTTGGGGGCTAATGCCTAATTGATCAGTCAAGTCAAAGGTGAAGGAAGTCAATAAGGACAAAATGTTTAACAGACAGTCCCAGTTCATCTTGAAGAGGTAGACCGGCCCTTGGGGGCTACACAGTTGAAGTCTTTTTTATCTAAAGTTCCGGTCCATCTTTAAGAGATAAACTGACCCTTGGGGGCTACAATGAGATTGACAAAAATACAAAGCAAGATTTGCAGAAATTACCTCATATCGCTCCTTCATCAAGTTCACTAAACCGGCCTCACAATCACGGCTTGTATATAGGCGGTTTAGGTATCCAGAGTGAAGATCTTGAGCGTTGAGATGAGCATAGCTTGACAGATCAGTCTTCCATTTACCTTTGCCCACAGCAGCAAGTTCCTCTTTGGCACTGTGTTTTGATAAAGCAACAGGGCGACCAGGTGAAGTATGGCCAAATCCGATGATCAGAACATCGTCAGTTGCTTTGCTTGGACTAGTTGGTTTGTCTGAGGTTTTGGCGGGGCTTGCCGGATCAGCAGCAACATTTGGAGGATTAGCAATTGGCCTGGGCAGATTTGCATGAGGACTGGCCGGGTTAACTTCCGGCGGGTCAACATAACTATCCTGCTCTTGGGGTACAGGACCGTCCACAGCAATGTCAGCATCTCCATCAACACCTTCTGGGATCTTCTCCGGTTCAACATCTTCTGCAGAAGCATCTGTTCTTGCCTTCTTGCTGAGCCGGCCTTTGGCGCTGCAAAATAACAAAGGTTAGTATGATATACCAGGCGCAAGAAGGATAAGCTAAAAACATCACTCACCCAGGGACAGTCTTGAGAGGAGGCATTTGTGTGGTTGATGAGTCGCCAGAAGATGAGTTGGAAGTTACCTGATAATTCGAGTCAGATGGATTAAGTGGATATCGGAAGCAACCCGCCAAAGGATAAGATTTATTGGAAGAACAAGAAACCTCTGGAACGACGCTTCCGGGTTGGTGTATCCGGTAAACCGGAGGAAGTGACCTGTTGGCCACTATGCCGGGTTGTGCGACGACCTTCATGTTGCTGTGTCTTCAAAGAAAATTCTGGATCCAAATGAGCAAGAGGATGTGACTGTTTTACTTTCCGAACTGCACGGCGAAGTTTTTGAACCGGAACATGATCTGAATCGGAGGAAAGGGAAGATTACCTCTACATGATCAGCACGGCTGGCTTCCGCATCATCCTGGTAATAGTCATTGTCAATAAGGTGTACGAAAAATGAACCAAGGGAGTCAAGTTCTACCTCTTGTTCCGAATCATCAACATCTTCGGGCGGATCAGAGGACTCTGTGGTTTTCTTCTTGGCTGGCCTCTTTGTGACCTTGCTCTTGGCACGAAGGGCCCTTGCCAGTTTGTCTTGAGCCTTGGCCGGTTTGTCTTGAGTTTTTCTCTTCCAGAATGGGTCTCTGGCCTGTAAAGATAAACAAAAGGTTGTCAGGAAAAAGTTAAAGAGTAGACGGATTACAAAAACAGAAGGATAATTTCTTACGGCTGGCGGTTTGTTGGAGGCATGAAAGGGGGCCTGTCCGGTCTTGCAACATTCCGAGATCGGTTCATCCAGCATCTCTTTACAGACTCAGTGACTTCCTCGTCAGTCATTGGTATGTTAGTGTGCCATTGAGGATCGTTGACATTTTCGGTATATTCATGCATTAAGCTGGGGCGGCGGCTTAAGGGCAGAATACCCCAGGAGACCCAGCAACGGACAAGATCAATGCGAGTCAAACCATTTGCTAGAAGAGCCCGGAGCTTAGCAAGCTGTGGTGCATAAGTTTGTCGTTCCTTGGCAGTAAGCCGCTGAGGTAGTGGATGTCCATTGCTGAGTTGGTGAGGGCGGTAACCCGGCAGAGGATTTTTATCACCAGGAGCGGTGTTCCGGCAATAGAACCATGTTTGATTCCAGTCTTTGGGGTGGCTGTGATGTTTGGCATGAGGAAAATCTACTTCTTTCCTCTTTTGAATCGACACCCCGCCAAGCTCGGTACTGGGGCCATTAGTGAATTCTGTACGGCGGTTTAAGTGGAAGAGATCTCTGAAAAGATCAACGGACGGTTCTTCTTGCAGATAAACTTCACAGAACACTTGGAAATTGCAAATATTGGACATAGAGTTTGGCCCAATATCTTGAGGGTGGAGCTGGAAACTAGCAAGTACATCCCGGAAAAACTTTAATCCAGGAGGACTAAAACCTCGGTCCAGATGCTCCATGAACACAACCACTTCTACATCTTGAGGTTCAGGAGGGCACTCCGGACCAGGGACTCGCCAATGAATGACATCCTTCTTGGCTAAAGCGCCGGTCAGAACATACCCAGTAAGCTGTTCTTCTTTGATCCGGGAAGGAACCCAATTGCAAGAAGAAAATTGTTTGGCCATTCTTTGCTGACAAACTGTAAAGGAAGTTCACATGACAGTTTATGGTTCAAGATTGACATACATAAACCGGTATCAAACCGGGAGATTTCAACAAAGATTATATACATGTTAAACCAGAAATTCATGTTCAGGTAATATTGGCGGTTTAAGTGAGGGCTAATGGTACCTGGCGGGTTATCAAATTTGAAAGGTTAAACCGCCTATAACAGAGGAAGCAGATCTGAAATCTACTAAGTGTTGCAGAAATAGGTTTCACAAGATGGTAAAATAATTTTGGATCTACCGTGGTTCAGTAAAGAAAATTTGCTGAAGCCCTAACAATGGCGACAGTGGAACAACAAGGAGCCAGATGAGATTTGTTGGTGATCTTAAAAGATACTATGCGGAGGCGAAATAAACTAAAAATCTCGGCCGCAGAAGAAACAGGTCAAGTTTGATCTAGATTCAATAAGGTAGCAAGGGAAAAGTAAAGAGCACGGACGAACACTGACAAACATGGCCGAGTACTGAAACCTTAATGCAGATCTAGGGTTGAGGGAGAAGAAAGCTTACTGTATTCACAGGAGTGGCGGAGGAGAATCGTGGATCTCTGGTGCGTTCAGGTTGATGCAGCGGCTAGGGATGAGGCAGAGCTTCAAGGTCGACGATGACGGCGGAGCTGTCGGGCTTGAGCGGTGAGAGGAAGAAGAAGAAGCGCGGAAGGGGAAAAGTGAAAGGACCCCGGAGCCTATTTATAACCTGAATGGATAAAGTAGGCGAGCGCGAGAATCAAGGAGCCGAAGCGGTAAAATGGGGCGCAGCTGTCACCTCGATCTTCGGAAGATAATTAATGAAGGGAATCTTTATAATCTTTTCATACAGAGATGACGTCATGATGATTTACTGCAATTTCAGAAGATGATGTCATGGCGGTTTACCAAAGTTTACAGGGAGAAGACATCATGGCGGTTTACGAGAACCGTAAGAAGATGTTCACAGAATTTTTCTAAGTCCTGAAGATTGACATGAACTGGTTCAAATCAACCTGGGGCCTAATGTTGGGGATATAACTACTGAGTGTAAACCGCCCAGGAGGGGCCGGTTCACGCTCAACTATACTGAAGCCCATGAAGACAAAGAAGATGGCGCTTTACGATAAAGCTTAGAGGCCCAGAGCCCAAAGGCGGATTAGGGCCCATAGTTGTAAACCGCCATAGTTGTATAACTTGTGTTGTAAGTTAGGAAGGGAGAGACCGAGCCGGACACTTGTATGAGCCGGCCTCGGGACTCTGTAAACCGGTCGGGTGTCAACCTGTGTATATATAGGGACGATCCGGCGGCGGTTCAGGGACAAGAAACAACAACTCGAGAGCCAGGCATAGCGTGTTTGCTCCCTAGCAATCGAAACTGCAGTAATTCCATCACAACTAGACGTAGGCTTTTACCTTCATCGTAAGGGGCCGAACTAGTATAAAACTCTCATGTCCTTTGTCCGGTTTAACCTCTCTAAGCTAACCCGTCGCGATGGCTCCACGACTAAGTCCTTTCACGAGGACATCTGACGTGATAATTCCACGACATATTCCAAAAATATTCCCCGTCCGTTTTTATCCCGTTTGGACTCCGTTTGATATGGGGTTTCTGCAAAACATAAAACATGCAACAAACAGGAACTGGCACTGGGCACTGGATCAATAGTTAGTCTCAAAAATAGTATAAAAAGTTGCCAAAAGTATGTAAAAGTTGTAGAATATTGGCATGGAATGATCAAAAATTATAGATACGACGGAGACGTATCAATGTTACCGGCGCAGGGCTTCGCCTAAGCACTATGATGGTATTATCGAGGTGTCTAACTGTGGAGGGGGCACCACACATGGTTAAGAGAAACTTGTGTGTTCTAGGGTGCCCCCTGCCCCCGTATATAAAGGAGGGAGGAGAGAGGCTGGCCCCCTAGGGGCGCGCCAAGTAGGACTTCCAAGTCCTAGTAGGAATCCCTTTCCTTTTCGGGGTAGGAGATAAGGAAAGAAGGAAAGAGAGAGGGAATAGGAAAGGGCAAGGGGGAGCCCCCCTTCCCCTAGTCCAATTCAGACACATGCAGGGGGCGCCACCTCCCATTTGGCATGCCTCCTCCTTTCCCGTATGGCCCAATAAGGCCCATTACTTCTCCCGATGAATTCTCGTAACTCCCCGGTACTCCAAAAAATACCCGAATCACTCGGAACCTTTCCGATTTCCGAATATTGCCTTCCAATATATGGATCTTTATCTCTCGACCATTTCGAGACTCCTCATCACGTCCATGATCTCATCCGGGACTCTGAACAAACTTCGGTCATCAAACCATATAACTCATAATACAAATCGTCATCGAATGTTAAGCGTGCGGACCCTACGGGTTTGAGAACTATGTAGGCATGACCGAGTCACATCTTCGGTCAATAACCAATAGCGTAACCTGGATGCTCATATTGGCTCCTACATATTCTACGAAGATCTTTATCGGTCAAACCTCATAACAATATACGTTGTTCCCTTTGTCATCGGTATGTTACTTGCTCGAGATTCGATCGTTGGTATCATCATACCTAGTTCAATCTCGTTACTGGCAGGTCTCTTTAATCCTTCCTTAATACTTCATCCCTCAACTAACTCATTAGTCACATTTCTTGCAAGGCTTATAGTGATGAGCATTACCGAGAGGGCCCAGAGATACCTCTCCAATACACGGAGTGACAAATCCTATTCTCGATCTATGCCAACCCAACAAACAACTTCGGAGACACCTGTAGAGCATCTTTATAATCACCCAATTATGTTGTGACGTTTGATAGCACACAAGGTGTTCCTCCGGTATTCGGGAGTTGCATAATCTCATAGTCTGAGGAACATGTATAAATCATGAAGAAAGCAGTAGCAATGCCACTATAACGATCATAATGCTAAGTTAACGGATGGGTCTTGTCCATCACATCATTCTCCTAATGATGTGATCCCGTTCATCAAATGACAACACATGTCTATGGTTAGGAAACATAAACATCTTTGCTTAACGAGCTAGTCTAGTAGAGGCATACTAGGGACACTATGTTTTGTCTATGTATTCACACATGTACTAAGTTTCCGGTTAATACAATTCTAGCATGAATAATAAACATTTATCATGATATAAGGAAATAAATAATAACTTTATTATTGCCTCTAGGGCATATTTCCTTCACTGCCCCGACTATCCCTCTAAATCCTCCACCTACTCTTCTTCTCCTGCACTGGCACCACCCCATTTACCACCATTCGAACTGTCAACTTTGACTCCCCTCCACTTGCAATGTTGTTGCCATGTCGTCTGCAACTCCTGGTCGGGGCCTCGTTGACGTCCCCACACCTCGCTAGCGTCGTCGTCCCCGACCTCTCCAAAAGTTGTTAACACAATTGGAGTTTTAGTTGTTGAAATGGCAAAACTGTCCATTATAAGAAAGCCCGACGCAAAAACTTGCGCGGATCTGCCTACTTCCCCACCGTCTGATCTACCACCCTCAAACGCAACCATCTCGTTCCCTTCTCGCCCCCGTGTTCCTTCCTTCTGAGTTTTTACCCACACATAATGTCTCTTAGCTGACAAATAGGAGGAGGTCAGCTTGCAGCAATGAGAGAAGCACTGTCGCATTGGTTCCACTGCTCTAAGCATCATCGTCAACGCCCGACATGGTCGCTTGCAGCACCAAGTTTTGTCGCTCGTAACTCCGTCGTCAGCGCCCTCATAGCTTGCCCACCATCGCCCTACCCCATCTAGCATTGATGTCCACCACTTGCAGCTTCGACATCGCCGCTCCACCACTTGCAGCTCCGACGTCACCGCCGTAGCAACCTACCCGTTGCCGCCCTAAACCAGGCTGCTATGGCGTACGTCGATCGTAGCTCTGATGGCGTTGCATGTGTGTCGTCGCCACAACCCATGTATCACCGATGTCCACCGCTTGCAGCACTGGCATCCACTGGTCACAACTTCGACATTACCATTGCAACAAAAAAAATAGAAAACAAGAAAACCAAGAGAAAACAACAAATAAACCAAAAAAATGTTCTAGTGGAAGACAGTTCAACATGGGACACGTGGTGGCGTTGGAGCGACTCTACAATGACATCTAGAAAGCCGATCAAAGATAACTTAATTAGTTGTCTGCGGGTTCCGTCAGTTGAAAAGAAGAGTATATATGGACCCCAATAATGTGTTGACGTTCCTTAGGAAGGTCATCCGAGCGAACTAATGTTTCCTAGTGAGGTAAGAACGAACAAACGTTTTCGTTCGCTCAAAAGAAATCCACTTCCAGTGAACAACTGCCATGCGAAAACAGATAAATTTGACATTCTATGTATACGGATTTGCCATGTTTTAAAATTAAAAAAACATATAATATAAAAAAATGTTAGAAAAATGTAATGTTCAGCAGAGTAATTGCCATGCGTTTCCAGGAATTTGTCATGATTGCAACATGAAAAATTGTCAGCCTATAAATTTCTATGAAAATTTACCATGCTCGGAATTTGTCATGGTACATCAATGAAACATGGTGAAAACTACATTGCGCTGAAAAAGATGTCATCATAAAACGTGTTTGCTCAGATTGCTATATTGGTCCGAGCGAACCAAGTAACCACATATATTTCACTAGAAAACGGAAACAATATACATTATGTCACCATAGGAGACACATATAGATGTCTTGCAATATCGCATCAAAGACTCCACAAGAAGTAAAACTAGAATTTCACTCCGGGAGAATCTTGTGCCACGTCGAAACGTCGTCCATCATCGTCTTCCGCAGTCGTCGAGGCAACATTGAAGAAGTAGGTAAGTTATCGTCATACCCAGATTTGAAGGAGCACCTTCACATACAAGGATGCTTTTTAAACCGATGAACCGGACTGCCGCAAGCGACAAGACTAAGGCTATGTGGCACGTCGGCCAGGGTTCTTCCCAGTGACCGCTAGATCCCAGCATCGTTAACTTCATCCGACATGGTTGAAGAAGAGAAACATCGCTGCTTGCCGCCACCCACGCACCCCACTGCAAGACACCAAACACAACTGCAACGGTCGATGGCAACGCCATCTGGGAGGGTGTCGTCCTTCGACCATTGGACACAAATCTCATCGGATCTGAAGACCGGCAAGAAGACTGAGCCACCTGCTCCTCAATGCCGTCCATTAAAACATCACCGAAATGAAAGAAGAGCTGAAGCAAAACTATTGTCCGCTACCACCGCTGAAGCGGCAGACGAAAAGGACTAGGAGCCACGGCGGCGCTGCTGTCGAGAGGGAAGGCAGAAGATCGCCTCTGTGGAGCGGTTTCCAAAGAGCGAATGAAGCGGTTCGGTATGCAGCGAACCATGTAGCTCGTTCAGAGGAAAGCCAACACTTTAAGATTCGCGCGCAAAATCCAACGTGACTGAGCGCGTTCACTTGAAAACGCCAAAAATCTGATATCACAATCATTAGCATTTGCATTTCGGTTGCGCTAAATGAATAGGAAAAATAAAGGCAAAGTATTCGAGGAATATCCAGCGAATTATCCGCTTCAGAAGATCCTCCTATCTTAGTACAGTCCCTAGGTGGCCGAATAGGACGCACTGGCTGCCAGTGCCATGGGCACCATGGCCACCAGCACCATCGCCGCCGGTACCCTCCACAGCCGCCATCTCCATTGCCGCATTCTCCTGCTACTGTTACCATACCTCACAATCGCGTTCCTACTCGTCGATGGCGGCGGCATTCCGACGACGCTGGACGGCCCGTTCACGCCAGCCACCCGCGCGTTCGACCGCTCGCTGCGGCAGGGCAGCGAGGACGTCCCGCTCTCCGACCCCCGCCTGGTCCCGCGCGCGCGCCCGCCGTCCCCAGAGCAGATCGCGCTCGCCGCCTCGGCCGACCCCTCCTCGCTCTGGGTCTCCTGGGTCACGGGCCGCGCCCAGGTCGGCTCCCACCTCACCCCTCTCGACCCCACCGCCATCCGCAGCGAGGTCTGGTACAGCGAGCGCCCCGCCTCCACCGACACCGTCGGCCACCCGCACGTGGCGAGGGGCTCGGCGGAGGTGTACAGTCAGCTCTACCCGTACCCGGGCCTCCTCAACTACACCTCCGGCGTCATTCACCACGTCCGACTCGTGGGCCTGACGCCGTCCACCCGCTACTACTACCGCTGCGGTGACAGCTCCCTCAAGGACGGCCTCAGCGACGAGCGCTCTTTCCGGACACTGCCCGCGCCGGCGCCGGACGCGTACCCTCGCCGCGTCGCGGTGGTTGGGGACCTTGGGCTCACCGGCAACTCCACCTCCACCGTCGACCACCTCGCCAGGAACGACCCGTCCATGATCTTGATGGTCGGCGACATGACGTATGCCAACCAGTACCGCACCACCGGCGGCAGAGGCGTCCCCTGCTTCTCCTGTTCCTTCCCAGATGCCCCGATTCGGGAGTCCTACCAGCCGCGATGGGACGGCTGGGGAAGGTAACTAAGTACATTCCTCTGAGCAATGACCGTTGTCAATTTCTTGCTGTGGATTTGTGGTGGCGCGGTGAACTGGTGATCTGAGTATTAAGATTTAATATCGTCAACTCAATTTTACCGCATGCGTGAGTCCTGTTCTTGGAAGCATGCAAGTACTTAGGAAATTAGAGTTTTTATTGTCACTAGGTGTGCACTCCACCAAGGGTCAGTGATGTGGCATGTAAACTTGTAAAGATTGAGATAGAGTAGAGCTTCAGCCTCACAGCTCCAACATGTCATGTTTCTTGTGAGTTGTGACCACATTTGTGAATGTGTGTATGGATTAATCCAGATTCATGGAGCCGCTTGCGTCGAGGGTGACAATGATGGTGACCGAAGGGAACCATGAGATTGAGCCGCAGGGGCACGGCGGAGCGGTGACCTTCGCCTCCTACTTGGCGCGCTTCGCTGTGCCGTCGGAGGAGTCTGGATCCAACACCAAGTTCTTCTACTCATTTAACGCGGGTGGTATTCACTTCATCATGCTTGGTGCCTACGTCGACTACAATCGCACAGGTAATATATGAACCGACTTGCCAACGTTTCATCTGGAATTCTAGATGGATGGCCTACCCTCTTGATAAGTTGTAAGATTTTGCCAACCACCTGTATTTACAAGTGCATGTTGATGCTGATAGTGTAGTAGTAACTAGTAACTAACATTAGGTAGTTCTCTCGCAAAAAAAAAAAAACTAACATTAGGTAGTTGCTTCATTGTGCATAGGAGCTCAGTACTCGTGGTTAGAGAAGGATCTGCAGAAAGTTGATCGACGAGTCACACCATGGGTTGTCGCTTCTTGGCACACGCCGTGGTATAACAGCTATTCCTCGCACTACCAGGAATTTGAGTGTATGAGGCAAGAAATGGAAGGACTCCTCTATCAACATGGGGTCGACATTGTCTTCTCAGGCCATGTAAGCACACACACTGTTTGGTAAATGCCTTGATTCAGACTGCATTCATTCGATTTCTGTGCTCTCTTTTCCTGCATCCAGATTAATCAATTGTACTCCCCTCGGTTCCTGCTATTAATTTGATTCAAGTCACTTACCTTTTTGGTGAAGCAAGTCTGGTTTATTTGATTCTACATTTGATTGCCAAGGTACACGCATACGAAAGGATGAACCGGGTGTTCAACTACACGTTGGACCCGTGCGGGCCGGTTTACATTACGATCGGGGATGGCGGTAACATTGAGAAAATCGACATTGATCATGCAGATGACCCTGGAAAGTGCCCCTCACCAGGTGACAACCAACCTGAATTTGGTGGAGTCTGCCATTTGAACTTCACTTCTGGTCCTGCCAAGGGGAAGTTTTGCTGGGAACGACAGCCGGAATGGAGCGCATTCAGGGAAAGCAGTTTCGGCCACGGTATTCTAGAGGTAATTAAATCACTTCACAGAAGGAAACGTGTCATGTGTATGTTCTTGTATCAGTCCTCACATCTGAGATCATGCAGGTTGTGAATTCGACATATGCCTTGTGGACATGGCACCGGAACCAGGATACATACGGAGAACACAGTGTGGGAGATCAGATCTACATAGTACGGGAACCCGATAAGTGCCTATTGCAGCCAAGGGGTGTAATTTCGCAAGACTGGTGATTTTGAATTCTATGTTCTTGAACAGCCCTTCTCAAAATAAGAAATCTATGTACCTCAGTTAGCTGCATGCTGTTATCTTGCAACTTGTGTTTATCACCAATGTAGATTCTCAATCCCTTTGTTCTCGTTTGTGACGCACAGGACAGTCCCTCGGTGGGATGCCCTTCTTCAACATTAAGTAGCACCTCAGGTGTTGAACAAGCTGCTAAAAATGGCCGTCTCCTTTGGACTACTACATGTATGATTTTGATCAGTACAGTTTTGAGGCGAAGCCTGTGCACCAGGCAAAATATATGGGCAGTGTGGTAGCTGCATGCTGTTATCTTGCAACTTGTGTTTATCACCAATGTAGATTCTCAATCCCTTTGTTCTCGTTTGTGACGCACAGGACAGTCCCTCGGTGGGATGCCCTTCTTCAACATTAAGTAGCACCTCAGGTGTTGAACAAGCTGCTAAAAATGGCCGTCTCCTTTGGACTACTACATGTATGATTTTGATCAGTACAGTTTTGAGGCGAAGCCTGTGCACCAGGCAAAATATATGGGCAGTGTGGTGGCGAGTTGACAGATTATATTCCTTATAGCAATGGGGTTGTACATGAAACAACATATTTGAAAGAAAATAACATCGAGAATGTTTTTTGGCGGCAATCACTGAGAATGTGTTGATACTTGTACAAAAAAAGAAGCAAAATATATATATAGAACAAAAAAGGATAATCCGACCTACCGGATTCGAACCAGTGACCTAAGGATTTAGCTGCAACATACTACAGTCCTCCGCTCTACCAACTGAGCTAAGATCGGGATGTGCATAATTTTATTAGCTAACCTACATATACGCAAAGACGCGTATTCACGAAAAGAAAGCTACATATACGCATACATTTATCTTTTTCCTCGCGTGGCGCTGGGAGCCCTCGAGAACTGCGACGCGGCTGAGACTATCCATAATGAGAGTAATACAGAGTAAGATCGATGCCACCTAAAAAAAATGATGTGACATCTAATATTAATGAAGAGAGAGACAAATTGAGTGGGGTAACATAACTAGTTACTCCCACTACGAGTAATACCATACCCCCTTCTTTTCGGTTTATAGGGCTTAATTTGAAAATCTATTCAACCATGGTAGATGATAAATGGTGAAATTAATTCCGTAGTTTGCAAAAGTATTTAATTAGTACTCTCATTTTTCTTAAAAATTTGTGTATACCGATGCATTAATTACACCACATGCATGCATGATCACTTCATGACCAAAACTTATACATGCATTGGTGAGTTTTTTCTTCATCCTTACATGCAGTGATTTATACCTTGAAATCTGAACATTTGATGGTAAGTAGTAGAATTGACACTTATAAAACAAAAAAAACAAACTTTTTAAGATGAGCCCTATAAACCGAAAAGGAGGGAGTACATATCAAGACAAGATGAGTCTACAACCTAATAAATAAAGTGTTGCATGACACCATATGTTACTCCCCACAATAGAGGTAGTAACATAGACTAGTGACATGCAAACATTACTGGTCTAAATTACTCCCTATTATGAGTAGTCTGATGGAGTTTTGGTTGCCGGAAATGGGGGCCTGGGTTCCCTAGGTGGTCGTTGTGCCATTGTGCTGTGTGGGTAGCCATGTGCGATGACGGGCCTTCATCATCTAATTTGGCGGTGGTGGCTCGAGGTCCGGTGGACAATGGTAGTGGTGAAGCGACGACAACAACAACAACAACATCAACAACGACACGAAGATGTGTAGGTGTGGAATGGGGTATGCGCTATGACTTGTGGTGTCCATGGAATTGCCGCCACGGCTTGGTGCTTTGCCGGCGCCGGCCTCAGTAATTTCCGGCGACGTTCGGCTCTTCGTGTTCTGTGATAGCCTTGTGCTCGTATATATATAGGTTTGACCACATAGTGATATCCGCGTGACCGCGTTAAGGATATGCACATGAGCGGCTACCTCTGGGAACGAACACAATGGAAAGGTTTGGATTTCAATTTCCCGTGCCCATGGTATGTTGGAGCTCTTCCGTGACGCCTTCTTCTGTGAAGTGGGGTGACAGCGACACACGGTGGCTTCGGCTTCGTGGCGCTCTTTTGAGCACTGAGTATCGAGCTCTAGGGTGAAAATTCTAGGTACGACCTTCGATGATTGCGCTTGGCAATGACAATGTTTTACCGATTGTGTCTTTGTTGAAGGCATTGTTTTGAAGTCTGCTCGGGCATACTATCCGGATGAAAACCCAATCCCTGACCTATGGTGGTTGGATCACGCGACGGGTGTATACTTTTACTTTTTACTTGTGTTGTTGGTTCTTCATCGAAAGTGTGCATGATGTATACAAACGATGTGTGGCGGTCTCAGGAGCAATTGAGTGAAATGAGTCATTGGTCCATTTACTCAATCCGATTGCATAGTTTAAAAAAATACTCAATCTGATTGCATACTTCAGGCCAATAACTCAGTAATGGTCAAATTTATCAAATAAGGCCATAACCGATTCACGAGGGAAAACCGGACCACATAGGTGCCACATCAACCTACCTTGACCGCTCGTAAACCGACTACCTCTTACAAGGGTCTTATTGCAACAGCGCCGACATGATCTGAGCAGCATATCACGGATGTGTGCCGACAAGGATTAATGACACATTTCAATTGGGGCCATGCTATAATTTTTGCTTGTTTGGAATGCCCTTTTCTACGGTGTGTTCAACTACAGCTAACAATGTGCCTCATTTGCCCGCTGCCCGCAAATGTTTCATGAGATCTTACATTGCACACAGCAAAAATTAGCATTAATTCATTGTCTACGGAAACAAATATCTATGTACAATCGGACAGCCCGAAGGGAACTTCCTCCATCCTACGCTAGTAAAACGGCATGCGGGTCTTATCATCTCTACTTCTCTTCTCCTCTTCTACTCTATCAGAATTCAGAAGCATGCCATATTGTGATGCAAAGGTTTCTTCATTTGGTACTCAGCTTGCAGTACCCGGACTTTGGAAGCTTCTGCTCAAGATGGTGGGAAGAACCTGTTGAGGTTGAAGGGCAGGGTGTAGAACTCTTCATTCCTGCTGTCCCCTCGGAACGTCCGGAACCGCTCCCACCATTGCATCCCCCTGTCCTTCGCCGCGTCTCTGACATCCAGCGTGTTGTCAAGGACTACAGCAATGATGAGAGCGACAGTCGGTGGGGATGCGAAGATGGTGTTGATGTAGTCATTGAACTGCATTGACGGTCAGGGATGATACAATTCAAACTCAACTTCAAAATGATGCAAAATAGGACTCTTGCATGGAGATGACAGACATTTTGATAACATTGACAGGCCATTATTGATGTATGAGTAGATTTGAACATGAACTTTCTGCAATGTGGTGTACAAGCTGTGATCGTCTTTTCTGTACTAAATTAGTATTACATACTACATATTAATTTCCTACTACCTCCGTCCCAATTTTTGCAGAACTGCAAAAACGTCTTATATTTTGGGACGGAGGAAGTAACATTTTACCAGCAATATGCCACAACATTTTACCACCAGTTAAGTTTGTGTTATTGTTTTGTGCCAGATACTAGATGGACATTTTTGCAGATGTCATTTCGAATTCAAATCTCGAGACAGTGGACTTGTTTTTTTCTTTTTGAAAAGGAGACAGTGGACTTGTGGGAGTCCATGCTAGTACAGTACAAATTAAGGGTGTGGGGGATAGTGAGGTTACGAACCCATCCAGCCTTCGTGTGCGCCGGGCCATTTTGAGCACCTGTCATATACCGAGAAAAGTACTCTGGTATCGATAAGCCAAGAAAGAGTGAAAAACCAACAATGAAGAGGTTGCGCATAGAGTTCATGTTGGTGAACTGCAGAAAGGATAGCCCCACCGCCGCTGGAGACACAACAAACGAGCAAAAATTATTTGTGCGAATTCAGATATTGGTAGAGAGCTCGGAAACTACAAAGGAGAACATCTTCACTTTTTCTGCTAGGATACTTACCAATAATGCCAAACATAACACAATATATGGCAGCAAATATTGTGAATGGAATGGAAGCAAAAAGTGCCCCGAATTTTCCTACAACATCGACATGTTCAGAACCCTGAAAAATCCAATGCAAATGAGTGCTCGTGGCTAAAGAGAAACCTTAATTACCTAGTATGGAGAAGAAGATCATGAAACCAGCAGAAATCTGTATCACTCTCCTGCTCCCAATCCTTGTAGACCCAAGAAGACCAACGTTCTCACTGCATTGCATCCAAATATTCTGCATAATATTAGGCATGCCACAACAGAACAATCTTAAGAGTGATAGCTCAGATGCACTCACACAGAAACAGTAGAGCCAGTTGCAGTGCCAAATAGCCCATCCAGTAGGGTACCTATTCCCTGAATGCACATGTTTCATTTCCTTTCAGAAAAAGCTCAGCAGTGATTACGGAGTAGTTGTACAGCCGTAAAAACAAATCATTAAAAATTATAGTTGATACTCAACTTCATGAGAACTACTAGACTTAACATATTGACAGAACTCCACAAGAGGCTAAGATAATGCAACTACTAACCTGCCACCCGATGCCTCTACTGAGGACATATGCTGGTGGGGGTGTTGCACTTGCCAACCGGGCAGCAGCCTTGAATGCGCCAGTTGACTGAAGAACTCAAATGGTTTCAACAAAATCAGGTGGATATAAAAATATTGAGAAAAACTTCGAGGAATCATGTATTTGACAAGTATGATATGGTACCTCTATTAGCGACACCATTACTGCGGCCATCATGCCGAATGCATGGTCTGCATTGAATGTTGGTGCTCCCCATTGCAAGGGGTATGGAATGCTTATCCTTATGAGAGTAAAAAAAAATGAACTGAGATATATCATATGGAAATGAATAAGTGGTGTGGAAGCCGGTTTATTTACAAACCATAATGCCGAAGAGATGAGGTTAGAACGGTCTGTCCTGCAACTGATCTGGGTGTGTAGTGCAGTGTGATGGTATGCACCACTTGCTGTTAGAATGTGGGCATAGACCCAGAGAAGAGCAATGCACACCAGCAGTGAGAACCTCTCCAAAATCGGAACATGCCGAACATGTACATGCTTGAGATATTGGGAAAGCACAACAAATATGATAAGCATCGGAAGGCCAATCTCCACACAGCTTGCAACCTGACAAAATATCCTTCCTGAATTAACTCAGTATAGGACAACATAAATCTCATGGTGCTAAATGTTTTTCTGAGAAAAAAAAGGCAAGCTAACAGAGTATGGAGATCTTGCCTGGGTAAATATGAACAATTAATAACTTTCTAAATGTAGAGGTAAACTAAGAAAATAAACATATTTTCAGTGACATTGAAGATTGGTCCAGGAACACTTTAAAATATACTAAAACAGAAAGAAATGATCTGGTACTAAGTGCAACTTACCATATGTAACAATAAATATTATCTATTGGATGGTGTTGCTAAAGTTCCAATCAATAAGAGATCCATGCTCCAAATAAACTTTCGTATACAAGTAAACAATACATAACTACATTATCAAACTAGCAAGGTAGGCCATGCAACCCAGAAAACGTTTAAAATGGTACTTCCTCCGTTCACAAATATAAGATGTTTTGGATATTTCAATATGGACTACATATGGACTGAAATGAGTGAACAAACACAGTAAAACGTGCCTATAACATCTGATTAACAAAAAAGTTAGACCATCTTATATTTGTGAACGGAGGGAGTAAAATATAAGTAGCTGGGGTCCCATTCTTCAGTGTGATGAGTTCCAAACATCAAAGTGAGTAGAGCTAAACAGAACAAAAGTAAGGCCATTAGAGCTTTTACCACCGGGAATCCTCTCTCGAAAAGGCCAAGCCCCACCAATGAAACCACTGGAACCATCCCAAGTGGGCTAAAGAACCTGCAACAAGCATATCATACTGTTAATGTTCTTATTCCTGTCTTCGATGCGAAGGTAGTTACCATGTTCCAACAGCTTTTGGATATTTTTGCCCACTCTTTGTTTAACACATCGGCATATTACGCTTTATCTAAAGTGACCCCCACTATTCAAACTGATGGGCACATAAAGTGGACGGATAACGGAGGGCCGGAGGGCCGGAGGGACCAGGATAGTAATAATAAAAAAAGCAACAACAAGTATCCGCAATTGCATATTTGGTCCAGTATATGAACACATGTTAACATGGCATGCTAATTATACTAAAGTTCAAGCAAATAATCTATCAGGTTCAGTATAAGATTTTAATATAGTAAGATTCTGACAAAAACCAAGAAATGAATGTTTGAACTTTTGGACTGAAAAACCTATCATCGTCAGTTAAAGGAGAAGTGAGAGTTTCTTGTACCTCGAACATATTGCCCACAGCTGGCTATAGCCAAGAATTATCTGAATGCTTGACGACACTATCAACGCACCCTGTGTCGCTCTCATTGTCTGCAGGAACCTCTGCAGATAGAACAAAAGGTAAACTGAAATGCATAACATGGATATTTGCATCACGTATTCGAGTTGCCATGATTCTTGTTACAAGACAGAAAATGTAGAAGAACATTTTAATACTTACGGTATGGCCATCGGCTATTTGTGCGAGCGATCGGTCATGGATTATGGAGAGGACTGGAACAAGATATGCATATGAGCCGCCAATGACAGTGGGAAGGCGAGTGCCAAATAGTGTCTGGAGCAGTGTCTTTATCCCAGTCACAAATAGCAGTGTCTGAACCACTTTTGCCTTGTCATGCTTTGGTAAACACACAAACAAGCACCATTTTTTCAGTCAAAATAATAGTATGTTGTACCAAATTAACCAAGGAGTGTAGCAAACATAAAAGAAAAGGGGAGAAAGTTCTCACATCATTTCCACCCATAAGAGGAACCAACATTGTGGGGATCATCACAGCAGTTCCCAGGGACAGTATGTAATGCTGAAAACCCAAACCAATTGCCTCTCCTGCGAGACCCACAAATATTCAGGGTAAGAAACACAGATCGATTGATCCAACATGCCAACACTTGAAGGAGGAGATGGCACAGACCCCAGGAAGGATTTGAGTCTATGCAGTACTCAAACCCCTGCAGCTGATCCATGGGCGGATGGTGGACCATCTCTTCCGGTTTCACTTCAGCCATTTCCCAATCGAACTGTTCCTCTGCTCAAGAAGAACAATCTTTGCGCTCGGTTGAATGAAAGGGGGGAAGGCAGCAAAGATGCCCAAGATTTCCTCGGGATGATTTCTAAACTGGAAATCAAGAGCAAGATGAAAAGTAGAGAGATCAAGGAAATCAAGGAATCCTGTCAAGCTCACAAACCAATCTGCAAAACGAACATCAATAATTTTGAGTTATCAAATTGCTAGATCAGTTCCACAAGAACAAGACTGAAAAAATAGTCTGTCACTCAAGATGCTCCTAAAGCAAAGCTTTGAGTGACAGAGCAAGCAATTGCATACCAGGTGCCCAAGGCGGAATAGATTGCTCCTAAACCAAGCTTGAGTGACGCCGAGAGGGATGGATGGATGGATGGATGCAAGAGAAGAGAGGTCGCTGGGATGGGGGGACAAATGTCAGTAGCCGCAATGGGAATTTCGGCGAGGACGACGAAAGCGAACAAAGGCGGTTCTGCTGCCTGCCTGCCTGCTGCGGGATATATCAAAGGGAAAAAGATGGAAAAGGTCAAAAGAGGCAGCCATAAAAAGGCGCAGAGCGAGTGCGAGGGATGAGTGGGCAAACTGCACTCCCTCGCTACGATACCAAGCATCGGTTTCTTTCGGGGCGTTCCCCTAGGGTTTAATGGCGGATTAGCCCGTTGTGATTTCTGGGACGAAAATGGCCTCGGATCAGAGGTTTTAAGGAGAAGAGGCGCGTTGGGGCGCGTGCGCAGTAAATTTTGGTGGGTGAAAGGCTGGCCGGAGTGTCGGATTTGTCGCCCCGCGTTTATATTTTCCGTTTCGGTGTGGCGTATCTTCAGAGAACACGTGCGATCTGATTCCCATTTTTGCTAGAGGATGATCTGTTATGTTGTACATATTTCTTTTCTTAAATGTCATTCCGTAATGTTTATTTTTTTCAAAAAAGGAGGGTTCACCCCAGCCTCTGCATCTGAACGATGCATACAACCAATATTATTAATAAGCAAAAGGTCCAACAAAAGTCTTCACGTCTCGACCAAAAAAATACAAAAAAGGCTCACGAAGAGCTAAGCAGTAATAAAAAAGCCATAACCGACTGACATAAAAAGATATGAGCACTACATGCCTATCCTATTACATAATCGTCATCCAAGCCGGTTGAAAATATTCCGTGCTACCGTCTCCCATCGGGTAGACCCAGTAACCAAATGTTTTCTGGCCTCCGTCGGAGTAAGTAGCGACCACATACGGATCAACGCAGTGGCTCTGAAGATAACCTGCAAAAAATGAATGTTTGTTGTTCTGTTAAAGACCAGATCATTTTTGCAGTTCTAGACTGCCCATAATAAAGCACATACTCCCACGCGAATGTGTCTCGCTGTATGGGTATCTATCCCATCAAGCCACGTCCCAAATAACGTGTTGATAGAATTCGGCGGAGTAATGTTAAAGATTATATGAACCGACCGCCACATAATTTTAGCCAGAGGACAATCAAGAAAGAAGTGCTTGATTGATTCATGTTGGTCGCAAAAGCTACATCTTGCAAATCCTGTCCAATTGCGCTTTGCCAAATTATCCTTTGTAAAAATAACTTGTTTATGCACAAACCACATAAACACTTTGATATTTCAAAGGTACTTTAACTTTCCAAACATGTTTCGATCTAGGAATCACGCTAGAGTTAATAACATCCAAATACATGGATTTAACCGAGAACTCTCCATTCTTAGTTAGTTTCCAGCACAATTGATCGGGTTGTTGAGACAACTGAATATCCATCAATCTTCTCACAAGATTGAGCCAGACTTCCCAACGGTTTCCCACTAGCATCCTCCGAAATTGAATATTGAGCGGAGTGGATTGTAGTACTGTGCTACTTCTTGAGCTTGAGTTGGTTTTTCTTGAATAGGAAAGGGTGATGTAGCACAGTAGCGTAAGTATTTCCCTCAGTTTTGAGAACCAATGTATCAATCCAGTAGGAGGCTCTTCATAAGTCTCACGCACCCACACAAACAAACAAAGAACTCGCAACTAACACAATAAAGGGGTTGTCAATCCCTTCACGGCCACTTGCGAAAGTGAGATCTGATAGAGATAATATGATAAGATAAATATATTTTTGGTATTTTATGATATAGATTGGAAAAATAAAGATGCAAATAAAAGTAGATTAAAAGCTTATATGATAAGAGATAGACCCGGGGGCCATAGGTTTCACTAGTGGCTTCTCTCAAGATAGCATAAGTATTACGGTGGGTGAACAAATTACTGTCGAGCAAATGATAGAAAAGCGAATAATTATGAGATTATCTAGGCATGATCATGTATATAGGCATCACGCCCGTAATCGCTTCGTGAACGACTCCACCGACCGTGTTCTCGTAACGCTTCCGCATCGCGATCTTCATGGGTATGAAGATACACTCCCCTCTCTCTCGTTGCTAGTCTCTCCATAGATTGATCTTGGTGATGCGTAGAAAATTTTGAATTTCTGCTACGTTCTCCAACAATAAAAGTGTAAACTAAAGCCCATAAAAATTCAAAACAGGTATATAACAGCATGGAACAATCAAAAAGTATAGATACGTTGGAGACATATCATACTGTTGCAACATATGCGTCTTTACGCTGAACAATGTTATACAAAGAAGGATATTGGAGTGTGAGGGGAGTCTCCCCCAGCCATGTATCCTCCCAGAACCTCGTAGCCGTACCGTTTCCAACTATGAACCTTGTCCTATTGAAAAAGAGTGGTTTAACTCTCATCAGTCCTTTCCAAAAAGGCGAATCTGTCGGCCTCACTATCACCTGGGACAGGGTTCTAGAGTGAAGGTATTTGTTTCGCAAGATCTGAGCCCAAGTGGCCTCCGTCTTGACAGAAAGCTTAAACAACCACTTGCTAAGGAGACATCTGTTCTTCACTTCCAGATTCTCAATACCTAGACCCCCCTTGGTATTTCGGTCTACAAATGATATCCCATTTAGCAAGTCTGTATTTTCGCTTCAGCTCATCACTCTGCCAGAAGAAGCGTGATCTATAAAAGTCAAGCCTCTTCCGGACTCCAACCGGTACCTCAAAAAAGGAGAGAAGAAACATGGGCATACTCGTGGGGACCGAATTAATAAGAATTAATCATCCTCCGTATGACACCAGCTTGCCTTTTCAGCAACTCAATTTCTTCTCAAAACGGTCCTCAATGCACTTCCATTCTCTGTTGGTCAACTTACGATGTTGAATTGGTATACCTAAATACGTGAAAGGTAGAGCCCCCAATTCACACCCGAACAATTGTTTGTACACATCTTGGTCATCATTAGCTCTCCCAAAACAGAACAGTTCGCTCTTATGAAAATTAATCTTTAACCCGGTCAATTGTTCGAATAAGCACAACACGAGCTTCAAGTTTCACGCTTTTGCAAAATCATGCTCCATGAAGATGATAGTATCATCGGCATACTACAGAATGGAGACCCCTCCGTCAACTAAATGCGGGATGAGGCCACCTACCTGACCCGCATCCTTAGCCCTTCCTATAAGAATTGTCAACATATGGACCACTATGTTGAAGAGGATAGGTGACATCGTATCTCCTTGCCTCAATCCTTTGTGTGTTTGGAAGTAGTGACCTATATCATCATTCAATTTAATCCCAACACTCCCTTTTTGCGTAAAAGAGTATACCTGGTGTCTCCAGGCCTGATCAAAACCTTTCATAAGCAATGCCTGTTGAAGGAAGGACCATTTAACCTTATCGTATGCTTTCTCAAAGTCCACTTTGAAAATAGCTCTGTCTAGTTTTTTCGTGTGGATTTCATGGAGCATTTTGCTACGTCTTGAGCTTGCGTTGGTTTTCCTTGAAGA